>NC_135501.1:16616157-16916157 GCF_052857255.1 Amblyomma americanum
CCCTAAGAAGTAGCGCTTTGAAATGGAAATTCATAACGGGCGGCACAGGCAAAATCTTTAACCGAGAGTACGGTTTGGGCCACTCCTCTCACCCTCGAATAGTGAAAACTGCCCTCCCTCACCCTCACCTCATCATGTCTTCTCTCCCTCGCGCTCACCTCACCATGTCTTTCCTCCCTCACTCTCATCCTCACGTATTTTCCACCGCCCATCCTCCCTCAACCTCACCTCACCGAGTGCAACCCTCATGAGGTGAGGGCACCGAGGAAGACCATATGGGAGTGGAAACTGCCGCGTCTGCGGCGACCAGGAAAGGTCACAAGCCCGCGGCGCCAATATCCTGCTCGCAGCGCCTGGCGGCCTGAAAAGAAACTACTGAAATACAACGTCACAGCATGCCCGCTGAAGCAAACACCCGTGTTGTCTCCTTGTCGTCTGCTTTGAGCGCGCGCCGGAGCCGCCTGCCCGGGCGCTGCATTTTTTTCCCGTGCTGCTTCTACGAGGCGCCGCATGGCGCCGCCACTGCATGCGACCCCGTCGGCGCATATAATTGTGACTTTATCTGGTCGCCTGCGCTCGCTCGCGCTGACGGGAGTTTCGCCTCCTATATAGTCTCGCTCCGTGGTTGAAGGTGAGGACGCCCTCATGAGGATGCCCGTCTCTGGTTACGACGAAGTGGCAGTGGAAGACGAAATGGCCTCTCGCGTGAAAGGACGAACGAAGAGGATGAGGTTAATGCAGCTCCTTGTTCGTGTTGGTGCTCCCTGCTAGGAACTCTTTATTCTAACCCCCAATACTTGTAAATAAATGTAAATAGTATTTCCCGGCAACATCTTTGGTGGAGGTGCGGCAAGACGGAACTACGTAGCGGACGATACCTGCCACGGCCGACAATGACGGAAGCGTACCCCCAAGATTCGGCAGCATCGGTGTCCTCCGTCGTCCTCACTCACCCTCGGGATCCTGGACCCTTCTCTGGCAACGATGACGCCGACGTCGAGACTGGGCTTCGCAGGTATGAACGGTGCACCGCTAACAACCGCTGGGACCAAACTTTCATGCCTGCGAACATAGTTTTTTACCTTAAAGGCACGGCGTTCAAGTGGTATGATCGCAGCGAAGAGACACAGACTAGTTGAGCTGACTGCAAGCAGAAGCTTATCGACCTTTTCGGCAAACCACTCTGCCGGCAGCTTGCCTCTAGAAGAGATCTTGCCAGTCGCGCCCAGTCATCCACGGAGTCCTACGTCTCTTATATTCAAGATGTGTTGTCTCTGTGCTACACAGTGGATGCAAAGATAAGTGAGGCTGACAAAGTCGGACATGTGCTCAAGGGCATCGCAGACGACGACTTCAATCTGCTCATCTACAAAAACTGCGACAAGATCGTCGACATCATAAAAGAATGCTGCCGCTTCGAGGACGCCAAAAGCCGACGGATCACCCAGCATATCGCACGCCTGCCCAGCTCGGCTGCGCCTTCCTCCTGCCAAGGTCTTCGTTCTCGGAACCAGCCGACCTCACCTGAGAACGTGACCCGTATTGTGCAGCTTGAAGCAATTGGTCCGGCTCTCTTACAACTCCTGTTGCCGACCAGCCGTTGACCCTTCCTCTTATACAAGCCGTCGTGCGACAGGAAATCGCTAACTTGGGTTTCAACTCAGTCGCCGCTATTCATCCCCCCATTGTACCCCAAGTCCCTCCTTTTTATCCTGCCCGGCCTGTTTACGCCACTCCCCCAGCACGACGACAAACCCATATGTTTCAATTGTTCCCGTGTAGGCCACATCGCCCGTCATTGCCGTAGTCGATGGTACTCCTCCCAGCAGACCCGTTCCTTGACAATCTGAACATTGTAGCGCTGGCAGACGACATACGAAGGGAAGACGAGACACACAGCAGCATGCAAGGCTAGGATTCTAGGGTTCTGCATCCGGCATCGGTTCTAGCCCCCGATGTTCTGGGCCTGCTTGGTTCAGCGCACGGTGTGCCTCGTCTTCCCTTTGTCTGTCGTCTGCCAGCGCTAAAATGTTCAGACTGTCAAACCAACAAGCCCAGCAACACATCCTGCTCAAGTATATTTCCAGTACAATAGGCCCTTTCTCTTCGTTCTTTGCCGATCCGTGCCGTTCAGCGACCCTTATCTCAACAGCAGCATGCAAGGCTAGGATTCTAATGTTCTCCATCCGGCATCGGTTCTTGCCCCCCGATATTCTGGGCCTGCTTGGTTCAGCGCACTGTGTGTCTCGTCTTCCCTTCGTCTGTCGTCTGCCAGTGCTACAATGTTCAGACTGTCAAACTAACAAGCCCAGCAACATATCCCGTTCCTCGACTTCCCCTTCTAGCCCCGACGCTGGCCGCTCAAGCTCTTTCTCGCAATCTTTGGACCCATCAAGCCCCACCACCGACGTCTCGCCGCCCCGCTTCAGCCGCTCACCATCCCCACAGTGCCGCCAGTCCCGTTCGCCGCAACGACCCCCTGCTGTAATGCCCTGCGGGGCGATGCAGGTAACTAATAAATAAACCTCTCCTAGCCCCTACGGACGATCACATGCGGAAAACTAGCTACTGCAGCGTGTAGAGGTGATTCTGCAGTGACGATCCGGCTACAAAATCTTCGTTTAGTTATTCGTGCCCCTCGGAATTTACTGACCATACATGTCGGTGGAGTTGCCTTCACTGCTTTGGTTGGCAACGGCGCCCAAATTTCTGTGATGAATTAAGACCAACGTAGCCGCCTCTGCAAAGTACTGACGCCTGCTCCTACAGCCGTTCTTCGAGTTGCCGATGGCACAACGTCCCCCGTCCTCGGCCTGTGTGCTGCTCGTGTGACGATTTCTGATCGCCAAACCACCGCGCTCTTTACCGTTCTCAACCACTGCGCTCATGAAATCATACTCGGTCTTGATTTACTTAGTGAGCACGCAGCCCTTATTGACAGTGCTACAAGTGTTTTTGAGCTGTATCTGCCGTTCCTCAAAGAACCTCCTGCTCCAGTTGTGCACCGTCTGTGTACTGCCGAGTTCGCCCGCTTACCACCTGGAGCCGCTACTTATGTTTTGTTTAAATCTGTTCCACCTGTTCCCAACGGCCAGTATGTCATCACTCCTGACCTTGATTTGCCCGTCACAGAGAATGCTGTCATTGCACACACAGTTGTCACAGTATCGGCAAACAGCGCAAGTCTACCTATTCTAAACTTCAGTACGCACGTCCAGATGCTTTCTCAAGGCATGTTCCCCGCCACGCTGTTCCGACCTACGAGTACGCGATGTCCGCAGTCGCAAACTGTGTACCGGCCTCTTCGGACGGTCATTTCACGGCTATTTCGTGACCTGACCATTATACCAATATGATCGCTTCCGATCTCTCCGCAGACCAGGCACAGGCGCTTGCCCATTTACTGGCATCCTTTCAGGACATATTTGATTTCAATGATCGCCCTTTAGCGTGTACGACTATTGTGCAGCATCGTATCAACACCGGTGGTGCCGCTCCTCTGTACCACCGGCCTTACAGGGTGTCCGGTTCCGAACGCCAAGTGATCCATAAGGAAGTCGAAACGATGCTCGCTAAGGACATGATCGAACCGTCCTCCAGGCCTTAGGCCTCTCCCGTCGTGCTTGTTAAAAAGAAAGGCGGCAGTTGGCGTTTCTGTCTTCATTACTGCCACCTGAACCGCATTACAAGAGACGTGCACCCACCCCTAAGGATCGACGACGCTCTCGACTGCCTCCACGGATCTCAATACTTTTCTTCCATTGATCTTCGTTCCGGTTATTGGAAAATTGCGGTTGATGAGGAGGACCGCAAAAAAAGGAGCTTTTGTCGCACTTGATGATTTATACCAGTTCAGTCATGCCGTTCGGACTTTGTAATGCACCAGCTACCTTCGAAAGGATGATGGACTCGCTCCTTCGCGGATTTAAGTGGACTACGTGTATGTGCTACCTCGACGATGCTGTTGTCTTCTCGCCCACCTTTTCCTCGCACCTTGAAAGTCTCAGCAGTACCCTGACTGTATTTCGTATGGCTAGGCTACAGCTCAACTTGTCCAAATGCCGATTCGGCCGCCGCCGGCAACATACCATTTTTGGACACCTCGTCGGCGCATCCGGCGTACGTCCTGATCCCGCTAAAATTGAAGCGGTGCAACACTTTCCTCCTCCACAGTTCCAGAAGGACGTTCGCAGGTTTCCTGTGCTGTGTTCCTACTTTCGCCTTTGAATTGAAGATTTTGCCCTTATCGCTCGTCCTGTCACGGACCTACTGAAGACCGACACCGAGTTTACCTGGGACCCTGATCAACAAAATGTGTTTTCTACGCTTGTCCGCCTGCTGACGTCATCATCGGTTCTGGCACATTTTGATCCCGCGACCTCTACTGAACTCCGCACAGACGCCTGCGGCTACGGGATCGGAGCAGTGCTTGCACAATGCTCCTGGGGTCCAGACCATGTCGTTGCGTATGCTAGCCACCTGCTTTCACCTGCCGAGCGAAGTTACTCGATTACCGAACGGGAGTGCCTCGCCCTAATTTGGGCTGTAGCTAAATTTTGGTCATACTTGTTCGGGCGTGCTTTTTCTGTTGTCATGGACCATTATGCCCTTTGCTGGCTATCCTCGCTGAAAGACCCACCCGGGCGTCTTGGCCGCTAGGCGCTACGCCTTCAGGAGTATTCGTACACTGTTGTGTACAAGTCTGGACGTCTTCATCAAGACACTGACTGCCTGTCTCGGTACTTTGTCGAGCAACCTGATCTCAGTGACACTGACGATATCCCTTCCCTGTTTGCATTTACACAACATCGCCGAGGAGCAGCGCACGGACTATCATCGAGGGCCTCAGCTCTGGAAGCTCGAAGCGCTCCCTGCAGCTCTTCGATACCAAAAATGGCACCCTCTGTCGGCGAACCTTCCGTCCTGACGGGCCCTCCCACCTTATAGTCATTCTCCAGCAGCTGCGCTCTTCTATAATCGCAGACGTCCGTGACCTGCCTGCAGCTGGACACCTTGCTGTGGCAAGAACCTACGACCGGATACGGCGCCGCTTCTTTTCGCCTGGCTTATAGCGCACAGTGCAGCGTTACGTCAACACTTGGGACCTCTGTCAACGCAGGAAGAAGCCTTCTGCACACTATAGGCGTGCCCGTGGGGCGGGGCTCGACCTCTTTGGACCATTACCGACCTCGGAATCCGGAAATAGATGGGTCGCAGTAGCCACCGACTATGCCACTCTGTACGCTATCACCCGTGCATTTCCTACGAGCTGCGCTACCGATGTCGCTTACTTCCTTTTGCACAATCTTATTCTGCAAGTAGGTGCCCCTCGTCAATTGCTCACGGAGCGCGTACGCTATTTCATGTGTCGAGTTGTTGACGACATCCTGCGCGCATGTACAACCAAGCACAAGATTGCCACAGCATACCACCTGCAGACGAACGGGCTAAACGAGCGTTTGAACCGGACATTAAGAGACACGTTGTCTATGTACGTCTCCCCCGACCACAAAGACTGGGATCTCGCCTTGCCCTATGGGACGTTCGCTTACAACACCTCCCGGCATGACACAACTCGTTACTCTCCGTCCTATCTCTTTTATGGGAGACGCGCCATCCTGCCTTTGGATACACTTTTCCTATCCGCTGACCCTCTCGTCAGCGTCTACGCCCGTGACGCCATTGTTCAAGCTGCAGACGGTCGCCAAATCGCCCGTAGTCAGTTCCAAGCGTCCCAGCAAGCACAGAAGTCTGTGTACGAAAATCGTCATCGGCACGTCACCTAAGTACCGAGGTCGCTCGTTCTTCTGTGGTCTCCTTCCCGCCGCGTCCGTCTCTCTGAGAAACTTTTGTCCCCCTACTATGGCCCTTATCGTGTGATGCGTCAGGTCACCGACATCACGTATGAAGTCGCTCCTCATACGCCTGCATCCTCATCAAGTAGACCACCCATCGATATTGTTCACGTCATGCGCCCCAAGCCCTACCACGTCGCTTCCCGACCACCGGCCTAGCGCCGAGACGGCGCTCTTGCCGCCAGGAGTCGTGTTACGACGAACTGGCAGTGGAAGATGAAGGGGCCTCTCGAAGGGGCCTCTGCGCAACCTAATTGCTCCTTCGAGCTTCAAATCACCACAAGGGAAGCCGCAACCGGCGTTTCGTGCAGCGATACAACTGGGAGGAGAGTACGTTGAACCTATTTTTTTGCAAGTACTTCTTAGAAGGGTTAGACTGCGGGCTAGTGGGCAGTCGGCACGAGGTTCTATAGCGCACAACGAGAGGAAGGGACACAACACCAGCGCTCATGTTGTGTGCTTTCCTCCTTGAGCACTATTGAAGCTCATGCCAAGCACTCCTGCCGTACGACAGGAGTGTTCTACATATACCATGAACTCCTACAGATTCCATGTGGCCTGGGTCTTACTGCGTGATGAGCGAACGGCCTTCAGTCGAGTTTTGAGGGCACCACGCTAATGGCAGGCGATCTGCAGCACATCATCCTACGGGGCTCGGCACGGAGACAAGCACCACGGCTGGACCACGCATCGGGCGAACTAATCGAAATCAAAGTTACAACAGGCTGCGCGAGAGGCAGTGAGGATGAATTTCCCTGAGGATGAATTTACCGGTGATTCCCTCGAATATGGCTGCAGCCGTGTACCACCCACCTTGAGGGGGTAGGGGCTGCCAACCTCAAAGTAGAAGATCTATTTCTCGTAGCCATAGTGGCGCTGGGCACCCGCCCGCGCCTGGCCCCGTGCCGCAGAATAGCCGGTGTTACCGTCGGCTTCGACCGTGAGCGAGAAACCCCAGAAGGATTAATACATAAAACCGAGTAGGAGATTGGTTGAGCTGGGGAATCGAACCAGGACCTCCGGAGCGCGAGATGAGCACGCTAACCACTCCGCCACGCTAGCTCGGTTGTTTGGAATGAACAAAGGCGCGTCTTATGAATACGGTGTTTTCTTGAAAGGGTGCTTTAGAGACATGTACTGTGGTGTATATTAGTAATTATCAGCATGGAAATTACAGAAGTCACAGTTAAGCGAGTAGCCAAAAGTACGTTTCCACTATTTTTCCTCTTCGCTATGCGCTCGCGTAGCGCCATCAGGCGGCGCCTACTAAAACCACTCCCTCCTCCTCGTCGCAATGTACACCACTGCCCCGATAGCTTGCGACGGCTGCGCTTCCCGCTCGTCTTGTTCGGGCGCAGTGGAGCCATGCGGGGACGCAAGAATCTTGCGGTGAGCGGCGAACAACGCAGCGCACGTCCAGGGCGCGTTCATCACGAAGCTTGCGGCTTGCTTCCCATTCGTTCGGCGCAGAAGCTATGCTGGCGTTCGTCGAGAACAATGTCGAGAACAATGTGCCGACGAACTACTAATGCAACTGTAGTCCGGCGAGTTTCGGCAGGGCGCCTGGGAGCGCTTCTACGTGGTTTGCCGCTCCGCGCATTCGTTTCACCGTACCTAGCATCAGCAGTACCAGGTTCACGCGGCGTCGAAGGCGTTGGCCGTAAGCGAAAAATTCCGGAAAGAATAATAAATAAAAGAAAGTTGAAGTTGGTCTAGGTAAAGAATCGAAACAGGTGCTCCAGAATGCGAGCCATTACGCTCTCGCGTCATTCCCTCAAGGCTGAGCTTAAATGTCACCTTCAAATTCCTGGCGCCGACCATTTTGGTCTTCCTTGTTCATCTTAGTTGGAAGGAGTCGAACTTAGAGGGCGCGTCTGCACAGTTCGGGCACCCGACCCTTTTGCTTCGTATGGTGGTCACGTTTGATAAGCAAACGGTCCAAAAGGCGGTGAGAGGACACGGTCTGGACGAGACGGGTATAATAGTTAACGAGATGCGCCTCGAGAAGTTCCCGATAGGTGTTCACCACTAGCAACTTCAGGAGTCACACGTTGGAAGCGAATCAGCAGGTCAAGAGCGCTCTTGAAAATTTTTCGGAGTACTACCTCCAAGCAATCTTTGTCATGTTTCCGTAAGTTGTGGTAAGAAGGCCCTCACCAAATTCTTCGCCGCAGTACCCGCTACTGCTATCCAGCTCATTGCTAAATCATATGGGTCCCCGGCAAGCAAGGAATGTCAGGTATGGAAGCCGCCCAAGAGGCAGCCCGCGCACTCATTTAACGGGCACCAGGCGTCCCTTGGGAGGACCTTAACCCAGACCACAGCCTCTTCTTTGTTTCACATAACCGACAAATCTGTACGAAAGCATTTTTGAACGGGAAGGATTTCATGAGCACAATTGTTTCATCTATTTTAAGATTTCACATTTCACAGTTAAACTAATGGTCTATAACGCTCTCTTTGTTTCCCACCTAAACTACTCTCATTTAGTCTGGGGAACATCAACAAAAACTAATCTGTTGAAGCTTGAAAGGCTACAGAAAAAAATAGTACGAATAATTGAAAACGTTGAATACACAGCGCCTTCTTCAGATATCTTTGCTTCGCTTAATTTATTGAAAGTAAGAAATATTTACAAATACAAATTATGCAGGCAGTACCGTTTAAGTGTCCAACGAGAGAGTACAGTTTTTACTGAAATGGCAGAACTAAAACCCAATTATCCCATCTACAGCACCAGAACTCCAGAACGATGGAAAGTTCCAAAATGTCGTACTGCCTATGGACAACAAACACTCCGGTATAACCTTCTGCGATTACTGAATGCTGCAGAAAAAGAAGGCGCTGATGTATCCAATATGTCTCTTCCCAATATGTACAAATATTTTGCTACTCATACTCTTTTTTGTGAATGAACGCACAGGTCTATCTTTATGGTCAATTACATTGCATTGTTTACTTTTCAAAAACAAAAAATGTTTTTCCAGGAGTCCAAACCCAGTGTTGTATTGAAACTCTTATTTAAGCTTATTTTATTTTGTGATGCGATATAGTGCTGTTTATTTATTTTTTTTTGCCTCTTTGCAACAAAAAAAAAATGTGACTGTCTATTGTCCCGCTCTGCTGCTGTATGCACTGTAAGGGGGCGGAGGATTTTTCAAGCCGCAAATGTACGGCTTTTCCCTCCGCCTCCTTCCACTTCTTTGTGGAAAATAAAACTTGTATGTATGTATGTATATATTCACAGATCTCCCGTCGGCAGCTTCCATTTTTTTCGTATTAGCATTTTCACCGTCGTCAAAAGTGTTCAGCATTGATTTTCTATTGCATTCTTAAATGTTCGATGCCTTCGATGGAAATACTTCAAAAGAAATATTTTGCTGCAAGTTGGAGAAATGGACCAATATCTTCAATATTTCCATAAGAATATCTTACAATGCACCAATTTTCAAATTTTTTTTAGAATTTTAGACTTGGTCTTAGCACTATCGTGTCGTAAAACGGCACTACCGGGTTTTATGAAAAGACTGGGTAAAGCTGACGAACGAACTCTGCTTAGACTCTTCACAAGCGACCTGCTGTGCCCGGATGTGCTCAAACACTTTGACTCTTCTTTCGACGGCCGCTGCTCATTCTGTGGAGAGGTGGCTGACACCTTCCGCATGGTTTGGACATGGAGGCAAAATCCTTCTCTCTCCCCAATCACCCATTTCCTTTTTTGAGAGGATTGCGAGGCGGCCCTGCTCTGCTGTCAGGAACTATCGACCAAACAGGCCCTGGTTCGGAGGACCTGCGCAGCGGTCAAGACCAACGGGATCCCGGAGTGAGGGGCTCCGCCTTATATTGTAAGGCCCACTATGCGCCTCTCCCCGAGCACGTCTCTGTAAATATAGCCAAGAAACGTCTTTGACCGCCACCATCGTCCAAACCAGCGAGCAAGAGAGCGCGAAGAGGTCCGACTCCGGACTCCCCCCCCCCCCCCCCCCCCCCCCCTCCGCTGCCGCCCCCAACAGCGAAGCGCCGCTACGGCCTGCGTAGAAGGTTATTCTCGGACGCTGGCCAAGTTGCTTCTTACTGCCGCCACTGTGTGCTCCTAGGAGAACCTTTCAACTCCGAACTGTCTAGAACGCGTTCAAAAGGTCGCAAAATTGTAGAGTAAAGGGTAGGGCAGCAGTGTCATGTTAGCACTTAAGATTTATATAAGAGACATAAGTTTGCACCCGAGAGTAGAAGGATATTGTGAAGCCAGCAGTGTCTGAACTATCACCTAGTCACGTGCAAAAAGGAAAGGAGACTGTGAGGGTTGCGTCTGTGCGACTTTTAGAGGTTGTAAATGAACATGTTGAATCTTAACATCAAAGCTTCCTGCAACAGTAAACTGAAATTCCTAAATGTGACGAAACAAGAGATGCGCCCTTTGGAAATCATCAAAGCAGAAAAAGTAGCGTATAATTGGCCCAAAAAAACAAAACAAATTCGACCGTGACGGCATTAGTGTTCCTACCGACAGTCCAACAATACTAGACGCGCCTGATGACCCTATTGTTAGTAAACTTTCTTCTCATGTAAGCACAGATATGTGTGGGTATGTGTGTGAGACACTCCGCAAGGATTTAGTCCGACCGCGCCACCCCAAGCCAATTACCGATTATGCCTCTAAAACAGCTGCAGAACAAGACCGCTGTAGAATGCTACATTGCACCAAGCCTGCGCAGTCAAATTTCCGAAATAATACGGTATTAAACTACTCGCCATCAGCACCGAATGTTAAACGGGTTCTTGATCAGCAGCGTAATTTTCTACTGTAGGGTGACAAAATGAAGCGCTTGCTTCCCGAATCCCCCTGTGGCATATAATAGGGCTATATACATGAAAGAAGTTTTAACTTCCTCGAAACTAGACAATGGTGAAGTCTCGTGATGTATACCTAGCAATAAACCGAACCCTAAGCACAACCCATTGATCAATGGGCTCAAAAAGGTTCACAGCACACCGCCAACTTTATTATTTAAAATTCTAGGACAACTGTGACACCAGCAACAAATTCTACGTTCTCGAGCGCGGTGTGTGCCGTGCACAGTATACTGGGCAAACTGAAACTACTATCCGATTGAAAATAAAAACAACAGAGAAACAAAAATCTCCACATGTCGATGCAAATGCATTCCCAGGCCCGGGGTGCGGCCTGATCTCGGCGACCAGAACCGACAACGCACTCCCTTAACAGCTCGGGATTTCGCTAACCTGGTGCAGTATTTGGCCACAACTTTCTACGACGATGCCAGTTAACCCTCAGTCCTCCGTCCCCAGCGGCTGCGTGACTAAGGCGGCGGCGTCAGACCTCTGACGCAGCAGAGGGTGCTAATAATCTCTGGCTCCGGGCAGGCTCCCATTGGAATCTGAACCTGGCAACGTTTAAAGCTAGAACTTTATCTAGTTAGGCTAGCCTAGCATTGCTGTTCCAACAACTAGCGAGCATTAAATGGGATGTCAGAGGGCTTAGCGAATTTAAGAGGGCAGGTGAGGTGTTTACAGTACTAAAGTGCAGCCAATACTGTGCTATCGCGGATTAGCGGATAGACGAGAAAAAGATGTGGGATTCTTCATCAATCAGGATATAAACGTAGAGCGGTTCTACAGTATTAACCAGAGGGTGGCAGCTATCCTAATTAGACTCAATAGGATGTACAAGCTGAAGGCCGTGCAGGCCAACGCGCCTACGTCCAGCCATGATGACCAGATCGTTGAAAGCTTGTATGAAGGCGCTGAATCGGCAATGAACAAAGTAAAATCACTGTGCACTGTAGTAATTGGCGACGTCAATGCGAAGGGGCGAAAGAAGCAGGCTGGCGACCAAGCCGCAGGCGACTATGGGGTAGGTTCTAGAAATAGCAAGGGAGCAGGGGAGCCGAGTTCGCAGATGGAAACAATTTACGGATCCCGAAATACCTCCTTCCGCAAGCGAGAAAACAGGAAGTGGACCGGGAAGAGCCGCAATAGTCAGACTAAAAATGAAATAGGCTTCATACTCTAGCTCACCGCGGCATTGTGCAGAATGTGGAGGCCGTCGGAGAGGTGCATTGTAGCAGCCACATAATGGTAAGGTCTCAAATTAGCCTAGATTTGAAGAGGGAAAAGACCAAGTACTGAATCGGAAGGCCATTTAAAATTTAGCGGTAAGAGCGATAGTAGAGGTATTCAGGATTTCTCTACAGAGCAGGTATTCGGCTCTAATGAAGGAAAACTATCGTAATGTTCTAACAATGAACGATAATCTTACTGCTATTATTACAGAGTGCGCCGTAGAAGTAGGCGACAGGGTGGTTCGAGAGGATACCAGCAAGCTATCTCAGGTGAAGATCTCTTTAAGGAACGCCATCGAATGAGGGTGCCTAACCCCACAGATAGAATAGGACTAGCAGAGTTATCGAAATTAATAAATAAGGGCAAGGTAGCCGACACAAGGAAGTTTAATATAGAGAGAATCGAGTACACTCTAAAGCGGTGAATAAACTAAACATCGCAAAAAATTAGATGTATGTGTTAAGAGGTTAAGAGACAAGGAGGGCGATGTCATAAGTAAGATGGATAAGACAGTTAAAGTAGCCGAACAGTTCTACACAAACCTATACTGTAGCGAATATAATCACAACGTTAATGATAGAGACAGTAGCGCACAGCAACGCGTTATTCCGTCAGTAACGAAAGAAAAAGTAAAGAAAGCCTTAGGTGCAATGGAAAAGGAGCAATTCATAATGGAGACAAGTTTCGCAGCATGAATAAAACGCACACAGAAGACAACGAACAAACAAGACCGGACTGTGCTGAGCAGCACAGTCCTGTCTTGTTTGTTCCTTGTCTTCTGTGTGCGTTTTATTCATGCTGCGAAACTTGTCTCCATTATGAACTGCAACCAACTAGCCCAAACCACCGTGTTACTTAAAAGGAGCAAGCCGGTGGTGAAGATCTGGTAGCAACAGATCTGTCGAGGGAGGGAAGGGAGATTGCGGTAGAAAACCTATCCGGCCCTGTATACGCAATGCCTTATGACCTCGGCCGTGCCAGAAGCTTAGAAGAATGCTGATGTTATTATCTCTGTTCAAAAGAAAGGAGACGTCCTGGACTGCAACAATTACAGACTGATGAGCTTAATGTCTGTTGCTTACAAGCGTTTACTAACGAATCGCTGAGTCAGGGCAACCTTAGTCCTCAATGAACGAAATGATCAGGCACGCATTCGCAAAGGATATTTCACAATAGACCATATTCACACTATCAATCAGGTTGCACAGAAATTCGAAGGTTGTAACCAACCCCAATATATAGCATTTATTTATTACGAGAAAGCATTTTACTCAGTGGAAATTTTATCATTCATGCAGGATTTGCGGAATCAGGCAGGGAGACACGATCTCGCAAAAGCTATTTTGCCTGTTTACCGCCTGTTTACAGGCGCCTGTTTACAGGGGGTATTCCGAGGCTTGAATTTCTAACAGTTGGCGATAAGAGTTAATAGAGAATACCTGGAAAATCTGCGGTTCTCTGATGCCATTTTCATGCTGATTCACTCAGGAAATGAACTGCAAAGCATGATCAATGAGCTAGTCAGACAGAGCTGAACTGTGGGTATAAAAGTTACCGTGCAAAAATCCAAAGTAATGTTGAACAGTCTAGCAAGGGAACAGCAGTTCAGAATTGGTAGCAAGTTGCTGGAAGTGGTAAAGGAATACGTCTACTTGGGGCAGGTAGTGACAGCTGATCCGGATCTTGAGAGGAAATTAACTAGAAGGATAATAATTGGGTGGAGCACATATAGCAGGTTCTCTCCGCTCATGAATGTCAGTTTACCAATATCCCTCAAGAGAAAAGTGTACAACAAATGTATCTTACCGTTACTCACCTACGGGGCAGAAAAGTGCAGGCGAACGAAAAGGGTTGAGCTTAAGTTATGCACATCGCAGAGAGCTATGGAAAGGAAAATGATAGGTGTTTCGTTAAATGACTGGGAGCTGGCAGAGTGCGCGAGGCAACGAGCGCGGGTTAGGGACATCCTAGTCGAAATCAAGAGGAAGAAATGAGCTTGGGCAGGGCATGCAATGCGAAGGCAAGATAACCGGTGGTCATTAAGGGAAACGGAGTGGATTCCAGGAGAAGGCAAGCGTAGCGGGGCAGGAAGGAAGTTATATGGGTGGATGAGATTAAGAATTTCGCGGTCATGCGTTGGGCGCAGCTGGCAAAGGCCAGGAGTAAATGGAGAGACACTGGGGAGGCATTTGGCCTCTCCTTTTCCACACATGCAACCTCTTTTCAGACATGTAACCAAATGACGCCATCCATTTCGCAGTTTCAATGCCACCATACTGCAGTCCTGCTTCTCGAGAAATTATGACAGGGAAGCCTGTGAATCATATCGCATATTTAAATTGAAACCTTCGGCTGCTGTCATTATTAATTTGAAATGAAAATTATTAAGTCAATTTTCTTCGTCTCACTGAAGCATGCGTAGTGTACGCAGCTAAAAACATCCGCGTGTCTATAGTGTTCTTTTGAACTAAACGCAGTTAGGAGTTTCAACTTGTGTGTCTTTGGTTCCGTTGTCTGCTGTTCTATTCCTCCTCGCCATTCTGCACCACGAATATTTGCCAGCTTGCACAGCTCACTGCTTTCTTTCTCTGATTTACCTCCTTGAGTAAGAATTGGGAATATGCGGCAATTCGGTGATGTATGCTTGCGAGTAAATTTGGTACTCCGCACCTGCATTATGGGTTACATTGGTGTGACGAAAACCAAACAGGAAAGTCTGCGAAGACCACGGCGGCAATGTGTTCGTGAGCCCATTGCTGCCCTTAAGTCAGCGACCCTCGGTGGGGCGTTTGTTACCCGTGCGCCCGACAGTCGATGGAATAAATCTGGGTGCGGCGCACAGCACTCCATTATTAGCACATGGTTTAGAGCTTACGACTGACCGCAACCGCATTATTGTAAGGGGAGCAGTGAGAGAGGGTGCTGATTGAAAGTTCATCTCTCGCAATTGCGATGCTTTATAAAAAGCTTTCTAAGAACATGGGTAATGTATGTACCTCAGCATTGCACTCACTATAAACTTACAACGCCGTGTAGCAGCGGCTTAAAATAAACAAGCTTTGAAAAACAATTGCCGCAGACCCCTGCGGCAATATTCGAAGTAAACAGTTCTTGAAATAGCGCGGGTAATTTGCAGGTTATATTACGAAGATTACAGCCTTCTAGTAACGTCGATTGCAGTTTTGTTTCTGGGTTTCGTATGCGTTTGGATCTCTACTTCTTTGTTCTTATTTTGGGGGTTTAGACGTGGCCTTCCCCGCAATACTGCCGCCTTCTTCAGGTTCCTTGCATGAAGGTAGCACAGCATATGCAAAGGACTCACCGACTGAAAAGACGTGTACGCTGCTGGGTCGCGTCGCTGGCGCGGGTCCGTCCGGTTTCAAGAACCTGGTTGGGTCAAATTTCTCCGGCTGTTCCCAGCGCATGGCGTTCATGTTGGCCGCCCAAAAGTTGGCCAAAATGACGCTGCCCTTGGGAACAAAATGGTCGCCAAGGTATGTGTCCTCCGTAGCCCTGCATGGCGGGAATGCCGACCACATGCGCTATGCGTTTCTAATGGCTGAGATAGAACGTTTAACCACGCGTGCTCTCTTACTCCCAAATAGCAGAGACTGATGAAACGTGCAGCGACAGGGAACTGCTTTCGACCAGTTTGTCTAGCAGCGCTGTAAGGAACAGCGCAAAGGAAGCCCCACATAGAGAGCACCTAACGTCAACAAAAATTATTGCATAAAAAGACTTGGAATAAATTAAGGCTTCACAGCAGAGAGATGTAGAAGACACCATGCTCCACAGCCAACACATTAAGTTCATCTCATTTTGTCCCCGGAAGCCAGATCAAGAAACAAAACTAGTGACCATTTTGTTGATGCCGCGCTATAATGTTCTGCTGTAATTTTTTTCAAAAATTTCTCTTCAAGATGTGCGCAAAGCATTTACAGGGTCGCTTGCTCGCAATCTTAGATGTCATTTCCAGTGGTCAGTAAGAGGTTTTCGTCCTAGATCTATGCAGACGATCACCGCAGCTTCTGCGGCAGTCTCTGGAGCACTACGAGTGTGATTCATTATTTGACGAAAGTGTAAAGATAACCTGGCCCATCGAAGCTTGGTCTCGGGTACGCTGGTAACGTTGCCAGAATAGCTGCAGTCCTTTGCATTGTGCTGTTCTCGGCTATTCTCCTGATCCACGATGCGGAATACATGGAGGTTTGGTTAAAAATATGCTGCCCAATGTGTTTGCGGATCACTGAAGCAACCCTAGAGGTTCTAAGTTTAGAATGCGTGAGGACAACAATTCCTCACACGTTAAAGAGACTGAAACGCTGAAATGCAAGACCAGCCTCACTGAATCGCTCGGAAAGGCACTGGATGGGATGATTCGTCTGTATATATGGTTCATCCAGGTGGGACAGACAGGGTAGAAGACGAGGCGTAGAGGTACAAATTAGACTGCGCTGTATCCGTCACTACTTTGATTTCGTCCAGTCCAGCGTGCAGTATTTTTTTCTTGAGAGTGAAAATACAAGCCACCACTCACCTATGAAATTGCAAGAGAAGCTTCAAAGAAGTGCGAGCAATGATCACTCGACGGAAGTGCTTGTCACTTTTCATAGAATTATTAAACGGAGACACTTTGCCTTAATCAGCCATACATTATAAGTTTCTTTCGAAGAGTGATTGCCGGAATACTATTCTTAGAAACTGCAAAGCTGTCGAGCGCACACACTTTTCAGTGTTCATTACTGTTTACCGTTCAGGAAAACTGTTTGGGACAGCCGGTTCTTGGCACAAGGCAGCGGGAGTGCTTTCATTCGAAGCAAACGCTTTCCGTCATGGTTCACAGTTAATAACAGTAATACAAGAATTATACACCTCATAAGAGGTGTTTAATTCCGACAGATTCGTCAAGTTCTTGAGGCTTTTACCTCACAGCTTGGTAGTTTATAGAAATACCATTCCGGCAGTTATAATGTATGACGTGCCCTAGAGCCCTGCATGACAGGAGGTGTCCGGTATTATTTCTGCTGTACGTCAGTTACGTTGCAGAAGAGCTAAACTTTTACCTGGAAGTGCGAAAATAAGTTTGAAAAGTAACCGTAACTGGTGTATGGAATTGGACCGGCAATATAATGCCAGTAAACCTGTCGCCATGAGTCTAACTAATGAAAATTCCAGCTAGATTTCTCACATTGCATTCACAGCGTTCCAATCCAACAGTGTACTAAAACAAAATATTTAGGCACAATATTTACTGAAAGTTTACATTGGGGTGAACATCATTCATAACATATGTGGTTTTGCGAAACGAAAACTCTGCTTTTTAGAACGGAGGCTAAGACATGTACCACCTGATGTAAAGCTTCAAGCATATAAGAGTACGGTGATACCAAAGTTAGAGTATACAAGCATAATTTAGGACCCTCATTGTCAATACTAAGTGAATAAACTTGAGAAAGTTCAAAGGATAGCTTTAGGATTTATATTCTCTGCTTTCCGCGAAACACAGTCAGTGACAGCTATACGCCCCTAAGCTCAACTTCCCGAACTAGCCACAAGTACAAAACAATTCTAAAGAGTCGCATCAGCGCCAAATGACGCACCAAGCGTAGAGCGCTATCACGTCCACTCATAAACGTAGCATAGTACAGTTAAGCTCCGCCATAAGGGTATGACGAGATAGCGCAGTGGGTTAGGCTTTCTATTCTTAGCAGTTTGAAGACGTCTTTGAAGGTATTTCTTATTGTTTTCAATTGTTTCAATTAATTCATCAAATACACACTAACTTACTTATTTAGCAACATCAAGCACTGAATATTCATTTTCAGCCTTTTGACACATTTGAAGCCCCCTGTTTCAAATTTTTTCATGTCTTTTTTCTTATTGTTTTCAATTGTTTCAATTAATTCATCAAATACACACTAACTTACTTATTTAGCAACATCAAGCACTGAATATTCATTTTCAGCCTTTTGACACATTTGAAGCCCCCTGTTTCAAATTTTTTCATGTCTTTAATTAATGAATTAATCAATTATTTACAATGACTTCATTAGCTCGTCA
The DNA here is from genome assembly GCF_052857255.1 of Amblyomma americanum. NCBI lineage: Eukaryota > Metazoa > Arthropoda > Arachnida > Ixodida > Ixodidae > Amblyomma > Amblyomma americanum. The sequence goes on from NC_135501.1 coordinate 16,634,157, forward strand.
TCGCCAATCACACACTAGGCAATCATCAATCAGTAGAACAGCAAATTACCATGATACGACTTTTTTACGTAGCCTCGGATTATAGGTCAGCGGTTCAAATCCCTGCCGCGAGCTAGGCTCTGAATTAAGTAGTAAGTTTATGCAGCACCAAACGCTGAATCGTATGACACCTTGGAGAAGGATCTGCGGAAAACGTTTGGCACAATACGATTGTTTCCCGAATATTTCCAACACGCGGTGTCGACTGCGCCGACGCATTTTCGACTAAACGAGCTGTATACGCAGTCCCGTCTCAAGTTACTTTACATGTTGCGTGAAAATAAATTTAATTTAGACACTACTTTTTATATCCGACCACTAGGCAGGATATGTTGTAGCGTAGTGCGTATGTGCCATCTTCATTTGAGGCGAATCAACCAAGCTTGGCCAGGGCCGGAAGCTGCTGCCGCCGCTCCACAGCTATCTCCTCACCGACGGCCCTCAATAAATGTGGCCGCGGTCGCCATCTAGGCGGCCTCCACAATGCCCTCGTACTAACCACCCATTCGCCATTATGCCGTACATATCAAGAACTGAATTCTTCAAGTACTCGTTCCTACCGAAAAGAATTGTTGAATTTAATAGTCTGGATCAGCACGTTTTCCACCGTACCAAGACAGGCAAGGATTTTCAGAAAAAAAGCTCAAATTTTTCCTCTTGCCTTAATGTTCATTTCTTTTCAAACACGTGCCTTCCCTCTGCATAAGGTGCCTTTATTTTCTGGTTTCTTCCACACCCTGTAACACCCACAAACGGCTTTCACTATTGTTAATAAAAAAATAAAAAAATAAAAAGAATGGAGGGTAAAACCCGGTGCAGATTTTTCTGCGAAATGTGCTATGGCCTTTCGTTGTAGCTATATACTTTTTTCTTTATTGCCTGGCTTTGACACAGAAAATTGCACATAACAAACAATCAACAAAAGACAAACGCTATGTACACCCGACTCGAAGTCAGCCAGCATGAGTCTGGCTTCGTCAACTTAAAATTCACGCAGTGTACAGAGTGTCTATATACAGCTGCGCATCGCACTATTGAAGTACGTATACGGCTGTGCTTGGGTGAATGCTAATGAACAATTGCACCCTTATTACAAACCTTTTCGACCTTAGCGGATTCCCTCAAACGCTGAGCGAACATCGTTCTCACTTCAAGATGTTGATGAATTCGTTCTTGCTCTACCATCTGATCTGCTACCATCCCGGTTCGGTCAGTTTGTAGAGCAACGTGTGACTGCCCCGGACAGGCGGTGGTCTCGGGTATACGAATCACGGACCAGGACAAATTTATATTTAACTATGGCTGCGCTTGTGTGGATGGTAATGAGTAACTGCTCCCTCATCGTGTATCACGCAACAAAACATCAACGTCAACAGGTCAAAAACTAGGGTTAGTCTTATTAAAAGAAACACAAATAGGAGAAAATTCAACTAGATAGTAGGATTAAACGGAAGAAACGCATGGAAAGTTCACTACACGGCGTAAAAATGACGTCGCAGTTTTTGGGTTCTACTCGTTAATGTATATTTGCAGCTTAAGATCAATCGTCCGTTAGGCTTAACTCCTTAGAAGTTTTATTGTACCACGAAGATTGATGTCTAGTTTAGAAGATCATGGCTCCAGCTAGTGGGTAGTAAACATGAGGATCTATAGCGCACAAAATTTAAGAGACACAGCACGAGCGCCCGTGTTGTGTCTCTTGAATTTTGTGCGCTGTGGATCCTCATAATGTTTAGTGGTACGAATTCGCCGTAGCCGCATGCATCCCACTGGCAATGAGGTGGAATACATGCATACTTGAATGAAGAATGCCCGCATACGCACTGTCTAGGAAGCCCGAGGGGCGTGGCCAGCCTCCACCGGTACATCTCCCACATGGTGGCCATGGTGAGGGGCAACCGGGTGCGGTCCTCCCAGGAAGGCGGCCGCTCTCGGCCTACCGCTGCGTCAATCTCACACTGAAGCCGCGCCTGCAGGCCGTCGGGATCGGAAGCCAACTGGAGTAGGTGCCAGTGCAGCGTCACCACGGTGGTCACAGTCCCCGCCACCAGGAGGTCGCAGATGTTGCCCACCATGTGACCCACTGCGACACACACCACACAGGCACGGTCAGAAATAGAGAAGTGTAATACAGAGCTTGCAGACAGTGAGTGAGTGGCTGTTACAACCAGCGGGTGACTGGGGAGCTCAATTGCGCATGCGGGAAAAGCCCAGCTGGTAGCACGCGAGATATTTGATTCTTCTTTTACGCTCACCCGCGACCCAAGTGGCATGCGGAATGTGTGTATTAGCTGCTAAACGAGTCTCTCCAAAATGATAGTGCCAGTTCATGCTTCTTTTTATATTTTCGTTCTTTACGATAAACACAACTATAAACGGGTTGTCTTAGTCTCTATATATCGTTTAGAAAGAAGCAGTTTTTCTGTCGCAGTTTGAGATGATACACGCGTTATTCTGCCCTCGTGGTATTGCCAATTATCCAGAGAATTTTTACTCGCCTTTATTAATTGGTGGTGAAACGAGGAATAAAATGGCTTTAATAAAAGAAGGAATTGAATCGCCTGTTTCATTAGGCTCCTTTAATAATTGGTAGAGAAAGAAGAGAACAAAATGGCTTGAATAAAAGCAGGAATTAAATTATTTCCCTTAATTAACGCTATCGATGACGCTTTGACGTTCAACTTGTCAGCCCAACGCTGACAGAACGTCAAAAAGGTGGTTCCATCTCAAGCTCGAGCGTGAGGTAGAACCGCATCTCTGTCGTCGAGATGTTCTCTACATTGTGTTCAAAATAAACAATGAACTTTTTTTTTCATACAAAATCACTACACAAGTCATTACCTTAATGGGTTATGCGGCTAGGCGGACGAAAAGAGTGCGAAAAAAAAATTCAGGGGGCACTTTGTTGATCTTAAAGTGCGATGAGGCGAAAGCCTTTAGCGCGGTGTAGCTGTTTGGAATCCTGATATGTGGTGGTTCATTTTAAACCCAAAGGATGATATGCGGTGAAAACTTTGATTAAAGACTGCACAATTGTTCGCTTCACGACACTTTCGCTGACGCTCATTAGCACGCGCATACTTGGTTGCTGGAGACAAAGGAGAGAGTTCAGGCGGCATCCTCCAAATCGGCGTTCAAGAGGCGTCTGGCAAGACTGCCTGGGTCGCGCTCCTCTCGGACGATAGTGGCGCCAATCAATGACGTCACACGCTTGCCTAGTAGGAAGAAGCGCAGGTGCGTTGTCTGCTGGCGCCTTGCGCATGCACACTGCATTATCATATACTGAGTTCTCAGTTACGACATACTACACCAACCACTAGTATTGACAATTAACTAATTACTAAGTTTGCTGAATAGCCAATCACCAATTACCAATTGACTAAATACTAAATATGATGTATATACTAACTAATCAATAAATAAATAATTACTAATCAATATCATTAATTACTATTAACTGTGATGACGCTTGTCTCCTTACGTGGAGGAAAGCGAAAGCAAGTGTTTTGAGGAAATGAATAGTTTTTGAGGAAAGGACGCAGTAGTTCTCAGATATCGAAATCTCGGTGGCCACCTCAACAACGTTTTATTGATAGCTATAGTGTGACACTTTCCTGCGAACATCCCCGCTGGCGATTCATGAGCCTAAAAAGGTTTTCGCCTTAAAATTGTCATTGTAAACTAATTAAGGTTTTCTTTACTGCAGTTTATGTGCTTATTTACAATGAACATTTAGAGGCGCTTGCACACAAGGATTATTTTATTTTGCACGAATTTAGTAAAGCGTCCGTGTCCTGAGATATGCAACTCCAAAATTTCAGCCCAAACTATGCAATTACGCAAGCGAGGCCGCTACACATAGCATGAGGCTCCTCCCTGGTGTGACGCAGCGGCTGCGAAGGGATCTATGCCAGACAAGAATATGGAGTTGCAGGCGAGGGTGACAACTTTTCGTTCTTGACCAGCGAAACCGACGCGAGCGTTCTTTAAGCGATTGCTTCTTCAGTAGGTGATAAAGCAGGGTGCTGCTCCAGACTTCGCATGTGGCCAAGGACAAAAATTGAAAACCGTCGCCTGTAACTCTACATTCTGGTAAGACGGAGCGCCAGATACACTGCTATGTCACCCACAAAATTAGGTGCACATTCGGAAATTCAGCGTGGCTCGGAAAGAATCTCGTGCGCTCCGTAGACCACTCTCGAAAATTTAAGTAACGAACTCCTGAAAGCGCGTAACCTTGTGTGTGCTGATGCCCTCAGAATTACTTTGCGCACACAAAGACGACACAATAAGGACGAGGAAGAACATTCCAGTCCTTGCGGATAGGGAGCGCGTAACCTCTCCACTTCGTTCGTCCGCCGGCGGCGGGGATCGCTGAGAAGAGAATTGAATTCTCTGGAAGACAGCCTCCACACAGGGCACTAGCCCGGTGCAAGGGCGAGAGTGCAATATACGATAGATGGATAAGGCGGAACCCTTTAAATCGCGTGGTGGCTCAAGCCACCAAGCCACGACTCGTAAAATTTTTCTCTTGTCTTGGTTTTAGCCACCAATCAGATAACCTTCGCTTGGTTACTTCTACCCGCTTAAAATCTACTTTCCCCTCACCGTCCCTAAACCCCGATGCCTTGGATAAATCAGCCTCGCTGCTTTCCACTGTAGGGTGAAGCCCTCTGCAGAAAAGTATCAAGTGTTCAGCCGTTTCCTCCTCCTCTCCGCACGCAACGCACAACGTGTCTATCTCGTGGTACCTGACTCAATATGTCTTAGTCCCTACAATTATCATAGATATTTTCTTTGGCAATTTCCTGCATAAAGATTATGTACGTTCTCAGTGCCGATTTCGTCAGCATCCCTTTTTTCCACACAGCGCTCTCTGTTTCTTTAACCTTTTTCTTAACCGATAATTGCTGATTTGCCCTCTACTTCTGCCCAGATATTTGCTTGTCAATTTTCTAGTTCGCTTCTCTATTTTGTGTCCATATTTCTCATGTACACACTAAACAATTTATCACCCTTTAGATTGTAAATCACCTGTCCCCAGACGAACACCCTTTTCCAATTGTTCAGTGCTAAAAAATGGTGCTGAGATCAGCACCCTTAAGGAAGGATGCACTTAATGATACTTTAGAGGATGTGATGGTTGCGCCCTCATTAAAGTGTAGTATTTTTCCATAACACCTCTACGAATGCATGTTGGAAGGGTGCTCCACGTTGATACACCCATGAAGCAAAACCCTTGGACTGATGCGCGCCCTCTGAACTTTCATGCTGTGCACCCTTCCTGAAGGGTGCTGATCTCTGCACCCTTTTTAGCACCCAAAAGGGTGTTCGTCTGGGGACAGCTGATTTGCACCCTTAAGGGTGAGAATTTGTTTAGTGTGTACAGGTACCTGAAAACTTTCCTCGCCCAAGATATGCGAAATCAGAGATGGGCATCCTCACGAGGGCGAACCCTCATGAGGGCGTCCTCACCCTCACCTTATGAGGATTTCACTCGGTGAGGTGAGGATGAGGGAAGATGGGCGGTTTAAAATACGTTGGGACGAGGGTGAGGGAGGAAAGACATGGTAAGATGAGGGCGAGGGAGGAAATGTATGATGAGGTGAGGGTGAGGGAGGGCAAGATACATTGTCTGATTGCGAGGGTGGTGCACGCACCGTACTCCAAGCTAAATTTTTTTCTGTGCATCCCGCTATGAATGCCCGTTTTAAAATGCTATTTCTTAGGGTAAATTTTCTTAGGGAAGACGTAGCTTTTGCAGTCTGGAGGTACACGAGGCGAACACGAAAGATGGGAAACCGTACACCTCTGTCGCCGCGATGTGCTACACTGCTGACAGTGCTATGGCGAAAGAAGAGGTCTTCTAACTCAGGAAGCCTATTTAAAAAATGTACAAAGTTTTAGGTGAAACACCCTGTGTAATACGCTAACAAGGAGGCATGGCCCAGGCCTTGCAGGTGGCCGCCGGTACAACGGGAGCCGCGGTACTGCAATTACCATTTTCATTATCTGGGTGATTGTGATTGGGTGATTGGTTGGGTGATTGTGTGTCCATCCCCATTTCGAGAGCCGACGCTGCGGGTTGGCTTAGACCACTGTAGCGGGACATTACGCTCGCCGCGTGGAATTCAGGCCAATTCTCGCATACGCGTTTAAAAACCTTAGATCCATATTTGAAGCTTCGGCTTCCATCCGGCCTACCACGACGTGAAGCAACTTTGTTGTGTCGCCTGTGGCTTGGTGTAGATTTCGCTAAGCACTACTCCTTCTTAATAGGTATGGCTGACAGCCCTACATGTGCCATCTGCGGGTGTGATGAGATTATAGTCCACATTCTTTGTGAATGCCCTGCCTACAGCGCCGAAAGACAGTCTCTATGCCGTGCACTGAAGCATCTCGACCTGCGCCCACTCAAGGAAACGAAAATTCTCCGCCACTGGCCGCGGCAGTCGTTGGCGGTGAAGGCCTCCAAGGCACTGCTCCGCTTTTTGAGGATTTGTGGCCTGCACAATAGGCTGTGACTGTACTGAGCGCTGTGACTTTACATAGTGACTAATTTCCTGCAACTGTCTTTTCTCCTTCATCTCTTTCTCCCCTCACCCCTTTCCCCCTATACAGTGCAGCAAACCGGCGATTCGTCTGGTTAACCTCCCTGCCTTTCCTCCTCCTTATTCTCCTCCCCCTCCTTCATTATCTGCCTCGAGTCTGTCAGATTATCAGAGTGTAGAGTAAAACAAGTAAAAAGTATACCTAGTAAGGCTGTTGAACACCCAAACTCTAAGCCTTGTTTACCGGAAAGATGTCCAATTTCAGCTCAGTGAGGTTTTAAGGAATTGGCTGCAGCGAAAAAAAAAGGCTGCTTCGAAATTCCACTGTCAAATCAAAGCCAGTTGGCGGCGTTCGTGTGGAAGTTTTTCATTCACAATGCGAGTAGTTCAGTACACTCATATCTTTCTATTTTCGCTGGAATTGCGGTATAGGAAAGTGGTGCCGCAGTGTGGTGGGCAACGAAAACCACTATAGTTTTACCATGGAAATAAAGCAGTAGCTAACCAACCTTGGTCTCAATCATCGCTCGCTTGGCCTTGCATTGTATGATATGCTAAAAAAGAAAGAAGTTGTACTGCATTCCAAATAACTGGAACTTCTCTTGGTTTATTTCTATCCCTGGTGAGGCGTGTGACCACGTAATCACGCTCCTGATTTTATGAACCGTATTTCTTGCATGCATAGCAGGGAATTGACACTCAGCGTTTGGGTAATGCGTAGACGTGCAAGCAAAAAAAAATTACGGGCACTTTAGCCAGCGGTTAACCAGGAATTATCGGGCGCTGGCATCATCATATCTGGTTTTTCATGGTTTACCCGGACTTTCTATGCTTTAGCCTGACCTGAACTAGTTTAATTTTGTTCATATTGCCACAGTCCCAATCAATCCAGTGGCGCCATACCGCGACCGAACTGGTTTAGATGGGACTTCCATGCCTTGCGCTCTCGAGGGACTAGAGGTTTTCGTCTTCTTCCTCGCTCGAGCTCCCTGCTGTCCTGGACGCCTAGCACGCCTAATTAAACCTGGTTTTGAGTGCTTCGACCGTTTATCGGTGACATTTGGTGGAGGTGCGGGGTGACGATCCACGTACGCTGACCTCGAGGACACTCTTGACGTCAGTTCTCAACGCGTGGCTACAACACCAGTCCACAAAGCGAGCCGCCGCCTGCGAGGCCTACAACCAGAGTTCGGCCAACTCGCAAGACCAGCAAGGGCCATGACGTCCGCTACGGCTAGCCAGACAAGTCAGCATTCCGGGAATGTCCCGCCATTCGTCCTTCACACGCCTCGGTCGCCCCCATCATTCCGCGGTGAGAGGTTTGAGGACGTCGCAGACTAGCTGGCCAGCTTTGACCGTGTGGCGGGCTTCAACGAGTGGGACGGCGAGCGCAAATTGCAGAACGTGTACTTCGCACTACAGGACTCGGCCAAGACGTGGTATGAGAACCACGAAGCTTCCTTCACTAACTGGGAGATCTTTCGCCGAGAGCTCTTAGCCACGTTCAACACCAGCGAACGAAAGGAGAAGGCTGAAATCGCCTTGCAATCGAGGTCGCAGCAGCTGAACGAGAGCGTCGCCATGTTCATCGAGGACATGACGCAACTCTTCAATCGCGCCGACCCTGCGATGCCCGAGGACAAGAAGGTACGCCACCTAATGCACGGCGTCAAAGAGCAATTGTTTGCCGGACTGGTACGTGACCCGCCAAGAACGGCGGCCATTTTTGTTAAGGAGGCAACAAGCATGGAGCGTTCTCTGCAAGAACGGGGCGCGCACTACGGCCGTCAGGCTAGTGTAGCAGCCGCTCACCACTGCACGCCCACGTCGTTACCCACTGAGGAGCTTCGAGAGCTTGTGAGGAGACTGGCGCCCGAAGAACTCGAGAAACTTCGCTTCGAAGCTCCACAGGCCAGCGTCGCTGCCATACTGGACGCGGTCCGAGATGTAGTCCGGTGAGCTGTTCAGTCGCCACCAGCTCCGCAGCCAGCGCCCTATGTGATGACATACAGTCAAGCACTGCTAAGTCGTCCTGGGCCAGTGAGTCAAGCATTTTCTCCCGTCACTGCTGTGCCTTCACCGCGGTACCCAATTGCAGCTGTACCCGTCGTACCGCAGGAGCCCCTGTCCACCATGAACAAAGCGCGCGTTTTGCGTACGCCAAACAATAGGCCGCCATGCTACCACTGTGGGGAGCCCGGCCACATCCTCCGACACTGCCCCTACCGCAGAATGGGCTTAAGGGGTTTTTCACCTGACGCACCTCCACCACGCTACGGAGAACGGCCGCGGGACAGCGAGCAGTATCTGTCCGATAACGTGCAGCCAACGACCTCGCGGCGACGCCAGTCCCGTTCGCCATCCCCAAGGCGGTTTTCTTCGCCAAGCCGCCCGTCTTTTTCTAGCCAGTTCAGAGGCGCGTCCCCACATCGGGAAAACTGAAGACGGCGTCCCGCGGGGGAAGGGACGCCGCCTTTGCCGCGAATCGTCGGGTGGGGTCGTCGGGTGGGTTCTTCTGGGGCCTGGAACAACAGAAGGCTTTTGAAGACCTCCGAACTCGTCTCCAAAGTACGCCCATCCTAGGACACTTCGACGAGTCCGCCGCCACTGAACTGCACACAGACGCCAGCAACATCGGCCTCGGTGTGGTCCTTGTGCAGTGGCAGGATGGTCTCGAACGCGTAATCGCATACGCAAGCCTCACCTTGTCACGATCTGAGGCAAACTATTGCACCATCGAAAAAGAATGCCTGGCCGTTGTGTGGGCAGGGACCAAATTTCGCCTGTACTTATATGGCCAGGACCAGGACGAATTTTTCTTTAACTAGAAGTTTCTGAGGAAGCTGTTTAGCTGGCTTTTGTAGCCGTATGGCTACTCCCGTGTGGATGCTAGTAATTAATGCCTTGTTAAAAAAAATACTCCATTTCGGGGCATTCCCATAAACGTTTGACCAACAGAGTTCCCTCCTCGAGTTATTGATCAATCCGCTCTCGCCCTATCATACGTTAGCCGTCACCGTAAGCTCAGTTGATAGAGCGACTGCTCGACTGAACAGGTGGGCACGGGTTACTACCCGGGACCAGGAAGAATTGTTTTTTAACTGCGAGGTTTCTGCGGAAGCTGTTTAGGTTGCCTATGTAGCCATATGGCTGCACTCGAGTGGATTCCATTGAGTAATTAATGCCTTATTATATATCTACACCTCGTGGCATTCCCAAAAACTTTTGACCAACACTGTTACCTCTTCGAGATATTAATCAATTCGCTCTCGCCCTATAATATGCTAGCAGTCACCGTAAGCTCAGTTGGTAGAGCGTCTGCTCCCTTGAAACGGTGGACTCGGGTTACAACCCGTGATAAGGAAGAATTGTTTTTTAACTGCGAAGTTTGTGGGGAAGCTGTTTAGATTGCCTCTGTAGCCGTATGGCTGCACCCGTGTGGATGCCATTGGGTAATTAATGCCTTATTAAAAATCTACATTTCAGGGCATTCCCATAAACTTTTGACCAACAGTGTTCCCTCTTCGAGTTATTGATCAATTCGATCTTGCCCTCTCATACGCTAGCCGTCGCAGTAAGCTCAAATGGTAGAGCGACTGCTCCCCTGAACCGGTGGACTCGGGTTACAACCCGGGACCAGGAAGAATGTTTATTAACTACGAGGTCTCTGCGGAAGCTGTTTAGATTGCCTCTGTAGTCGTATGGCTGCACTCGTGTGGATGCCATTGAGTAATTAATGCCTTATTAAAAATCTACTCCATTTCGGGGAATTCCCATAAACTTTTGTCCAACACTGTACCCTCTTCGAGTTATTGATCAATTCGCTCTCACCCTCTCATACGCTAGCCGCCGCTGTAAGCTCAGTTGGTAGAGCTACTTCTCCACTGAACCGGTGGACTCGGGTTACAACCCAGGACCAGGACGAATTTTTCTTTAACTACGAAGTTTCTGCGGAAACTGTTTAGATTGCCTCAGTAGCCGTATGGCTGCACTCGTGTGGATGCCATTGAGTAATTAATGCCTTGTTAAAAATCTACTCCATTTCACGGCATTCCAATAAACTTTTGACCAACAGTGTTCCCTCTTCGAGTTATTGATCAATTCGCTCTCACACTATGGTACGCTAGCCGTCGCCTTAAGCTCAGTTGGTAGAGCGACTGCTCTCCTTAACCGGTGGACTCGGGTTACAACCCGGGACCAGGAAGAATTGTTTTTTAACTGCGAGGTTTCTGCGGAAGCTGTGTTGATTGCCTCTGTAGCCGTATGGCTGCACTCGTGTGGATGCCATTGAGTAATTAATGCCTTGTTAAAAATCTACTCCATTTCACGGCATTCCAATAAACTTTTGACCAACAGTGTTCCCTCTTCGAGTTATTGATCAATTCGCTCTCACACTATGGTACGCTAGCCGTCGCCTTAAGCTCAGTTGGTAGAGCGACTGCTCTCCTTAACCGGTGGACTCGGGTTACAACCCGGGACCAGGGAGAATTGTTTTTAACTGCGAGATTTCTGCGCAAGCTGTTTAGCTGGCTTTTGTAGCCGTATGGCTGCTCCCCTGTGGATGCCAGTGAGTAATTAATGCCTTATTAAAAATCTACTCCATTTCGGTGCATTCTTATAAACTTTTGACCAAGAGTGCTCCCTCTTCGAGTTATTGACCAATTCGCTCTCAACCTTTCATACGCTAGGAGCCGCCGTAAGCTCAGTTAATAGAGCGACTGCTCCCCTGAACCGGTGGACTCGGGTTACAACCCGGGACCAGGAAGAAGTGTTTTTGACTGCGAGGTTTATGCAGAAGCTGTTTAGATTGCCTCTGTATCCTTATGGCTGCACGCGTGTGGATGCCATTGAGTAATTAATGCCTTATTAATAATCTACTCCATTTCGGGGCATTCCCATAAACTTTTGACCAACAGTGTTCCCTCTTAGAGTTATTGATCAATTCCCTCTCGCCCTCTCATACGCTAGCTGTCACCGTAAGCACAGTTGGTAGAGCGACTGCTCCCCTGAACCGGTGGACTCGGGTTACAACCCGGAACCAGGAAGAATTGTTTTTTAGCTGCGAGGTTTCTGCGGAAGCTGTTTAGATTGCCTCTGTAGCCGTATGGCTGCACTTGTGTGGATACCATTGAGTAATTAAGGCCTTATTAAAAATCTACTCCATTTCAGGGAATTCCCATAAACTTTTGTCCAACAGTGTACCCTCTTCGAGTTCTTCATCAATTCGCTCTCACCCTCTCATACGCTAGCCGCCGCCGTAAGCTCAGTTGGTAGAGCTACTTCTCCACTGAACCGGTGGACTCGGGTTAAAACCCAGGACCAAGACGAATTGTTTTTAACTGCGAGATTTCTGCGGAAACTGTTTAGATTGCCTCTGTAGCCGTATGGCTGCACTCGTGTGGATGCCAATTAGTAATTAATGCCTTATTAAAAATCTACTCCTTTTCGGGGCTTTCCCATAAACCTTTGGCCGACAGTGTTGCCTTTCCGAGTTATTGATCAATTCGCTCTCACCCTATCATACGCTAGCCGTCGCGGTAAGCTCAGTTGGTAGAGCGATTGCTCTCCTGAACCGGTGGATTCGGGTTACAACCCGGGACCAGGAAGAATTGTTTTTTAAATGCGAGGTTTCTGCGGAAGCTGTGTTGATTGCCTCTGTAGCCGTATGGCTGCACTCGTGTGGATGCCATTGAGTAATTAATGCCTTATTAAAAATCTACTCCTTTTCGGGGCTTTCCCATAAACCTTTGGCCGACAGTGTTGCCTTTCCGAGTTATTGATCAATTCGCTCTCACCCTATCATACGCTAGCCGTCGCGGTAAGCTCAGTTGGTAGAGCGATTGCTCTCCTGAACCGGTGGATTCGGGTTACAACCCGGGACCAGGAAGAATTGTTTTTTAACTGCGAGGTTTCTGCGGAAGCTGTGTTGATTGCCTCTGTAGCCGTATGGCTGCACTCGTGTGGATGCCATTGAGTAATTAATGCCTTATTAGAAATCTGCTCCATTTCGGGGCATTCCCATAAACTTTTGACCTACAGTGTTTCCTCCATGTTATTGATCAATTCGCTCTCACCCTATCATACGCTAGCCGTCACCGTAAGCTCAGTTGCTTCAGCGACTGCTCCCTTGAACCAGTGGACTCGGGTTACAAACCGGGACCAGGAAGAATTGTTTATAACTACGAGGTTTCTGCGGAAGCTGTTTAGATTGCGTCTCCAGACGTATGGCTGCACTCGTGTGGATGTCATTGAGTAATTAATGCCTTATTAAAAATCTACTAATCTTCGGGGCATTCCCATAAGCCTTTGACCAACAGTGTTCCCTCTTCGAGTTATTGATCAATTCGCTCTAGCCCTATCATACGTTAGCCGTCGCCGTAAGCTCAGTTGGTAGAGTGACTGCTCCCCTGAACCGGTGGACTCTGGTTACAACTCCGGACCAGGAAGAATTTTTCCTTAACTACGATATTTCTGCGGAAGCTGTTTAGATTGCCTCTGTAGCCGTATGGCTGCACTCGTGTGGATGTCATTGAGTAATTAATGCCTTATTAAAAATTAATCCATTTCGGGGCATTCTTTTAAACTTTTGACCAACAGTATTTCCTCTTCGAGTTATTGATCAATTCGCTCTCGCCCTATCATATGCTAGCCATCGCCATAAGCTCAGTTTGAAGAGCGACTGCTCCATTGAATCGGTGGACGCGGGTTACAACTTGGGACCAAGAAGAATTTTTTTTTTAACGGCGAGGTTTCTGCGCAAGCTTTTTAGCTTAAATTTGTAGTCGTATTGCTCCACTCGTATGGATACCATTAATTATTGCCTTATTGAAATCTACACCTCGTGGCATTCACATAAACTTTTGACCAACAGTGTTCCCTCTTCGAGTTATTGATCAATTCGCTCTCGCCCTATCATACGCAAGCCGTCGCCATAAGCTCAGTTCGAAAAGCGACTGCTCCAATGAAACGGTAGACGTGGGTTACAACCAGGGACCAGGACAATTTTTTTTTTAACTGCGAGGTTTCTGCGGAAGCTGTTTTGATTGCCTCTGTAGCCGTATGGCTGCACTCGTGTGGATGCCATTGATTATTTAATGCCTTATTAAAAATCTACTCCATTTCGGGCACTCCCATCAAGTTTTGACCAACAGTGCTCCCTCTTCGAGTTATTGATCAATTCGCTCTCGCCCTATTATACGCTAGCCAACGCCATAAGCTCAGTTTGAAGAGCGACTGCTCCATTGAATCGGTGGACTCGGGTAACAACTTGGGACCAAGAAGAATTTTTTTTTAACGGCGAGGTTTCTGCGGAAGCATTTTAGCTTAAATTTGTAGTCGTATTGCCCCACTCGTGTGGATACCATTAATTATTGCCTTATTAAAATCTACACCTCGTTGCATTCACATAAACTTTTGACCAACAGTATTCCCTCTTCGAGTTATTGATCAATTTCACTCTCGCCCTATCATACGCTAGCCGTCGCCGTAAGCTCAGTTGGTAGAGCGACTGCACCCCTGAAGCGGTGGACGTGGGTTACAACCCGGAACCAGGACGAATTTTTTTTTTAACTGCGAGGTTTCTGCGGAAGCTGTTTAGATTGCCTCTGTAGCCGTATGGCTGCACTCGTGTGTATGCCATTCAGTAATTAATGCCTTATTAAAAATATACTCCACCTCGGGGAATTTCCATAAAATTTTGACCAGCAGTGCTCTCTCTTCGTGTTATTGATCAATTTTCTCTCGCCCTATCATGTTGTAGCCGTCGCCGTAAGCTCAGTTAGTAGAGCGAGTGCTCCCCTGAACCGGTGGACTCATGTTACAATCCGGAACCAGGACTAATTTTTCTTTATCTACGAAGTTTCTTCGGAAGCTGTTTAGCTTGCCTTTGTAGTCGTATGGCTGCTCTCTTGTGGATGCCATTTAGTCATTAATGCCTTATTAATACTCTACTCCACCTCGGGGCATTCCTATAAACTTTTTACCAACAGTGTTCCCTCTTCGAGTTATTGATCAATTCGCTCTCGCCCTATCATACGCTAGCCGTCGCCGTAAGCTCAGTTGGTAGAGCGACTGCACCCCTGAAGCGGTGGGTTCGGGTTACCACCCGGGACCAGGAAGAATTTTTTTCTTTAACTGCGACGTTTCTGCGGAAGCTGAACAGCTTTACTTTTTAGCCGTTTGGCTTGGTTTTGGTGGATTATATTATATTAGATTGGATACGCAATTTTCTCACTAACCGGAAACAATTTGTGTTGTGCACACGTTACAGAAGCGTCTACGGCCTGGGCTACGCGGCCAGTACATGGCGTTCATCGTCATTCAACCACCCGAGGCCTTCTGCTTCACGACTCCTGCCGACTGGCCAAAATGGCGGAAGCGATTCGAGCGTTTCTACACGGCTTTCGGCCTCGGCGACAAATGAGGGTCAGACCAAGTAGACACGCTCTTTACTTGATGGGTGGCCAGGCAGAGGACGTCTTCGGAACCTTCAAACTCTCCGGTGTGGACGCTTAGAACCTAGAAGTCGTCCTAAAGCAGTTCGACAGTTACTTCATACTGCGGTGCACCGTCAATTTTGAACGGGCACGCTTGAACACGCGGGTCCAAAACTACGGCGAATCCGTGGAAGACTTCGTAACTGCGCTTAACACGCTTTCCAATCATTGTGAGTGCGGCACCCTCTGAGAGGAAGTGGTTCGAGACAGGCTAGTCATCTGTATTCAAGAACAGAAATTGCCAGCCAAACTGCAACTGATCTTACTCTTCAGAAGGCGCTTGAGAGTATCAGGCAGGTCGAAAGCGTTCATCACCAAAAAGCGGAGCTTTACCCCGAAACTCTGACCGTCAACAAAGTTGCATCAGGCAGACAGCAATTCGGGCACCCCACTAACGCTGCTCACGGCAACGACGGCCGAGAGCTCTTTGAATCAAGGCCACATCCGCGTCCAGCTGACAGCGTTCCGACATTGTGTCGTTGGTGTGGGAAAGAACGGCACCCGCGTTCACTATGCCCAGCATGGGGGCTGGTATGCAGACGCTGCCAGAAAAAGGGCCATTACGCGTCTGTCTGCATGTCACGCTGGGTTGACATCGTTGAAACATCAGAACCCGACAGCGAGGATGGATTTTTCGGAACCGCCTCGTCCCTCTTTACGTCGACATGGGAGACAATCATCCTTGTGCAAGACCAAGCTGTCAAATTCAAGATCGACACAGAAGCCGAAGAATCTGTCCACCCACGTACGACTTTCAGCATGCTCCGACATCAGCCTCCATTGTCGTGTGCTCCTCGGCAGCTCTACGGTCCTGATTGGAGACCTCTCGCAGCCAAGGGCGTAGCGCGTCTTCAACTCGCCTACCGTGGACGTGAAACGCTCCAAGACGTTTACGTGCTGGAAGATGTCCAGATTCCCTCACTCGGCAAGCCCTCCATCAAAAACTTGAAGGTGCTAACCCTCCTCAGCACCATTGCAAAGAAGGCGAGGACAATCGTTCCCATCAAGCAGCAGTGCCTTGAGTGGTTGAAAGAATTCCAAAAATCAGATCGCGTGTGCTTGTATCTCCAGGAACTCTGCACAAAAGAAAACTGGCCTTCCAGACGGGATTGGTCCCTTAAGGTCAAGCCTTTCTATGAGCATCGTGGCCAACTCACCACAGAAGACGATCTGCTCCTGTATGCATCCCGTGTGGTTGTTCCACCATCCTGCAGCAACGAAACTTTGCGTCTTCTGCACGCAGGCCACTTTGGCATTCGGAAGACGCAAGCTCAGTGCCAAGGACACTGTTTGGTTGCCAACCGTGGCCAAAGACATCACGACTACCGCCAAAACTGCCCAGACTCTATAACGACAAGCAACCGCAAAATGCCTATGCATAGCACTCAGTCTCCGCTTCAACCGTGGCAGCGCGTTGCAATGGACATGTTCTTTTCCAATAGCCATTGGTTGTTAATTGTGACTGATATCCCGATACTACTCCCGATATCCCGAACTTATTTGTCAGGAAAAGCTAACTTCAGGTACAGCAATCACACACTGCAAATCAATTTTCACTCGCCACGGTATCCCAAAGGTGGTGGCCTCGGACAATGGTCCGCAGTTTTCGTCGTCTGACTTTACCAGTTTGAAGGTTTGAAGGTTTATTTCCGCAACTAGGTGTTGCGAGGACAGCCAGGAAAAAAGCCAACACTACCACGAGAGCAACGGACTCGCCGGGGCTGCGGTGAAAATCATCGTCTTCATTGAAAAAGACTCAGGACCCGTACCTGACTCTCCTATCCTACAGATCAACGCCACTCAAAAACGGCTACACCCCCTCTGAGCTACTGATGGGGAGGCGGTTGAGGACAAAGCTTCCCGTCACTTCCGGAATGCTGGTTTCCCGCTTACCAGACGCCACCAAACTCCGGAATTTTGAAGAATACCGTGCGCAGCAGCGTCGAGACGACAACAACCGACATGGCGTGCGTCAGCTTTCAATTCTTCTAGAGGGCGATGAGTCTGGGTCACGGGCCTGAAGATGACAGGGAACGTGCAGAGGCCTGCAGAGGAGCCTCGGTCCTACATCGTGGACACTGGAGACGGCACCGTGCAGCGCAGTCGGACCCACCTTGTTCGTTTTCTCAAGTCTGGAAGAGGAGGTGGAGACAACGAGGCGTCAGGAGGTGAAGACAGTGAGGCATCCGTGTATTCAGATGCAGAGACAGACGTAGACGAGGCGTCTCTGAACGAACATTCTCTGGGCGAATCACACGCGACCTGTGTGGACGCCTCTTCGCACCATCACACCAGGAGTGGACGCTGTGTATTTCCGCCCAACAGACTTTCCTATGTTTCAGGGGAGATATTGTAGGCAGTAGCAACATGCAGTGGCTAGGCCGTGTGCTTGCCTTGGCCTGCTTTGGCTGCGCTGCACTGCAGCGCTCGCGCGAGGCTCGCGGCGTCTGGCACGCGCCAAGGGCTCAGGCCGGCGTTCGCCTGGCTGGAATAAAGCTTTCCGGTTGGTGTCTCAACAGGCCCCGCTGGAAGCGGAAAGACTCATTTTACGCATGGCCAATAAAGGTAACGCTCGTTACTTCAAACATATTCCAGACGGTGGCGGTCTTTTTAGGGCAAAAACCTTTAATGGCTAATACTGCCGTCCGTTCCCAGAGGGTGTCACACGTTTAGCTCGGGAACAAGCTCGGGGCTTTCCGCCCAGTGATCAAGGCTTCCGTATGGAAGCCGAAACGTCTTCGTTTTAAACAACAACCTTTTGGTCGGCGTTCCTTTTTATTCATACATGAATCTTTTACCCGACCAGACGAGTTTTCGTCAGACTTTAGATTTCATTACGCTACGACGGTCGTATGGCCAACCTTTCATCACTCAAGTGCGCCAGTACGTTTCGCTATTCATGCGACTCTCTGCTTTCAAAGCCCATCTGGATTTTAACCTCATATGCAAGGCTAGGAGCCTCATTCCGAGATCCCTCCGTCTGCTGCGACCTGTAGACACGGCCTTTGGCCACAGCGTGGTATCAAGAGCGGAACGGCAACTGCTTCAAGCCAGGGTCCTAGATTGTAAAGCCTCTATCAGGCACCTGCAGAACGAAGTCTTCTTTGCTCGTCGCCGCCTCGAGCACCAGTGTCCGGACGACTTCGCCAGCATCCAGTTACATGCTAACTACAATGTGAGCCTCCATTCCCGCCAACGAGGCTTTTCCCTCCAAAAGAAGTTATCAAGGCTGCTGCCTCGCGAAGAAGTGTTTGCGCCTGGCCCGTCCACTTCGACAGTCCACAACCTGTCTTCTTACAGGCCTACTCGAGCAGAACTCGCCGTACTTAAGCTCAGGTTGAACTTTAACACGAGACCTGCGCCGACGCAAGAAAAATCGTCTGTGCTGTCGAACGCGCTATAGGTCAAGTACATAACAACCGCCGAGATGAGGCCCCAACTCGTGCAGTCAGCATCCTTGCCAAGCTTCCGCGACATCCTCCGACCCCCCTTCTTTCCGAGGAGCGTGATGCCATCAAAAGCCTGCGTAAAAACACGGACATTATTATAATTCCCGCTGACAAAGGCAACGCTACCGTCATCTTGGACAGCAATGACTACGTTGAGAAAATAACTGGCATTCTACAGGACGACAGTACGTACTTGTCGCTGAAGCGGGACCCTACGCTCAAGGTAGAAAGAAACTTGCAGATTCTTTTGACTGACGTCTTCCGATTTGTTCCACCGGGCGACAATTCACTTTATTTCAAGCTCCTCTGCCACAATGGGTCAGCTCCCGCCTTGTATGGTCTCCCGAAGATCCATAAGCCAAACGTCCCGATGCGACCAATAGTTGACTTTACACGGTCACCCTTATACCGCTTGTCGGGCTACTTACACAAGGTTTTTGCGCCACTCGTTGGAAAGGGATCGACTTTCATACTCTTTCGATTTTATTGAAAAAGTACGTGATGTCACGGTGGAGGACGACGAGGTCATGGTGTCCTTTGATGTGAAATCGCTGTTCACCAGCGTGCCCGTGGATCTGGCTGTGGAGGTGTGCCGCTCAGCGCTGCAGAATGACGACGGACTGTGTGAAATAACCACTATCGAAGCATCGGATCTTCTGAAGCTGTAGCAGTTCTGCCTTGAGAACATTTAGTTTGTTTTCCGGGGTACAGTCTATAGACAAGTTCATGGCACTGCTATGGGCGCATCTATATCGGTGACAACCACAAACCTTACCATAGAAGCAATAGAAGCTCGCGCACTGGCTACCTTCGAACCGCGCTCAAAGGTTTTTGTGCGTTACGTCGACGATTGTTTCTGTATTATCAAAAAGAATGCGTTAGGTCCTTCCACAGATCACATCAATAGCATGGAAGATTCCATTCAATTCACTGTAGAGGAGGAGGCTGCACGCCGTTTTCCTTTTCTGGACGTTTTGTTGGAACGCCGTGGAAACCGCCTTTCTTTCAAAGTTTATAGAAAAGAAACCCACACAGGCCGGTATCTTCATTTTAATTCTGTCCACCCGGTTTGCCACAAACGCTCCGTCGTGGCTTCCCTCGTCCGACGTGCCAAAAACATCTGCCCAAGGCCAGAAGATCGGCTGCTGACCTACGCCAAGTGCGCCGAGAATTGAGTGAATGCGGCTGCCTCAAGCAGTTCGTGGATTCTGTTCTTCAACGGTCTTCACGCCCATCAGAACCAGTTGGTCCTCCTTTCCGAGCCCGAGCCGCTATCCCATATCTGCCGGGCGTGAGCGAGTCTTTGGCTCGCGTGCTGCGCACTTACGGTGTGCACGCCGCTCACGTTCCTGCGTGCAAGCTGAGGCATGAGGTGGTGGCCGCCAAAGACAAGATAAAGAAAGAGAAGTTTCCTGGCGTCATCTATTAGATTCCCTGCGCAGACTGCGACTACTGCTATATGGGCGAGAGCGGGAATTTCGAACGGTGATTGAGGGACCACAAGAACGACGTTAGGAACAAAAAGATTGCATCTAATGCACTTGCGGAACACGTGGAAGCCGCGACGCACAACATAGCTTGGGTAGAAGCATCAGGCATCGCAAGAGAAAAGAATTGGCTGTCACGTCGATATCTGGAATCCCTGATAATCCAAACAACAGACAAAACCCTTAACCACAACGCAGGCAATCTCCCGCCTACGTACGCAAGATGCTTGGGGCGATTACCGCGACGCACTTAAGCTTTGTGCTTTGGGCTTTCCGCCCAGTGATCAAGGCTTCCGTATGGAAGCCGAAACGTGTTCGTGTTAAACAACAACCTTTTGGTCGGCGTTCTTTTTTCTTCATACATAAACAAATAACAGAACAAAAATGGTTGCTTGAGGTAGAGAAGGAGAAAATGAACCGAAAAGCCAAGATTGATGACTGTAGGGCACTCAGGTAATTAATTATAGGCAAAAACGTAGAAATTGCTTCTAATAGCACGGACGTCGATATAGCCACGGGAACGGTTGGGCGTCCCATCCACCGGTAGTCATCATGGCATAGTGAAAAGTGTTATAGAATAGTCAGAAAAACGTTGAATTTGTGTCAAATTAGATGGAAAAATGTGATATTAAACGTAATTAACACTTAAGATCCTCGATAGGTGTATAATTTGGGCATCGATATAGCCACGAGAATAGTGTCACGTCACATCCACCGGACGTCGTCACGGCATAGTGAAAATCATATCAGAATGGTCGGCTTTCGCCTCTCCACACTTTAGTTGCCAAAGTGTCTCGTAATTTTTTTCTTATTTATTTATTTATTTTGTAAGCACAGTGTGCGACCTTCGTCTTCATCTGTAAATGTTCATCATCACGCATCTTCGTCTTCGGAGGAGTGGCCGCCATAATTGCGAGTGGCAATTAAAGCTCGCTTCGTCCACAATCTCACAAGTGGTGGAGGCTGCTCTCGATCCTGCGTCCTCTCCGCCGCTACACTGCAGCTTCGCTCCGGTCCTCATCGGGTCGGACCATCCCTCACGAAGGAAAACGTCGACCAACGTCGCAGTGACGCTTCCGCTGGCCTTGCTGGTGCCTCAGAAGCCGTGCTTTTCTTTAATGTTGATCCCTTCGCCCGCAGTACTGACTCCAATGCACCAGCTGTCCCTGCGTCACCTGGACACCCAGCATGGTCCGTCACCACCCATCAGCGCGAGTCTCCTACATTTGAGAGTCTTCGTGGTGATGACGACGAGGACTGGCTCGACCAGTATAATCAAGTAAGTGCCTACAATCGTTTGGACTCTGCCATGAAGCTCATCAACGTCTCATTCTATTTAACCGCCTTGGCAAAGACTTGGTTCATCATTCACAAGGATGCTATCCCGGCTGGACATAATTTACCTCGCAGCTTCGGCAAATTTTTGCAACTGTTGGTGCCAGCCCGGCCATCTGCAAAAAGAAGTTAGATGCGCGTGTCCACCTGCCCAGCGAATCCTACACGTCTTACATTGAAGATGTATTAGGCCTGTCTCGACGTGTCAACAGTGCAATGTCTGAGTACGATCGGGACCGTCACATTCTTAAAGGCATCTGATTATTTGCTTTTAACACGCTTGCTACACAGAATCCTACCTCAGTCCACGATATCCGGACCACATGTCACCGTCTTGACGACCTTCAATCGCTCCGCTTGCAAGACGCCTGGGACCCCTGCCTTTCAACCGATGTGGACTTGCGCTCTCATTCGCTCCATCATCCGAGAGGAGCTGCACGGCTCCGCCTTACCGCCAGTGGAATCCCATCAGCATAGGACTCCTCCTCACCATTGCGTGATCTCACCAAGGACGAGCTCGCTTTAGTCACTCGACCAGCGGCACCCGAACCATCGGTACCTCTTTGTGTGCCCACATATGCCCAAGTTGCTGCGTCTCCTGTTGCTCCTGTGTTTCCTTCACATGCGCCGCCCGTCCAGCAGACTGTCGCCTCCTTACCCCAGCGACACGATATATATCCAGCGGTTTGGCGCCCGCCTCCGCCTCGTTATATCTGCTACTACTGCGGAATTCGTGGACATGTTGTCCGTGTTTGTCATCGGCGTCAGCGCTAAGAGCGTAACCAGTTTGGTCACTTCCTCAAAGACGAAACCTACTCATCGTATGGTTACCGCCCTACTTTTGCAGTAAATGTCCCTCAACACGACGACACGTACTCATCGTATCCTTACCGGCCAACGTTTCCTTCCAGTGATCCTCCCCGCTTCTTCTTACCGTCGGCGTCTCCCGACCGCTCGCCGAACGTCCGGTCGTCACGCAACCGCTCCCCCGACGCTCCTCATCGCCTCATCGCCTCTACGTCCAACCTCTCAGACTCCTGGTCGCCGTACGGAAAACTATACTGTGCAGTTTCCGTAGGTGAAGCTGCACCATCCGCCCACCCTTCAATTCCTCCTCCGCCATCATCGAACATGTTAACCGTTGATGTTAAAGGCAGTATTGTAGAAGCACTGATTGATACCGGGGCCGCTGTTTCCGTCATCAGTTCTGCTTTGTGTTCCCATCTTCGCAAAGTGCGCACCGTTTACTGCGGTCCTTCTCTCCGTGCGGTGCTAATGTAGAATCAATGCATCCTTCCGGTCTCTGTACAGCACGTGTCACTATCGACGGCATACTGCATCACATCGGGTTCGCTGTACTTCCCTCCTGTGCTCACCCCCTCATCCTCCGCTCGGATTTCCTCCACTCCGCGCAAGCTGTCATTACCTGTTACCCTCCTACTCTGCAAGTTGCTGAATCCGTCCCTCCTGACGTTCTTGGAGTGCCTTCTCATCACTTGATAAACAGCGCAGACCATGCACTTTATCCCGGCTGCGAAGATGTTCTCTCCGTTGCTTCTGCTCACGTAAACGCTGAGGACGTTTTCGCCACACCCAGCCCCCGTCTTCTCTCCAGGGGCATTCTTCTCCTCGCATCCCTTCTTCGCTTCGTCAATGGGACTTCCCTTCTAACTGCGTTCAATACTACGTTGGAGTTCATTCTTCTGCGCGCATGCACTAATGTCGCTTCTGTGTCTACCGCTCAACCGGTCACCGCTCTTTCCTCGCCTCCATCAAGCTACGCCATTTCGTCCCGTACTTCTTCTCCTTCACCTATCTCCGCTACTACCAGCAGCGATCTCACTTCTGCTCAAAAAGCAGAATTGCTTGCAGTCTTGAACAACCATGCCGCTTCTTTTGATACCCAGTCAAATAGTTTTGGGCCAAACCTCGGCGGCTACGCATCACAGCGACACTGACGGTTCGCGCATCATTCGACGCCGCCCGTTATGCGTATCTTCTAGTGAGGGCAAAATAATTTAAGATAATGTAACCGACATGCTCAAGCGCCACATAATACGCCCATCTTCAAGTCCTTGGTCCTCACCATTTGTGCTAGTACAAAAGAAGGATGGTTCAGTACGCTTTTGTGTCGACTATCGCGCCCTCAATAAGAACACTCCAACGGATGTTCATCCACTTCCTCGGACTGAAAACGCCGTCGACTGTCTCCAATGTGCTATATTTTTCTCTAGTTTCGACCTAAGATCCGGCTACTGGCAAATCTATATGTATGAAGAGGACAAAAAGAAGACAGCTTTCGCCACACCAGATCGCTTATATGAATTCAACGTTAAGCCGTCAAGTTTGTGCAATGCTCCGGCCCCATTCGAAGGCTTGATTGGCACCGTACTTTGCGGGCTGAAATGGAAAACTTGTCTCGGCTACCAGGACGACATCGCAATTTTCTCCCCTACTTTTTGTAAGCACCTTGCTCGCTTCAATGAATTCCTAAGTGCTCTTTCCGCCGCCGGACTTCAGTTACACACAAAGAAGTGTTGCTTTGCTTCCACTTCTATCAAAGTTCACGGACATCTCGTTAGTCGAAGGGGTATCAATCTAATCTTGATGAATTTGCTGCAGATCTGCATTTCCCCCGTACATGATGGAATAAAGACCTGCGCAGTTTTCTCGAACTGGCCTGATACTTTCGTCGCTTCAACCCAAGTTTCGCCTCCATCGCCACACCTTTGCATAAGCTTCTTGGAGCCAGCACGCCCTACGTTTCGTCTGAAGCCTGCGAGGCCGCCTTAGCGACTCTAAAGCATGCTCTCACATCCGATCCGATACTGCCCTATTTTGATTACAACGCCTCGGCGGTTTTACACACTGACGCCAGTGGACACGGCATTGGCATCGTTTTTTGCAGCGCCAACACTCTTCGACTGAGCGCGTGATTGCTTACGCGTGTCGTACCCTGACTGCAGCGGAGCAGAACTACACGATCAGTGAACAAGAGTGTCTCGCCGTTCACTGGGCCATTTAGAAATTTCGCCCCTATTTGTATGGCTGCCAGTTCACCATCGTCACTGACCTTCATGCGCTGTGCTGGTTGTCACAGAAGAACTTGTCCGGGCGCCTCGGCCGCTGGATGCTCCGCCTCCAGGAGTATGATTTCACAGTCACCTACAAGTAAGGAAAAGAAAACACAAAGATGCTGATGCGCTCTCTCGTTGCCCCTTCGCGTCGACACACCCTCCGTGCTCTACTCCTGCTGCTTCATAGCTCCAAACTGCTAATTCAATGGCTACCCAAGCCTTGACAGCCACAGCCATTGATCTGATGCCCGCTCCCGCTCTCAGCGATCTCGCCTCAGCACAGCGGGACGACCCTTACTACCGGACTCTCATCGACGCCCGAGTTGTGGTATGCGGCCTCCAACTGCCTGCTTTCGTCGCCAACTTAACTGTTTCAAGCTGGTCGACGGCACCCTTCTTTAGCACAATCATAATCCTCTCGGTCACGCCTAGGTACCTCATTTCCCGTTCTCTTCGCCGTGAAGTTTTGCAGGCGCTTCATGGCGACCCCATGGCGGGCCACTTAGGATTAGAGAAAACGTATGATCGTATCAAGCGCCGTTTCTTTTGGCCTGGCCTCTCAACCTCTGTTGGCAAACATATTGCATCTTGCATTCCTTGCCAACGCCGCAAACGCTCCACGTCCTTTGGGCCTTCTACAAATTCTTCCCTGTCCTTTCTCACCCTTCGAAGTCGTTGCGATTGACCTCTATGGTCCTTTACCACAAACCCCATCGGGTATCCGTTAGATTGTCACAGACATCGACAACTTAACCAGGTACGCTGAAACGGCCCCCGTTCTCTCCGGTTCTGCCTCCGAGATCGCCCATTTCTTCCTCAACGCCATACTTCTGCGCCATGGAGTCCTACGCGTCGTTGTCAGTGACCGCGGAGTGTCATTCCACTCCAGCATCCTTGCCGAAGTTTTTCGAGCTTCCAGAACCGTCTGTAAAACAACTTCAGCCTATCACCCTCAGAGCAATGTGCTCACCGAACGGTTTCATCGCACCCTGTCAGATATGCTGTCCACGTATGTCAAACCAGACAACACCAACTGGGACGTCGTGCTCCCTGTCACGGATCTCTCCGGAGAACACTCGGACTGAAAGAATGAACTAGGCGACGGGTGTACCCACACGAACGCACATTTAATACACCCTACGTGGCACACACACTAGAACACAAAACTAACACAAAACACAAAGACTATAAATACACACGACCCGGGCACACTGCTACTAGCGTCTACTACTAGTGTTCTACAATTAGCGGTCGGCGTTCGTGCTCACGGTTGGTTCGGTGTGCCTGCGGCGTTGTATGGATCCAGTAGGCTACGTCGAGGTGGCGTACGCCGTGCATGGGCTGGCGTCGCTGGCGGCGTTCGACGCGCTCGGGCTGGCGTCGCTGGCTGCGTCGTACAAGCTCCCTGTCGAAGAGCCCGTGGAAGTGATGCCGGTGTTGTTGGCGTTGGGGGCACCACCCGGATGGGTGGCAACAGCGCTGGAGGCACCCCTGGCCGTAGCAGGTGGTAGCGTCCTCTGTTGACTCCCCGGAACGGGCTCAGGCACGGCAGGAAGTCCACGATGCGATGTCGTAGAACGCGAGCTCAACGGAGCAGTAGCCGGCGTCACTCTCTTCCAGCCGATGTGTCGCTGACCCGCCGGAGCCTCCGCTTCTCTGCTGTTCCCCCAAGTGCCTCGCTCTCACTCGCCCTTTTATAGCCTCGGTGTTAGTCCACGTAAGCCTTGTCGTCGTCTTCTCTTCTCCACCAATCATCTTTCTCCACCTCGCCGAATGCTCCTCCACCAATCATCTCTCGCCACCTCACCGGATGCTTCTTCTTCCTCTTCTTTATTCTTCGGGTAATTTGCGTCTTCTTCACACCTTCTTCCTTTAAGATTTAATTTAGGCTCCTTATTATATGTGACAAGGACCCCTCTCTCAAGAGTTTTTCCATGAAAAACTGCTCACGTCATCCTCATCTTCAAGCCATCCAGCCAACCGACTATCTTCTGTGGCGATTCTCGCATCGTTCATCGGACCACCGGCGGAAACTAGGAATTCTGAGGGCGATGGAGAGGAAAGAATAAATAAGCCTCAAAAATCGCGTCATCGTCAGTGATGACAGGAAGAAGTAACTCGAAGTCAGCAGAGAGATATAAAGTGTCCAGGTTGCTAGGTGGCGACTCAAACATGAAGAGACGAAGGAGCTATAATGGAGCGCGTAAAAGAATTCGGGATATTCTCAGGAAGAAAAATTACACGAAAAGCAAACTTTCAGAGAATGTTGCATGGCACAATTTGGTAATTGTATAGGAGGGACTGAATGATGTCCTCAGTGGTAACGCCGCATAAGTGATGGAAAGACTGGCTCAGCGAGTTGACGATATAAGGCCTATAGCACAGCAAGCCGATATTGTGGTGTACACACTACCGGAGCTCATGGGACAGAACGAAGAGGTTGCCAAGGTTGTGGGGACTATTAATCGGGAGATAAGGAAGTTATGCTTGTACAAAGGCTTCGAAGGGACAAACAAAAAATTGCGTGGAGCAGGCATTGGGATATAGGGTTCTGACGAGAGCATCAGCATCATCATCAGCCGCACTACGTACACTGCAGGGCAAAGGCCTCTGTCATGTCTCTGCCATTAACCCTGTCCTTTCCCAGCTGCGGCCACCGTATCCCCGCACACTTGTTAATCTCATCCCACACCTAACTTTCTGCTGCCCCCTGCTACGCTTTCCCTTCCCTTGGAATTACCTTTGTTACCCTTAAGGACCATCAGTTATCTTGGATTCATACTTGACAGCGCAAAAAAAAACGAGGACAAAAGCGAACGAGGAGACACACCAACTAGCCCAACTTTCTGTTCTTATTAGTTATCTTGGCTTTGCATTACATGACCTGCCCAAGCCCATTTCTCTCCCTCAGTTTCGACTAGGATGTCATTAACACGTGTTTTTCTCTCTGAACCACGGTGGCCGCTTCTGGTCTCTTAGCGTACAGCTGTCATTTTTGTTTCCTGAACTTAAACTGAACCCTTTTCGTTAACTACACGTTTCTGGCTCACAGGTAGGTACCGGTAGGCTTTTCTTTAGGGATTTGGTAAACTGCTATTCACGATCTTAGAGAACCTGTCGCATGCGCTTCTCCCCATTCTTGTTCTTGTAGTTATTTCTGTCTCTTGATCCATATCGGCGGGGACTACTTGCCCTAAGTAGACGTATTCCCTTACCACTTCTAGCACATCGCTACCAATTGTGAACTGCTGTTATCTTGTGAGACTATTAAAACATTACTTTGGTTTTCTGAATATTAATTTTGAGACCGACCATTCTGCTCTGCCTGTCTAACTCATTGACCATGCTTTACATTTCATCTCCTGGGTGAGTTATCAAGAGAATATGTTCAGCGAATTGCAGATTACTTAGGCACTCGCCATTAACTTTAATTCCCAACTGTTCCCAATCCAGGCCTCGGAATACGTCCTGTGAACAGGAAACGAAGAGCATTGGCGATATCGTGTCTCCAAGTCTGACATCCTTCCTTACTGCCTGGCGGGCCGTGCAGTAGCCTTTTCAGGGGGACCGCGGAGGCACCGAGTGTCGAGTTGGTGGAAGCAAAGAACAAAGCGTTATAATGGAGCCTAAGCCCAAAGCAATGACACATAAGAGGTCCGGAAAGAAAACTACAAAAAATATTATAGCACCAGTTCCAGTTACATAGGGGATGAAAAGAGAGAAAAATGGTTAGATAAAGAACGGTAGTTAAAGAACGGTGAAACACGCAGGTATGTTAGCTCTGTGCAACAGATGTAAATGTTGTGTTGGATTTAATGGCACATAGCCATGCGCTAAGTCATGCGCCAAGCAGAAGGTAGAGGAGAAGTTTTCTGTCGAATTTTATAAAGATGTGAAAAGCAATTAAATAATGTAGATGGCCTCTAACGCTGCTGTTAGAGCCAAGAAATGGTGAGAGAAGGACATTTTAAAAATGGCTACAAGACCGCGGCGGCTCCGTTTTTATGGAGGCAAAACGCTAAGGCGCCCGTGTGCTGTGCGATGTCAGTGCACGTTTAAGAACCTCAGGTGGTCGAAATTATTCCGGAGCCCTCCACTACGGCACCTCTTCCTTTCTTCTTTCACACCCTCCTTTATGCCTTCCCTTACGGTGCGGTTCAGGTGTCCAGCGATATATGAGACAGATTCTGCGTCTCTTCCTTTCCCAAAAACCAATTATTATTATTATTACTACTTGTAAAAGCTTTGAAGAGGGTCTGATTATCTGAGTGATCCTTGGCTGGGCAGGGATCTCGAGGCTCCCAACCAATAAAAAACGTCAGCTTTATTCTCAGGGGTGAGAAAGTGGCTGAGGTGTATTGTAAAATCAAGCGAAGCACTGGGAAAAAGCTCCGAACTTCTGAACAAACCTGCTCGTCTTTGAAAGCTAAAAACATATGACATGTCCACAATTGCATTCTCACTTAAGATTAGCGCCGGGTGAAAAAAAGGCATTCATTAAAAATGCACTAAAAACTCCTTTATTTTTATTGTATTGAGCATGCGAAAAAAATATGGTTTATTGTGAGCTTGTCTTGACATCTTACACAGATTTGTTTCTTTTCTTCTCCCTCCACTACTTCACTTCCAACGTGTGTTGTTGTTCTCGAGCCATTACTGAAAACTTTCATGTGGCTCGCACATTTCTCTTTCAAACCTAGGTATTCTTGTAGTAACTTTTCATGCGGTGCTTGTTTTTTTACGAAACTGTTAGCGTAAAGTCACACGCCGCGGGAAGGGAGTACTATGGCCTGTATAGGGGCAATTTCAGGGAAGGCATCTATTATTCCTAGTTCATGACATGCATCTTCTAAGCGTAAAAACAAGGGTATGATTGCATGTGGTTAATTATTTAACAGTATTTGGATGTGCACTTAGTAACTATGGTGTGACAAAGGAAGTTGTTTTGTTAAGGATTTTATTTTCAGTGCAGATAAGCATTGCTGTGCTGTTTGGAAGGGGTGGTTCATTTGTTTCTACAAATAGACTGTTTATGCGACATGTTCTCTATGCATAAGTTGATAGATGCAGACCCAGGTTTTGTGCAGCATCCAGTTTTTCGAGGTATGACTATCTTGCAGATCCATGCGAAATGTATCGATAGTCCAAATGGGACACACTACAGAGCGGCTGATCTGTAAAAGGCATAACCTATCGGACTCCCTCTGTTTTCCTGAGAGCATTTTTAGTCCGTTTAGGGATCGGGAAAATATGTCTCTGGGTGTGTTTATGTGAGGTAATAATGTGAGCTTTCTCTACAAAAGTTATGCCTAGCAATTTGTGATCTTTTCTAATTGCAGTGCTATATATTTTTTATTATTATTTATTTATTACAGAGACCTGCACCGCCCGAAGGCACAATTGAAGGGCGGGGGGGGGGGACAATAACTTCTGCTCGTTTGGCCGACAACTTTCCACAGGATAACAAAAATACAATGACACTACTAATAATGGTTGAGGAAAAGCAAGCACTGAAGGAGAACAACCGCGCTCCATAAAAACAATGACACTAATGAAATTAAAATACACGCGCAAGAAAACTGCGCGCTACGTCACATATCAGATAAGATTGCGCAGAATTGATCTTCCGCGCAGCACTCAGTGACGCCGGCTGGCAGCCTATTTCACCCATTGATCATTCACTGAAAAGACGAGATCTTTTAAATATCTTCCCTAAATTTCTACTCTCGGATCTTCCAGCGATGATCAAGTCGTCTAGAAAAAAAGTGAGGCCGAAGCAGGTACCGGTTTTTGACAATGCTCAGCTTTCCAAAATAGATGCGATGCATGATTTGCAACCTCAAATGTTTCCTACGGTTAGCTAAAGATTCCAAACCAAGGTGGTTTTTAACAGACGTGACACTAGTTGAGAAGCTGTATTCATTGCACACAGATCTCGCAGCATTATTCTAAACGCGCTCGAGCATGTCAGATAAGTAAGCAAAGTGGCAGTCCCACACTGGGCAGGCACATTCAGGCATTGGTCCCAGGTAAGTGAAATACAGGAGGTTTTGGCATTAGAGTGTGCTTTATTGAAATTTTGTTTTAAGAAATTAAACGTTTGGCAGGCTTTGGATTTAATATCCACAACTTGCCTCGTCCACGCTAGGTTAGATGTAAAATAAACGCCGAGATACTTATATTCAAGCACTTTTTGCAGAGGAACATTGCGTAATGAGTAAGTTGTTTGTAAAAGATAACGCTTTCTAGTGAAATAGGTAAGTTGGCATTTTCTAGCGTTCAAAGACATTTGCCATTCTGAGCACCAGCACTGGATTGAATCGAAGTTTCGCTGAAGTTTTAACGCATCAGAGGAAGTTTCCACAACACGGTAAACGACACACTCGTCACCATATAGCCGAACTTTGCAGGTAAGATCCAAAACAACATCACTGATATAATTCGAAAAGACCAGCGCGGAAACAGACAGGGACACGAGAAGAAAAAACACTGACGACAGGACGAGCGCTGACTAACAACTCTTTATTGTCGAGGAACACCCAGCACAATATATGCCAAAACACCACGTGACAGTCAGGGGGCCAAAGATTACAACCTACTCCACAGTCATCGAGGGGCGGCCAACACATGCTTGAACCTGAAGGAAAAACCACAAAAAGTGAAAAAAGGGGTGAAACGTTATGCAGTGAGCATATCAAAAGTACTTTAACCAACAAAAAAAAGGAAAAAAACCAAGGAAAAAAACACAAGTGCCAAACAACATCGCGGCCACAGGGCAGTGTCAAGAACACTTTAACAACAACAAAGAGCGAGCCTAAAAGGGCCAAAGCAAGGAAAGCAAAAGCAGAGTCCGAAATCTAAAAGGAAGGTCATTGAGGCCTACTTTATTGCTAAGGCAGTGGACAGTTGCGTAAGCACGCCCTCAATTTCACTGCACGAAAAACAAATGCGCTTCCTTGACCATGCCGAAAGATTACTGATTTTACGTGTTCGCCTGCCACTACCCGTTTGCTCATAAATTTTCCTATGCTAGCCCGTGCGCATTCTACTCCTCAGGTTTTTTGGTGCGGCTCCTAAGTGGTAATTGTCCAAATTGTGTTTTTACATGCAGACTTTTTTTTTCACTCTTTGTGGTTTTTCCTTCTGGTTCAAGCATGTGTTGGCCGCCCCTCGATGACTGTCGATTAGGTTGTAATCTTTGGCCTCCTGACTGTCACGTGGTGTTTTGGCATATATTGTGCTGGGTGTTCCTCGACAATAAAGAGTTTTTAGTCAGCGCTCGTCCTGTCGTCAGTGTTTTTTCTTCTCGTGTCCCTGTCTGTTTCCGCGCTGGTCTTTTCGAATCATGTCACACCAACTCGCCCAAACGGCAATTTTGATCATTGATATAAATCAGAAAAAAGGGGTTCAAGAACAGACCCATGCGGTACACCTGAGCCAACAATTACATAATATTATTGCGATCCATTAATCAAAACAAGCTGCATACGGCCCTGAAGATACGAATGAAAAAAATCAACAACAGTGTGGTGCGGACCAAGGCAACTTCGATAATAATAGTAAATGAGAAACAGAGTCAAAGGCTTTCTTCAAATCTAGAAACACGCAATCTGTTTGAGACTCACGGTCAAAGGAAGAAAACAGATCATTACTAAACTCAAGCAACTGAGCAGAAAAGGAAACACCTGACCAAAAGCCATGCTGAACTTCTCTAAAATACTTATGAAAGTCAAGGTGTTCTATGACTGTGCTATATATTATATGCTAATGCGTTTTACACTACAAAATGGTGAAAGAAATCGGTCGATATTTAGCAACACAGCTTTTTGAGCCACTTTTATGCACTGGTACGACGTTAGCATTTTTCCAGTCATTTGGCAGGGACGCCGAGTTAAGAGATACTCGGAACAATATGACTAAGTAATGAGAGGTTTCATTCGCGCATGATTTTGAAACGAACTTAGGGACACCATCAGGACCACCGCCAGAAGAAGAATTGATATTACTAAGCAATTTTAACACACCTTGGTGAGTAAATACAAATTCAGACATGGTCTCAGTGACAGATTCACGAGTTAACGGAAGTTCTCCGATGTACCTTGGCGCAAAAGGGGGCTGAGAAAAAGCATTAAGACAGCATGCCTTATCATCGTTATTAGTGATGACTTCACCATCGAGGTCTAAATTATGGATTCCGACTGGTTCACGTCCGATGTGTTTCAAAAACGTCACCAATTCCTTGGGATTATTACGCAGTTTTTATCCCAAGTCAATAAAAAAGCAACCCTTGAGAGCTTTACTTTCAGTATTTAGTATTCAGTATTTAGGGCAACGAATTTTTTTTGTATGGTTCTAGAGGGTGATGCTTTTTCCTGAAAAGCCGTCTGCTCTGCCGCGTGATCCACGGTTTGTCATGGCGGCGCTTTCTAGAAAGACTTTTAGATGGGATATATTGATCAGTCAGGCACTCCACCTTATTCTTGAATACTTCCCAAAGGTAACTACAATCTAAATTCCCGCTTAGATTAATAAAGTCAGGAAGTAAAGACGCATGTTCGTTCTTCATTGATGTATAGTCGCGCTTGTTAAAAAAGAAACCCTTTCGAGGTCGACCTCTTGGAATTAAATAAGGAAAATTCCAAACATTAGCGACAACACAACTGTGGTCGCTTATTCCTGGCATGATCACAGTCTCACGCACTACTGAAGGCCGGCTGCAGAACAGTAAATCTAACACTGAAGATGAGTGCTCAGTTCCCCGTGCAGGCTCTGGGATGTACAGATATAGGCCATTAGTAGTACTTCATTCATAAAAGGATGAAGACAATGAAGAATAGCTCGTACAAAGAGGTTTGTAGTCTACCCATTTGAAATCAGGCATGTTGAAGTTTCCACCAAAAAGAGTCATTTTTGAAGCTGGGTAGAAATTCAGACAGAGATGTGAAATTGTCATGGTGTGTAACGGAAGGAGGATAGTAGACTGACCCAATAGCCAAATTCTTTCCATTGTTTGGGCGAATGTTGAACCACACTGACTCGCTTCCAACTAGGGATGCTGTTATTAATGAATAGCTAAAACACTGCTCAAAAAGTAAAAAGACCCCTGCACCATGCAAGTGTCGATCGCTACGGTACGTGTCATAACTAGTGGGAAATACTTCAGGGCTGAGAACTAAATAACGCAGCCACGATTCAGTGCGAATTAACATGAGGTTTTACAGAGGAAGCAAGAGCAGCAAATTCACCAGTTTTATTTTTGATACTCCTGCAAGGGCTTGGAATGAAAGGTGGGCAAGAGCAGCGGAGCGGGCAGTTGCCTCCCTTTTTGTCATTCTCGAAGCTCGACGACTCGGTCATGTTCAAAATCATAGACAAAACACTTTTTGTTGCCGAGGCTCTTAGCAAATCGCAAATTGGAAGGAAAATCCAGGGCACGTGCGTATTGTGAAAGCCTGAAGCGTTCCTTTCTCACTGCGGGCGTGAAGTCTACGCGCATGGCAAACTTATTGTCCTTTAGCTTAGGGCCGCTCGATAAAATATTGTCTCTGACTTTATAACTACAAAATTTAACTACAATCGGTCGGTGATTGCCTTCAACAAAGCGAACTTTTTGATGAGCCCTTTCGATGCTTTCAGCTGGGACATTTTGGTTAAGATGGAGACGAGAAGAATTCGCGCACATTTTTTTCAGTCCGATCTTTGTTGCGGAGACATTTAGACGTAGGATAAGAAAATTATTCCTGCGGGACCTATTGGAAACATCTTCAAAACAGGCCCTAAGATGGGCAAGGTCCCAGGTCAAGGTGTCATTCACACATGATGGGGCGTTTGAATCTCCAGCCCTTGCGGCAAGCCGTGAGCAATGCATGTCGTTCTCTAGTGCAGCGATCCTGAACAGTAATCTTTTTAAGGACGCACTTGGAGCGTCCTGCTGCTGTTTAATCATATGCAGTTCCTGAAGGAGCTGTGATTGACGATGTTCTAGTCGTTTTCTTACAAAGTAAATGACATCAATAGCTTCATTATCCGAATTCATCTCGTGTGTATCAAAACTGGGACCGGGGTTGCTCTCAACGTCACTAACGTAACTAACCTGGGCGAATAACATTGGTAAGCGCATGGTCGATGCTATGCCACTGCCCAGCTGGCCGGCTTGAAACTGGCGAATAAATATCCCCCCTCGGAGATAGTGCTGCTAGTGCGTCGTTGTTCCCGAATCAAAAGAGGGGTTGATGGGAAACTGCGACCCAGATGCGCAGGTAGCACGCAACAGCTTGCCATCGAGGCATGATCAGCAGCGGTCCAGCTGAGGTTGAACTTGTCTGGTGCATGCTTGGGTGCTTTATCTAACGATATATCCACGAACGATGAAGGAAAAGGGGCGCGAGACAGGACCT
Organism: Amblyomma americanum; assembly: GCF_052857255.1. NCBI lineage: Eukaryota > Metazoa > Arthropoda > Arachnida > Ixodida > Ixodidae > Amblyomma > Amblyomma americanum. Next base: position 16,668,987 of record NC_135501.1, read on the forward strand.
TGCCGAAAAACAGCGACAAGCGCAGCCGATGCGATATCGAGCACCAGCTGGTCGGCTTGAAACTGGCGAAAAAATATCCACCCCTCAAAGATAGTGTTGCTAGTTGTTGTGTCGTAGTAATGATAATTAGCAATGAAACAGTACACGTAGCATACGGTCGAGCCGATCTCTATTCTCCTACTTCGTCGTCTTCTCTCCCCCCATGCGCGCGAGTCCGTGCAGCGCACTTGCCACACTTCATATTTATCACAATTCCGCCGCACTTAAAAAAACAAAATGTCTAGCGGATGTCATAGTCTTTGAACCATGCGGGCCGCTTCTTTTTGCGAGTACTTCGGCGCGGCGCCGCAGGAGGTGAAGCCGCAGTTGCCGCTGTGGATTTACTACACGAGGGTTGAGGAGCGGCTGCCGATTCCGGAGCGGGCGGAACGGCTTGCATCATATGGATTGAAGCGCGTCCGAAGGACCCTGGACCACGGTTCCGGACTGTGGACTGGGCGGCGGCATTCGGTTGCCGTCGATAGGCGGCGAAATATCAGCGAAAAGGGCCGCTGGAGCTGAGGAGGACAGTTGCTGCTGAACTACTACTGGGCGAACCGCAGAAAACTTGGACGAGTGCCACACTCGCCCATCATCCAGCAGATAAGATGCAGGTCCACGCTGCTCCACAACCTTCCGAGGCTCCGAAAACCGAGCTGACAGTTTGCCTCGCACATTTGGTTTGCGGACACGCACGTACTGGCCAATCTGAAAGTCACGACACTGGGCGCCACTCCGCTGGTCCGCATAAAGCTTGTATTGCGCTTGCTTCTCGTCAAGCCTCTGCCGCAAAAGCTTAAGCGCTTTTGTCGGATCCATTGAGAAGGACTGATCCGGCAGTCCTACGACGTTAAGTCTTGTGCGGGGCAACCGGCCATGAAGTAGGACAGCTGGCGCAATTCCTGTCGTGGCATGGGGCGTACAGCGGTAGACACCGAGGTAGTCCACAATCGCTGTACGTAGGTCGCGTTGCTCGCACAGAGCTAGCTGAATGTAGGACTTAAGCACTCAATTGAATCGTTCAACGAGTCTATTAGCTTGGGGATGGTACACTGAAGAGTAGCAATGGCGTATCCCCCGTTCGCGGAGGAAAGTTTGCATGGCCATCGATGAAAATTGAGGTCCGTGGTCAGAGACAATCTCTTGAGGGTAACCCTCACGAGCGAAGAGGCCAAGCAGGAATTCTTGAACGGTTTGAGTTGTGATGGCATCAGCGAAGACAACTTCTGGCCACTTACTGTAATAATCCATGAGAGTAATCGCGAAGCGGCAGCCACTGGGAGCTTGGTCGAAAGGCCCCACGATATCAATGGCAACCTTATCCCAAGGTTTCTCTGGGAAGGCGACAGGTTGCAGAGGAGCTGCCACCGGACGAGCCGATTTGTCACAGGACTGGCACACGACGCATGTCCATACCATTTCTTCGACGTGCTCGTCCATTCGCGGCCACAAGTAGAGCTCTCGCAGTCGACTTTTCGTGCGGCTGATCCCGGGGTGTGACTCGTGCGCGATGTCCATGAGGCGTCGTCGGAAACTTTCGGGAACGACGAGCCTGTCACCTCGGTACAAGACGCCTTGCACGACGGACAGCTCCGAGCGCAGGAGATAGTATGGCCTAAGGTTCTCCGGTAGGGATTTCTTGTCCGGCCATGTCGCCGATGTAAACTGAATGGCTTGAGCAACTGCCGCGTCGCTGATGGTTGCCTCTTGAAGCTCTTGTAGAGTCACGGCTGGCGATAGCAGGCAGACGAAGTCGTCGTCACTGGCGTCGAACTCACTGGGCTCACTGCACGATGTGGTCGGTAAGGGAAGGCGAGACAGAGCATCCGCAACAGAGTTGTCATTGCCTTTGCAGTGCTCTACAGTGTAGTTGTAGCACAACAGGCGAGCCGACCAACGTGAAATTCGCAACGGCCGATGGCCCGTTCCTTTCGTCGACAGCAAAATGACAAGTGCACTGTGGTCGGTGCGTAGAACAAAAGGCCGGCCCCACAAATACACGTGGCACCGTTCGCACGCCCAAACGCAAGCTAGGGCCTCACGTTCACCAACAGAGTACTTTCTTTCTTGGGGTGTCAAGGTACGGGAGGCAAACGCAACAGTTTGCAGGGAATGGCCGTTGTCTTGCTGAAGCACTGCCCCAAGGCCATATCCGGAAGCGTCAGTCGTCACGACCACGGGAAGGGCAGGATCAAAAAAATGCAACACGTCACATGACGTCAACATGGACTTCAGTAGTTTGAAGCTTGAATCCGCAGCAGCAGTCCAAGTGAAGGCGGAGTCGCAGCCTCGAAGTAGGGCGCGCATAGGCTCAACGACGTCGGAGTAATGCGGGATAAACTTGGAGTAGAAACCCGCAAGTCCAAGGAGGGAGCGAAGCTCGCTGATGTTAGATGGAGTCGGAGCCTTCGTAATCGCCTCGATGGCAGAAGAAACCAGAAACAGTCCTTCACCGCTGACAACATGCCCCAAGAAAGTGAGCTTCGGAACATCGAAGACACATTTGTGGTTGAGCTTGAGTCCGGCTTGGGACAGGCGCTCGAGAACAGCACGAAGGTTGGTCAGGTGCTCCTGTCGGGAGGTGCCATGGACTATGATGTCGTCGATGTAGAAGAGGACACCTTTGCACCCTTTTAAAATTAAGTGCATTATCTTCTGAAAAGCCGAAGCAAGGCCGAAACACACTCGTTTGAAGCGGAAGAAGCCATCATGGGTAATGAATGTGGTCAATTCCCGACTCTCAGGGCTAAGTGGTACTTGATGGTAAGCCGAGGCAAGGCCCAACTTCGAAAAACGCTGTGACCCGGCCAAGCTATGTAGAAGTTCTTCCGTTTGAGGCAAAGGAAAACAGTCGACCACAATAGCCTTGTTCGGCTCACGCAAATCGACGCACATTCGGATGGAGCCATCTTTTTTCCGAGCCACGACTATGGGTGAAATCCACTTGGAAGCGTCGACCCGTTCAATGATGTCTTGAGCTTCAAGCTTGTGGAGTTCCTCGGACACCTGCTGACGAATGGCAAACGGCAACCGTCGGAGCTTGCAAGCAACAGGAGAAACGGAATCCTGCACTCTGACTTTGTGCACGTAGCCACGAGCAACTCCGAGTTCCTTGGAGAAGAGATGTTCGAAGTGTGGACGTAGCTCAGGAGGTAACAGAGGCGTATCAGGTGTCATGGAAAGACATTCCAACGATGCACCTTTGATCTTCATTTGTAGAGCGGCAATGGAATCCAGGCCCAGCAGCGTTGTGCCTCCCGAGACAACGTACAACAGGATGCAGGCGGTACGGTCGTGGAACTTTGCTGTGGCAACAAAACACCCTTGGACAATAATCCGAGACTTAGAATAGTCCAATAGTTGAACTGCAGTTGATTTAAGCGGGAAACATTTAGCGAAGAATCGGTGGTATAGATCTTCAGAAATAATTGACACAGATGAGCCGGTGTCAATCAGGAAGCGGATGAACTTGCCTTCAATCAGGACTGAGGCGAAAATTCCGTTTTTTTGACTTTCAACATTGAGAATAGACGCACTGCTGGAGCCATCCGGCATCGACGATGTGTCAGCAGTATCTTCAACTTGCTGAACTTGAACAGGACGGTCGGACGACTTGCAGAGAGAGTCGAAATGGCCCACCTTGCCGCACCGACGACACTTGCGGTTGCGGGCTCGGCATGCAGGGTTGTTCGCTAAATGAGTTGTAGAACCGCAGCGGTAGCACATGCGCTCTGGTAATGCAGCAGCAGGTTGTGATGGTTGACTTTGGCACTTGCAGCAATGGGCCTGAGGTGGTGTTTGTCTCGATCCGCGCTCGCATCTCACACGATGTACTGGAGCGTCCTCCTCGGCCAATTCCCTGGCTTCCCGGGAAGCTTGCTCACACTGTCGAGCAAGGAGCATGGCGCGCGACAGAGTCAAGGAGGAGCCTTCCATGAGTAGGCGCTCACGCAGATGGCAACTCGAGGTCTTCTCCACCAGCTGGTCCCTGATCATATCGTCCGCCATGGTCACAAACCCGCAGTCGCCGACAAGGCTGCGAAGGACAGCGCCGTACTCATCGGTTGTCTCTCCTGGAGCCTGAACTCGACGGCGAAAGCGATGACGTGCGGCGATTACATTCATGGACGATTTGTAATACTCCGACAGGATGGATATCGCCGCATCAAATTCGTCAAGGCCTCGTCACCGGAGTGCGAAGCCGCAGCTGTAGGCGCATGAGTGGACGACGGCGGCGCCAATGTATAAAAAATGCGCTGACCTTCCAGTCCGAGGCAATTCAGCAGGATGGCCTTCCGCCTGTCCGCGCCCAGAGTAGAGGCACCAGAGGCCAGCATGTAATTCCGGAACGCCAGCTCCCATTGCTCCCATGGAAGGGCAGGACGACCAGGAGTCGGCAGTAAGGGTGGTGGTGGTGGCTGAAGCCCAGAAGAGCTCATGACGGATGGTGAGCAGGCCACGTGAAGGTCCCGAATCAAAACAGCATCCTCGTCGCCAAAATATGTTGTATCGTAGTAATGATAATTAGCAATGAAACAGTACACGTAGCATACGGTCGAGCCGATCTCCATTCTCCTACTTCGTCGTCTTCTCTCTCCCCATGCGCGCGAGTGCGTGCAGCGCACTTGCCACACTTCATCTTTATCACACTAGTGCGTCCTTGCTTCCAGATCAATAGAGTGGTTGAAGCCATACTGCGAGGCAGATGCGCAGGTAGTACGCAGCAGCCTGTTATCCAGGCATCAGCAGCAGCAGTCAAGCTAAGGTTGAACTTGACTGGCGCTTCCTCGGGTGCTTTATCCAACAATGATATATCAACCAACGACCAAGGAAGCAGGGCATGAGACAGGATTAGGCCGAAAAACAGTGGTAAGCACAATTCTGATGCGATGTCACTCCCCAGCTGGCCGGCTTGAAACTGGCGAAAAAAAAATATCCGCCCCTCAAAGATAGTGCTGCTAGTGCGTCATTGCTGCCAGGTCAATAGAGTGGTTGAAGCCAAACTGGGAGGCATATGCGCAGGTGGTACACAACAGCTTGTCATCGAGGCATCATCAGCAGCAGTCAAGCTGATGTTGAACTTGACTGGTACATCCTTGGGTGCTTTATCCAACGATGATATATCTACCAACGACCAAGAAAACAGGGCATGAGACAGGATTAGGCAAGAAAACAGTGGTAAGCGCATGCCCGATGCGATGTCACTCCTCAGCTGGCCGGCTTGAAACTGGCGAATATATATCCTCCCCTCGGAGGGTATGCCACTAATGTGTCCTTGCTGCCAGATCAATAGAGTGGTCGAAGCCAACCTGGGAGGCAGATGCGCGGGTGGTACGCAACAGATTGTCATCGAGGCATCAGCAGCCGCAGTCAAGCTGAGGTTGAACTTGACTGGCGCATCCTTGGGTGCTTTATCCAACGATGATATATCTACCAACGTCCCAGGAAACAGGGCATGAGACAGGATTAGGCCGAAAAACAGTGGTAAGCCCATGGCCGATGCGATTTTACTCCCCAGCTGGCCGGCTTGAAACTGGCGAATAAATATCCTCCCCTCGGAGGGTGTGCTGCGAATGCCTCCTTGCTGCCAGATCAACAGAGTGGTCGAAGGCAAACTGGGACGCAGACGCGCAGGTAGTACGCAGCAGCTTGTTATCGAGGCATCGTCAGCAGAAGCCGAGATGAGATTGAACTTGACACGCGCATGTTTGTGTGCTTTATCCAAAGATGATATATCCACGAACGAACAAGAAAAAAGCGCGTGGGACAGGACCTGGGCAAAAAACAGCGTTAAGCGCATGGCCGGTGCTATCTAGCTCGTAATCTGGCCAGCGTGAAACTGGCGAATAAATATCCGCCCCGCGGAGATAGTGCTGCTAGTGCGTCCTTCTTCCCAGATCAACAGAATGGTCAAAGGCAAACTTGGACGCATGTGCACAGGTGGTACGCAGCAGCTAGTCACCGAGGTATCGTCAGTAGCAGTCGAGCTGCGGTTGAACTTGACATGCGCATGCTTGGGTGCTTTATCCAACGATGATATATCCACGAACGACCAATAATAAAGGGCGTTGGACAGGACCTGGGCAAAAAAACAGTGATTGGCGCATGGCTGATGCGATGTCGCACCGCTTTAAGTGCAAGGTGGGATCAATCTGCAAGTCTCTTTTGAGTGAGAAAAGAAAAGTTACTGTTTTATGTGGAGAGAACCTAAATCCATTTCGCTCTGTCTTTCTCATGTTGATAAGCGTACAGGTGTAAATTCAATTTGAAGGTCACTATGAACATATACGGAATACACAATGGACTTTCGAATTATTTTCGAAATGGAATTCATTTCTACAATTAAAAGTGTGGTACTTAGAATACACCCTTGCGGTTTGGATGATTTTTTTCGAAATTGTGCAACCAAAGTGTACTTGAAATGAACGGTCAGAAAATCTTTCAAACCGTTCAGAATCCTGCCACGGATACCTGAATCCGCCAGGTCAGGAAGAATTCCTAACCTCCCAGTGGTATTATAATCCCTTTCCAAGTCCAAACGTACAGCCAGAAAGCGTTGTTTCAGTGTTGTCTGTTAGGAAAGGAGCTGTGAAACGAGGAAAGATGCCATTAAGTTCACGAATTTGTTCGCTCACTATTTTGAATGTAACTGAACTATTTATGGCTGACAGGTGGTTTTTCCAAGAATTTTTTCCAGCATCGCCAAAGATGTGCCGTGCTTGTGATCTCACCTTTTTAAAATTTATGAGGTTTTCTTGTGTGGGTGTCTTCGAAAAGTTCTCCTGGCTTTGTTTTGTTTCTGTTTTGCTTCTGTGCATACGTGTGCGTACCAGGCCTTGCTATTTTATCGTACTACTCCTTATGACTGCAGAATAGCTATACCCGCAGCCGCAATGGTACATGTAAAAATTTCATTTATTTCACCAACGCTAAGATTACCTGAAAATATTTTGTCCAGAGAGACCTTGTCTCGAAACAGTGGCCAGTCCGATAAGTGCAGCTTTTTTTTTTTTTTTATTCGAGAAGTGTGCCATGAGGCATAAGATGAAAAAGGAAAGGGGGGAAGGAATGCACGGGATTGAAAGTTAAAAGAAGGAGTGAAGAACCGTTGCGCTGAGGTAGTCGCAGAGGTTGTTAATGAAACGGTTGTCCATTGTCCACTTCACGAAGTCACTTTCGCGGTTCCACCGCAGGCCAACCTCCCTGAGGAGCCGTTTTCTGATAGCAGCCGTCGCTGGGCACGTCCACAACAAGTGCCGCACATCACATATGTCCGGTGCAGCGCTACAGTGAGGGCACCTGACAGGTAGTGGCAGATCTTTGGCACGCCACCGATGACGGACAGATGGTGTCAGAGCCGCCCCTGCCCGAATCCGGCGCACGGATACCTCCTCCTGCCGAGTATGACTACGGGGGAGAGGGTGCGAACACGGAGGAATTAGAGCGCGTGTTCGCTGGCGCAGAACTTCGGAATCGGAAACGTGGGACAGGAACGGATCTGGGGGAAGAGGGGAAGGTGGCGGATCGTCTAATGTATGAAGATGAGTCATAGCATCCGCTTGAATGTTATGTGGATCCTGGGCATGGCCGCGAACCCAGTGTATGCGCACAGGACATGGATACTTTGCGCAGAGCACATGAATAGATTGTGAAATCTGGAACGTTCGTCGAACAGCCTTCAGCTGTTTAAGGGCGGCGCGGGAGTCGGTGTAAATGTGAACTGTATTGAATGTTGGAACGAGCGGAAGGGAAGCAATGGCATTGTAAATGGCTTGAAGTTCCAATGCCAGGGGAGTGCACGTATCCGCAGTATACGTCGCGCGAGAGTTGAGATGCGGATGAGATGGACTATACACAGCAGTAACTCCCCTCTCTGCAGAATGAGATGCATCCGTGTATAATATGCACCCTTCAGGCAGATACGCTGCTGATACCGACGGGGAAACAGTGGGGCGATTGTCAGTGAGCTGGCAATATGACCACGGTGGAAGTGTCTTTAAACGATGAAGTTTGAGAGACTGTTTTCGAGCTCTATTTGCCACCCGTTGGTCGATGATCTCACTGAGTGTATTAAGTTGGGCGAACTCCTGTAGCACAGGTATGGGTGTTAAACGAGGCAGATATGTTATGACGCGCATAGCCTCACGATTGATAGCTTCAAGGGAGTCCCACTGTCTGCGGGTGAGACGTTGAAATTGAGCCTGATATACTATCCGTGGCTGAAGGATAGAGCGCACAAGCTGGCGGGCCGTATGAGCACGTGCGCCACCAGAGCGCATAGCTATGCGACGAATCAGACCTAGAGTAGCGTGAGCCGATTTACGGGTGGCTGTCAGCCACGGGGTGCCAGTCCCAGATGTATGGAGGAGAAGACCAAGAATACGAACAGTTTCTACCTGAGGAATCAGAGAATTATGTACCGTAAAATTTAAAGGGGGAGCTTTCCGTAAGGCGGCTTTATTTCCAATTCGAATGAAACATGATTTAGTAGGAGAGAGTGTTAGACCCAAAGGTGGGAGGCGAGATGTCAATACATCCAGCGCGTGTTGAAGGACCGACTGATGAATAGACGCATCTGGATGACAGCACCACAAGGTGATATCATCGGCATATGCAAGCACGCGGATAGAAGGGATGGTCTCTAGGGCTCGAACCAGAGGAATTAAAGCCACATTAAATAATGTGGGGGCGAGAACGGAGCCCTGCGGCACTCCTCTATTGGAAGTGAAATTACCAAAGGGCTTTCCGTGGACACGCACGCTGAAGGTTCGATTTGCTAAAAAGGCGTGAATGGAGAGGAGGAACCGGTGAGGGAGACCAAGAGTTTGAAGGGAGGCAAGAATGGCAGAGTGAAGGATGTTATCATATGCCTTTGTTATGTCTGTAGCGATTACGGTTCGTACAAGGTGACTCTGTGGAGAGTGGTCAAGCACGTCAGCAGCCAAAGTAGCAAGGCCGTCCTCCGTTCCAATATGTGGGCGGAAACCAATTTGGGAATCTGGGTAACAATCATGGGATTCCAGCCACCATGATAAGCGTGCGGCTAGAATGTTTTCATAAAGCTTGCAGATGGTAGGGGTAAGGGAAATTGGACGAAGGGCCGAGAGAGATACTGGAGGCTGACCTGACTTGGGGATTGGAACCACAATAGAATGCTTCCAGTCTCCCGGCATGATGCCAGAAAGCCACACTTCGTTAAAAGTATCAAGTAGGGTTTCCAAAGCCCTCCCTTCCAAGTTACGGAATAAGGAGTTAGGTATGCCGTCGTGCCCGGGAGTAGTAGTAGTTTTTAAACGGTCAATGGAGGCCAGCAGCTCTGCCATGGTGAGGTCAGAAGCAATCCCATCGGGGGGCTCTGTTACCGATAAGTCAGGTGGAGACGTAGCGGTGCAGTCATGGTTTGGAAAAAATTGACGGGCCGCTTGTTGTGCAAATGTGTCCTCATCCACATTTAGCGCGAGGCGAATGCTCTCTGTGTAATCTGCAACCTGAGAAGGGCGCTCCATGGCGTGAAACACTCTCCAAAGATGTCGATTGCCCTGCGTAGAGGACAGGCGGGCACACCATGCAGCCCAGCGTTGCCTGCCTAGCCGCTTTGCATAGCGCCGCGCCCGTGCGGTAGCGCGGTGAAGAGTAGGAAGAGCCGAAGGGTCATCGGGGTGACGAGTAGCGTAAAGATCCGCCTGGCGACGAAGAGCCCACAGATTCAAGAGATGTATGTCCGGGTTTGGGTCATCTTCATTTACAGTAGTGGTAATAGTGTGAGTAGCGAGAACATCAGATAGAGTAGACAATGCTGAAGAGGGGTTGAATGTAGATAAATGATTGTCTGCGCGTACAGAATCCCATGATGTTATTCGTACAGTGCGGCGTATTTTCCGTAGACGCGTAGGCGTGAGGGAGATAAAAATAGGGCTGTGATCGCTACCCCAAGTATCAGAATCAACAGCCCAACGAGGGTTACCGGGGCCTAACCACCAAGTCAAATCAGGTGAATACGGGCCACCTCGTGGGCGGGTAGAAGTATTCGGGTGGTTTAAAAGTTGAAAGTAATGATCTGAAAAGCTCCCTTGGATGTGTGAACCCCTTGAGGAATCCGATGGGTAACCCCACGCAGTGTGTGCGCCGTTGAAGTCACCGCCAACTAGAATAGGGATACCCGAGTTGGTAGAACGTAGAAAACGAACCCATCCCAGATTGGGAGATGCGGAGCCAGGACGACTATAAAAAGAAACTAGAATAAGGGGTGTGCGTGCAGGTTTTACGAGAAGGGCGACAACCTCTTGACGTGTGTTGCACCACCGTGAAAGGTCGAGCGGTGTGTGCGGAACTGAACTGTGAATATAAATTGCAGATTTACCTGGGCTGAGGGAGGAGGCGGTGCAACGGCGATCAGGGATAGATGGTGAATGGTATGCGCAGAAACCTGAAAGGCGTGGCAGTGCATTATGCTCTTGCAGTAGGAACGCCCATGCCCTCAGCTTTCCGTCGCGAAGGCGGATGTTCACTTCAGAGGCCTTATTAGCGAAACCTCGACAGTTCCACTGCACCACCACCGATGATGATGCGCTATCCATGACGAGGCCGAAGAGCTTCCACGATGAGGGATGTCACCTGCTTCATCAGCGCTAATATCTTGTCCACTGTCGGGGTAGTCACGGCTAACAGGTGGTCGGCACCTGATTGTGGGCCAGTGCTTACCCTAGGTGATTCCTCTGATGATTGCTCCCGAGTTATGAGAATTCTTCGAGAGGATTGAGAACGACGCTGTTCCCGGCGCTGGGTGAGTTCGTCTAGTCGGCGGCGAGCCTCCGCGATTGCATTGTCTAAAGCTGTGTCTTCATCTGTAGTATCCACATGTGATGGATGCACTGGACGTTTGGGCGTACCATTTGATCCGGGAAGGTGAGCCGCTTGTGCATATGTACGCTGGCGAGGAGACGTATGGTGAGCAGCAGGCTCAGATAAAGGAAGTTCAGGGAAGTCGTTGTCGTCACATGCGAGAGCTGCAAAGCGATTACTTGTAGGGACATCCATTTTTGCAGGCGACTTGTGAAACTTCTTCGCTTGCTTCTTCTTTGGACAAGCGGGGGAGCGAATGTCATGGTCCGGCGATTTGCACAGGGCACAATGAGCTGTTGGTTCATTCATGTCGGCCACAGCTGCTGGATTAGGGCAGGTATTTTGCATATGTCCTTCTTTGTGGCAGTGATAGCAAAAAATACGACGAGGTCGGAAGGGCTGTGGTTTGACGATCGCACCGTAGTAGGTAAGGTACTTCGGGAGAGTCAACGGGCCTTGCAGGATGAGCAGGTATGAGCCCCGGCGACCCATAGGCCGTGCTTGCAGTACAACATGAGTTGAGCAGCGAATATTTGCGCGCACCTCCTCGGGAGGGCTCGTGCTGTCGACATGATAAACCATGCAGCGGAGTGTGTCAGGACCAGATGCAAAATATATTTGCACCGGGACATGCTTGCTGTCATCCAGGGGGATCCGCGTAACTGCGCAAAGTTTCTGGGCGTCCATCAAGGATGACAAGTTTACCGTGATGGTGTTCGATGGGCGATGGACGACAAACCCGCAGTAGTTCGAAGAGCCAAGGGCATGGTCAATTGTGGCTTGAACATTCCGGGCAGGGATGGCAGTCATATCAAAGCGCAATGTAGGCTTGATGGTAACGCGGAACGAGTTCGCAGCAGGCGGAAGAGAGCCTTGACTCACGGGAGGCATCTGTGGAGGAGGCTCAGACGCTGGTGACGGCCCTTGGTGGGAATACTGAACTGGCGCGACGGGCACAGTTTCTTGAGGGAGTGCCACGGGCACGGAGGCGGTAGAGCAGTCCATGTCACAGGCCAAAGTCGTAGCATCGGAAGACGGCGCAGGCTGGAGGCCTAGAGGCGCTGACGATTGCGTGGACGTGGAGGCTGCGTCAGGTGGCAACACAGCGGGCATCCGCGTAGCCGTCGTCGACAACGCAGAATCCATGCAGACGCGTAGCGCGGCCTCGCTCGGCAGCGCCGAGCTAAGCCTAGCTTGCCCCTGAGGGTTCCGGTTGGGTTTTCTCACTTGAGAATGCGCCCGCCGTGCCGGGAATTTCTCTGTAGGGGCGTCGTCAGCATTCGGTCGCACGGAGGGCACTGTCCGACCCACGCCACACACGAGAAGACAGCGAAAAGCGAAAACACAGACCTAGAAGCAGACACGTATCCACCCACTAGGTCTTCGTCCTAAGTGCAGCTTCTAACGGCGCCACGTGGCTCCACGTGGCTCGTCACGTGGTGCGGAGCACCTGCTGCTGTCGGTGGCGCCGGCGAAACCCAGCTGCCACAGCTGTGCGCATGCGCCGTGTCAAGTGGGGCGAATATGAAGAAGGAACGCCCAGCGAAACGAAGCGTCAAAGAAATGTCAGGGGTGCAATGCCCTCCTTCACTGCAGAATACCGCGACTAAATCTCTATTTATGTCGATCAGGGTTATCGCTGTCCAACCTCTGTGAGCCTTGTGGTGAAATTGAGTCAATATATCACTTTTTCCTCTTTTGCCGCCGGTTCGCTTCTCCGTAGAACTTACTTTGAGATCCCCCTCGCTCAACTGGGGCTACCTCTGTCTGTTGCGATCCTCCTGTCCTTTGGGGCAAGTTCCAAGGAATATGCCTTGAAACCAGTGTGCGATTTTGTTCACGGATATATAATTGAATCAGGTAGATTTTTATGGCAGAACGTGAAATCACGGCTTTTTCATTTCCGTTTTTTTATTGCCCCTTTTAAATACTAATTCGACTCTTCGTCACAAAAGTTATTCTTTTACTCCACTCCTAACCCATGTGTGCGTTTCTTTCAGCATTGCACCCTGACCAATCCCCCGCCGTGGGTACGTGCCATTCAGCCTGAGGACATCATCATCATCATCATCATCAAACGGAGCGGCGAAAGACTGACTTTGCAATTAAACTGAACAAGTTCCACTCGGCCAGCTGTAGATATCGCCTCACTCCAGGTGTAACCAGAGCTAAACCACCGCCAATTTTTGAAATATTTTTGTGTAAAGGTCCGAAGTTGATCTCCTGCAGACACAGTGCCACAGGAGACAGAGAATTTAAGAGGTCTGTTGCATGACTATAGTTATTTGAAATTCCATGGCATTCCAGTGGATAAGGAACGCAGTGATAATTTTAGAGGATTTACTTAGAGCCTTTGGTCTCTCCTTGCTGAGGACTTGTTATTGGGGTTTTTAATCGTCATGAGAACTCTGACTTGTATCCGTCGCCTCAGAGGAGGCGCTGGTGTTCCTCGGAGAACCCGTCGGCAGTAGGCTTGTGGACTTCTCTCGAACGGGGGAAGCCTTGTGGGCTGCCGACTTTTTTCGGGAGTGGCATAACAGCTCTCGCTGCGCCTGCGAAAGGCGCGGATGGCCCTGCCTCAGCCTCACCTTGACTGAGCTAGATGGATGCCGTAGACCGGCGTCGTGTGCCGCGCCGACGCACCACATCGGCGATGTTTGTGTGAGGGGAGAAAGAGAAAGTACCTCGTCTCATTACATAACGCCTTGCCTCTCCAAACGTTGCATTATCTTTTGTCTTCATCGTGTTTATTTCTTTTTCTTTCTTCCGGGCAGGACACGAACTTGACTAAGCGGCGTGCTCACCTTAGCAGTTTCCACAGCGTGGCGCGGTATCGCAGTCGTGGGATTGGTGGTCGTCTGTGGCTCATCTGGCACATGCTTCACGGCCGCGGCAGCTTTAGGAGCTGTGGCCAAACTTCTGGCATTTGAAGCAGCGTCTAGGGCTGGGTACATACGTGCGGGCGGATATTTTTGCGTACACTACCCCGATTGACTCTGGCAGGGCGCAGAAGGCAAAGCTCACGACCAAGTGTTTCGTCGGAATTTCACTATATCTTCTTGGATTTCGATTCTGTGCACATTAGTTACGTTCGGCCCAGACAGGGCTAGGCATCGATGACCGGTGATTTAAAACTTCAAACTGCTACGACAGCGCGACCGTGGCTGTTACAGACTTGCTGGTTCATCTGCTTTGTTGTTCAGATATCGAACTTTCATTTCCGGCGTATCTTGTACTTTTTCTCCAAGTTGGTAATTTTTGAAAGGCACTTGAAGTTGAGGGTGCGGCGTCGAACGCTCCGAGCAAGGCGCACAGTAGGAAACGGCGCGCGCTCGAAACGACCCCGCCACACACAATTCTGCTGCGTCTACAGCATTTATTTTTGATGCATACAGTAGCAGGGACTCCGACTACGATTTTGCACTGTCAGATTTTGTTTGCGGAGCTCAAACTACGCAACCAAATTCCGGAACGTTAGCCTGTTTGTTTATTTTCTTGTTCTCGGTCGGCTTTCGCGAACCGGAGCACTCCTATGGAGACGCTACGGTGGTGTTGCGCCATCTAGTTCGTCATTCAGAATAATAATAATTATAATTGGTTTTGGGGGGAAAGGAAATGGCGCAGTATCTGTCTCATATATCGTTGGACACCTGAACCGCGCCACATTCAGAAACTGCAATTTCGTTTTTTGCACAGACTACAATTTTCTTATGTGGCGGGAATTTATGAAATGCCCTTAAAAGGGAGGCTGCGGTGCAGGGCGCTCCCAGCGCGGCGACGGTGCACGCTCGAAAAACCCCGCTGCACGCGATTCTACTGCATCGGAAGCATTTAATTTCAATGCACCGAGTAGCAGGGTCTCTGACGACGATATCACATAGTCGGATTTCGGTTCAGGCGGCCAAAAGTCCGGAAACAGAGCTCGGAACGTTGGTCTGTTATTTTCGCTTTCGGTATCTGGTACGCTTGTGCGGGCGGAGCGCTGCTATGAAGCATATGAAGGCTATACGATGATGCGGTGCTTTTTGTGTAGATTGCAACCTCCCTTCGAGGCGCGAATTTTCTCAATGCCCTTGAAGCGGAGCCCCGCCGCGGTGGCTCAGTGGTTAGGGCGCTCGACTACTGATCCGGAGTTCCCGGGTTCGAACCCGACCGCGGCGGCTGCGTTTTTATGGAGGGAAAACGCTAAGGCGCCCGTGTGCTGTGCGATGTCAGCGCACGTTAAAGATCCCCAGGTGGTTGGAATAATTCCGGAGCCCTCCACTACGGCACCTATTCTTCCTTTCTTCTTTCACTCCCTCCTTTATCCCTTCCCTTACGGCGCGGTTCAGGTGTCCAAAGATATATGAGACAGATACTGTGCCATTTCCTTTCCCCCAAAACCAATTATTATTATTATAATTGAAGCGGAGGCCACGGTGTAGGCCGCTCCAAGCATGGCGTCGGGTGCGGCGAGATGTCCACTCGCAAAAACCACGGCTGTATATGCGATTGTACTGCATCGGCAGCAGATATTTTCGACGCGTCGAACATCATGGCCTCTGATGATGGGATTTTGGTCCGGACGCTGAAAACGCGCAACGAAGCCCGGAATGTTGGCCTGATAGTTTATTTGTAGAATAATTGTGTTTATATGGTTTTTCTCGTTTTTTTCCTGAAACGATATTCGTTACGAGTTTTCCTTTTTAAAAACATGCTTATCAGGCTTATTTTGGGCGTTAAAACAATACTTCCAATTTTTTTTTTGTCAGAATAGAAATCATATCAAGGACACACAGAAATCAGCCTTTTCAAAGTGCGTAAAGAAAAACTTCCAACTCAAAAGTATTTGAGTTAGAAATTTTATTTCTTAGTCCCAAGTTATAAAAAGAATTTGAATCGTTTTGTAATTGTTATAATTCTTTCAATAAATCATTTGGAGAGATATTATCACGTAAATACCAATTTTTTATTCCTTTCTAGGTTCTTTTGTGATTTTTTTTCAAAAATTTAAAACAAGTATTTTTGTTGAAACAAATTTTATTAGAGAGCGCATTCCATTACCGTCATCCTTACGCATCCCGTATAACTTTATCTATTGCACTTTGTTTAGAAAAAAAATGTCTGAGACCAATGAAACACGGTTTTTTTCCCATGGTAACGATACAGTAAAAGCATTTCTTCCTCTGTTATGTGCAGATAGTCACTATCATAGGTGACACCGTGTACTGTGCTCAAAGATTCATGTGGTGTTACGGAGGCAGGGATATCACCAAAGGTTTCGATGTTTGCAAGGTTTCAGATCTGAATTATATCGACAAATTCTATTACAAGGCCGTCACCAGCCAATTTAGTCACTTTGTATTCAGGGACCAAAGAAGCCGCAACAACTTTTGACACTAGAAGTGGAGAAAACTAAGTCCAGCCGGCTTTTTTTTTCTTCACTATGAACAACACGGTACTTTGCGAATGTTGGTTTCTTTTTCCAGTAGTGGTTCTTTTTATTGGAGAAGCGAGAGTCCGCCCTCATCAGCCCGCCCTCTTTTTAGAGAAGACCATTTGAAATGAAGGAGGTAGCCATTAAAGATATATGTTCTTCGGTCATGGTGCCAGCCACCCACCTTGGAGCCAAAACTAAGAGAGGCGACAGGAACTTAAAAGAAAATTGGAGGTGGTTTAGCACTGCTTAAACCTGGATTGACCCGATAGCTGCAGCTGGCGGAGTGCAACTCGCTCAGTCGAATTGCAAAGTCAGTCTTTCGACGCTCCGTTTAGCTGGGCGTTCCTTCATCTTCGTCCCACTCGACACGGCGCGTGCCCGCATCTGCTGCAGCTCGGTTTCGCCGGCGCGCCGCGCCGCCGGCAGCAGCAGTAGCTGTTTCGCACCACGTGGGTGGTCACGTGACCACACGTAGCGGTGGCGGCGCCGCCACGAACACGTTCCACCGCCACGTTGAAGGCTCGAAATGCTACCGTAATGTAGCTATCGCTACAAAACATGTCTTGACCACCCCAGCTATACACCACTGCTATAACCAAATATGGGCAACTCAGGGTAGTTACATCATACAACGTTAACCCTAGCCGCCTAAGAAAAGTGAAAAAAGCGAGAAAGGAGGAGGACCCAGGCAGGACAGTTGCAAGAGAGAGATAGGAGAGTGAAAGATAGAAGCGAGGAGAGGAAAAAGCGACTGCCGATTTCCCTCTGTCAAATCAGGTTGGAGGTGTTGTCCACAGGAAGCTGGAGCCAAAGTGGTTTGTCGCCTCCGCCGAGAGGCCTTAAATATCCAAACGCTCGGCATCGGCTCCACCACCGGGAATCCCAGGCCGGAGGTGTCGTCTACAGGAAGCTGGGACCAAAGTGGTGTGTTGCCTCCGGCGAGAGGCTTCAAAAGTCCAGACGCTCGGCATCGGCCCCACCACAGGGACTCCTTTTTACCCGGACATGGATGAGCCGCGCACGGCTAAGCGTGGGTGCTCGGGTCCGTGGTGACGCACTGCTCACCATCATCCTCATGCGGGGATGTCTCTGCGGATGCTCGGGAACCCGTGGTGTCGAAACTCCCCAACATCTGCATAAAGCAGATGCCCCTGCGGGGAGCGAGGGATATGTCAGGGATCTAGAAAATGCCTGTTTATTGATAGCTACGTCTGGGAAGGTTGCGGTAGAACAACTGAAAAGAAGGGAAGAGGGTTAGGCATGCTGATACATCAAGGAACAAATTGGCAAAGAATAAAATCAACTTGCAAAGAACTTGACAGATATTCAAGAAGAATTGCCGGTAAAAGAACATGGCTACATTAAGGTTAACATGGGACATGGGACAAATGTAGGCAAAAAAAAATACCCGGGTAAATGTCTCGATGAGGATATAAGACAGTTTAGAGGCAATGCCGATATTATTCGGTTGGGTGATATGAATCGCCACATCGAGGATCTGATTGGATACGCTGATTGCAAGGTGAAGTTAATAGTAGACGTCTGTAAGCCGCATAGCGTATTTATTATAGAGAAACTAAATCTGAGGCCCAAATTGCACAAGAATTTCGTAACACGCAGACGACCATTGATTACTGCCTAATGTAACCGCATCATTATCAATGTGAGCCTGTGCTTGGAAACCTAAACCGGAGCAAAACCACATCAACTCTCAGGGCAAGCAAAGCTAAGGAACCGTCGAAAGAGGAACCATACCGAGCGCCCCTGGGGGCGTCAGTCGTCTCATGTAACCTGAATTAAACAGATGTCGGTTCTAACGGCCAAGCAAAGTTGTCTGTTTTATGCGTTACATATTGCAATCACTCAGTTCAGCCCTTGGGCGCGGCCGGGCAGCCACCATTGACCTTTAGCGCAACCACGTGACGTGACGTCACGACAGCCGGAGGAAAAGCTGGGCCCCAACTCGCGCGGTCTCGCGCGGCCGCAGCCACCACCTGACTCCCGGTCCTCCCGCTAGGGGCGCTGCGCCGGCGCGTGATGTCACGGAGGAAAAGCTCGGCTCCAACTCGCGCGGACGCGCACGGCCGCAGCCACCACCTGACTCCCGCTCCTCCCGCTAGGGGCGCTGCGCTATGATTGACGTCACGGCATATGTATAAAAGAGCTGCGCTCCTTCGCCGGGACAATCTTATACCCCTGTCACACGGGCATTTCGAGGGCCCTCGAACCGATAGTCTATCGACTCAAAGGTGATCGAGCGCTGCTACATGGGCAGTTTCAATGGCGATCGAGTCAATAGCCTATCGAGTCAACGGAGCAGCACGGAACTCCATCGAGATATGCGACGCATTGTTGGCTTAACCATGCTAAGCCTGTCGATTTTTTTCACGAACAAGACGTGATATAAGCTAGTGTCGAAACCCGCGATATACGCCGGGACATAACAAAATTAACTACCTGGATTCGAGAGCGATGAGTAACGAAAAAAAAGCAAATTTTTGCTCGGAAGCCGCCATCCAGTGCTACATAAAGCAGGACATTGAGCGAGACAAGGCCAAGAGATCAGCTCTCCAGTCTCATGTGATTCGACTGATTTCGGATATTGTCTTGCATGAAAAGCCGCACGGAGCAAACGAAAAGAACTTAGTGTTTTTTCGGCACGAATTGCCGCTCTGCATAACCGTCTAAACGAATTTAACGCCGCTGTCTATAAACAAGTGCCAGCGGAAGAAGCGGAGCAGGACTATAACCAAATCATCGAGTATGACAAGATTGTTACATACCTCATGAAGCTCCCAGCTCAGATAAAAGAAGTTCAAGGAACGAGGAAGACGCAAGTAGAGCTAGCACCAGGCATGCACGCAGACACCGGTGTTATGCTCCCACGTGCTTTTCCTTTTTGTTAACTGCGTTCAGGTGAATAGCCACCCGATTCTTGGCCGATCCCCCAGTGTGGGTATGTGCCATCTTTTGATAGGCTAACAACAACAACAACACGGGAAGCATTACCTGCCAGGTGAAGCTTCCGATATTAGAGCTCGTAAAATTTGATGGCAACAATTTTTCCTTGGAAGAACGGTATCAGCAAATGAGTGACCAGAACGATCGGCTAACGAACTTGGAGAAGTTCGAGTACCTAAATTCTTTTTGGAACAAAGAACGTTCAAGGGCCTTCCTCCCAAATCTCAGTGCTACTACGATGCCGTATTCTTGCTGAAAACCCGCTTCGGCTGTGAGGACGTCATCGTACAAGCGTGCATGCGAAATCTCTTGGACCTTGAACCTGTGTGAAGCGCTGAAGACATACGGTCCCTCAGATGGTTATACGATACCCTCGTCTCTCGCCTCCGAGGGCTAGAAGCCCTTGGCCAGAAGCAAGATACCTGCGTCATGCTGCTCTACCGCGGCATACAGCGCGCGGTGCCGAAAGAAATATTGCTCGAATTCTAAAGAGCCGGGCCGGAGGAGGATGCCTCCGAAGCGTCAACACAGAACACGGAACAAAATGAATCTCCTCTTCGGTGCGAGGATGCGCTGGGACAGCCAACAGAAACAAATTCAAACCGTGCTCTTTCTTTATTCTCGAAGTTAATTGACTTTTCTAAGACTGATGAACCTGGTTGTGCAGCAAGCTACTTGCAAGAAGCAACACGTATGAATGCTGAAGACGTTAAACCCAACTGGGAGTTGCGAGAACAGCATTGAAACGAAATCTACATCCTAAGCAGCCGTACAGCAGCAATCAGCAAGGACAGGTTATTGTTTCCTTTGCAAGGAAAATAAGCACGAAACCGCCGCTGCCGTGCTGGCATTTCGTTAGAAGAAGAGAAGCAAAATGCTACTTTCGGGAATACGCTGCTTCCGCTGCGTCAAACTTAATCACCGTTCTAACGGGTGCAGAAGCAGCATTAAATGCGGTAACAGTGCAGGGCGGCACGCGAGAACAGTGTGCGATCCAGAATTTACCCATCCGAAAGTTAAAACAAACGCAACCAATGTGACAACAGCGCCCACGAATTTGGGATAGAAAGTGAAGAATACTCATCAACGAGAAGTACTACTACAAATCGCAACGGCATTTTGTACCGCTGAAACGAAATCGGTATACTCACTTGGTATCTTCGACGAGGGAAGCAAACGTTCATTCGCTAAGAAGCGAACACCGGAAAAACTCGAGTATCGAGTTCTTGGAACACAAACGCGGAAAGTGGGCGTGTTCGGCGGACACCAATCAGAACCAGTCTTTAACAGAGCACTGGTGTCGACAACTGCGCGCAACAAGAAGATTGAGAAGACTGAAGTTCATGAGACAAACAACCTAGGAACAACAAATCAAATAAAATCAAATCATATTTTATTCTCGAGCAAGTATCTGGATGGTCACCTGGGCTAAAAGCTGTACGAACAGCTTGACGAAGGCCCAGGAAACCATTACATGGCAGCAGCAGACAGAACGAAATAACAATTAATGAACAATACAGTAGTGGTCGTAGAAAAGAAATTATACAGCGTATGCATGAGAGCAACACAGCAAAAATAAGATAACAGAATGTTTGTCAATAATGAATGAATGCAAAAAAAGAGAGTACAGTGATAACAGACATTTTCTCATACGACATAAGAATAAATACAGATTACATTTTCACAAAGTATATTCGCAGTTGTTTTGGACTAAATCCAGCAATATCTTTATACTTATTAAGAAAAAATGGCAGATTGTGAGCCAAGGATTGCAGGTTGTAATCAGTTCGAAACTGTGGTAAGGACCAAGTGTCAGTACAACGAGTGTTAACTGTTGGTGTACGATATCAAGGGAAGCAAGTTGTGTCAAGAAATTACTCATACCTGTGGAAGAAAAGTATGTTATTTGTAACAAACGAAATTCATATATATTATCCACACGGATCATATTGAATGATGCTTTTGTGGGATTAACACTTGATGTTGGTTCGGTGTTGGTTCGAACAATTTTCCTCTGCAAAACGAGAAGCTTGTTAATATTTCTTTTAGTTGTTGTTGCCCATACCAGTGTACAGTCGTTAATACGAGAAAGAAATAGAACATAATATATTTGTAGTTTAGCGCTTGTGGGAAGAAATCTTGCCCCTGAACTCAGGATCAAATAACTATTTGGAGCTTTGGCTTTCGACAAGATCCGCGATAATGAATCAGGTGACATCAGTCTTCTCATCGGGTCAGAGCATTACTGCGAACATGTATCTGGAAGAAGCAAGCAGCCCGACGTGAAACTCCGAGCAGTCGAGAATGCCTTTTGGTGGCGCATTCAAGGCCCAATAAGAGTAAGGAGTGGTGACTCATAGTAGATGCAGAGCATTGCCCTTTTCATATCAGTTGCCAAGAGTGCGACCTCATATTACTTGGAACGTTTCTGGAGCCGGCAGTCGATCAGAGTAACGGTTAACGAGAACTGTCTAGAAATCTACTTGCGCGAGCTTCTGCCTTGACGAGACCTGTGTTTGGCACCAGCTAGCAGCTGCTCTACTCCTTCGAAGAAAATATCAGGGGTAGTGGATCTCGATACTAGGTAGCCCTTTCCTGAAAGCAAAGCGTACGTCTAAGTGACAACAGGGAAATTGCTAAGCACAAGTTAACATCCAACAGCCAGACAATGAATAAACGGTATTCGACAAATGATTGGGGAACAAGACCCTTAGGATAACTCTCAGGGGTTCTTAAGTTGTTAGGACTGACAAGGAATCCAAGCGCAGATAACCTCAGCTTCACCCCAGCGAACTACCCTTGCCTGGAACAAGAGATATAAGTTCTGTGCTAAGGACAACAGCAATACTACATGACCCACTTAGATGGCTACCTCCAAGAGCTGTGGCAAAGGAACGAGGAATGGGATGAAATCATGCCACAGGACCTGGGCACAAAATGGATGCGCTGGTGCGAGGAACTAAACGAATTAAAACGAACTCAATTGCAACGCAGCTATAAATCGGGCGCAGGCGAGCCTGCCATCAGAAAGTCATGTGCGTATTTGGTGACACCAGCGCTGTGGCATACGGGGCAGGTGCCTACATCTGCCTAACAGATGCAGATGGGATTACGACTTCGAGCCTACTATTTATCAAGCCAAGGGTCGTCCAGACCAAGCGACTCTTCCGACACTCGTACTGATTGCGCGCTTCTTGGAGGCTAGACTCAGTCGATACGTCCTGAAAATCCTAAAGGAGTCACCACAGGAGGCACATTTGTGGAGTGACTCATCGCATTGCATTAGACCACGGGATAGCGCTATCAATGGAAAAAATTTGTAAGGAATCGCGTAACTGAAATTTTGCGTCTTGCCGACTACTCAGCATGGAAACATTGTTCCGGATTCGAGAATCCGGCGGGTCTCAGCTGATCATCATCAAATCAAATAAAATCGTTTTTATTCACCAGATATTCACTGGTTGGAGCACCTGGGCTAAAAGCTGCTCAAGGCAGCTTGACGAGGCCCAGGTGACCATTACAAGATAGGGCATGGTGAAACGTGAAAACACTACAATGTAGACACCTTGAGATAAACAGCGCAGAAACAACGAAAACTGACGTGTTCACACGTGCGCTACAGAAGTGCTCAGAGATCAAGATATATAGTACATAAAACATTTTAGCTCCAATAAATAAATCATGGAATAAAACATTGTAATCAATGCATTAAGTTCTGAGACGTATCATATTTCCCATACATGACAGCCGGAAAACTGCTCGAAATGGCAGACATTCACCAGTTATACATTAATTAAAACACCACATCACATATGTCAACTAAAAAAAATAGCAACGACGTACAACAAAACAGGTTCACTAGGTCGTGTGAAAAGCACAACTTATTCAACGGATATGTTGCGTAAGTCTAGTAATCAGAGCACTGATTCATGCGTTTTTTTTATTCTGAGATGTTAAGGAATTGTTTCCTCAACTGGTTTAGTGTGGGCTTAGTATCATAAGTGTACCTGTTTAGTAGTGATGGGAGATTATGTTTTAGTGATTGGTTTTTATAATTAGTGCGGAAGCGCGAGACGAACCAAATTTCAGAGTTTCTTGTTGAAACGATACTTTCGTGACGTTTTAATAACGCGGTGGCAATTAAGAAGTTATGAAAGAAACCTCGCGAAAGATAAAATGAGCGTAAAATACGGAATTCATACAGACGTGACACCGGGATGATATTATAGGCCGCGAACATGGGACTGGTGTGAGAGAGGTATTCGTGGTTTGCAATGCAACGGATGAATCTTTTTTGCAGGACGAAGATATTGTGCATATTAGTGGTTGTTGTGGGTCCCCAGATAAGATGGCAGTAGTAGATTTGTGAGGCAAACAATGCATGATATAGTTGAAGCTTAATTTGTATTGGAAGGATTGTCCGGCAACATGAGACAGCGCCAACTGCCTTGGAGATTTTCTTGCATATGTCTACAACATGCAAATCCCAGTTTAGATTACTGTTGAATATAACTCCTAGTATCTTGTGTGACTCCACTATTTCAATATTCAGGCCTTCATAGGTGATTGGACTGTTTAATTTATATACTTTATTTTTCGCTCTTAAAATCATTACCTTCGTCTTTGTTGGGTTGACTTTCAGTCCGTTTAACTTTGACCATGAGGACAACATTATAAGGAAGTTTTGGCACTGTTCTCTCAACACATTTTCATCTAGACCGGGCATAAGTATTGAACAGTCGTCAGCGTATATGATGAATTTAATTGATTTGTCAATGTTTACAGTATCATTAACAAACACATTAAACAACAGCGGTCCAAGTAGGCTTCCTTGCGGAACACCGTTAGTGACTGGTAGAAAGCTTGATCGATGGTTGCCCAGGCTTACCATTTGTCTTCTGTCGCTTAAATAGGATTTAATTAATTCCAGGGGTGTTCCACGGACACCGTGCCAAGAGAGTTTTGTTATTAGGATGCTGTGGCTTAAGGAGTCAAAAGCTTTCGTGAAGTCTACGAAAAGGCCAAGGGTAAAAAAATTTCTGTCTATGTTATCCAAGACAGTCTCTTTCAGTGTTAGGAGAGCAGTTTCGGTTGATTTCCCTGCTCTGAAACCATGTAAGTAATCGCTGAAAACATTTTTTTAGTGTAAAATATTTCATGAGACGGGTGAACATAAGCTTTTCCAGCCCTTTAGAAAAGACGGGAAGGATGCTTATTGGCCTGTAATTGCCCACGATGTTCTTATCACCACCTTTAAAAATGACCGAAACTCTAGACCGTTTCATTTCGTTGGGATAGACGCCAGATTCAAAAATTAAATTAAATATGTGCACCAATACTGGAAGAAGCAATTCCAGTACATGTTTTACTGGCTTGATTTGTAGATTATCACAGTCTAAAGCAACGCTGTTATTTAGGCTTTTAAAAGTTCTGGACACTTCCGTTTCGTCAGTGGGTTCCATAAAAAGACTGCTTATGGGGCTGCAAATTATATTTTCACCATGTGTCACGGGGTGTGCTGTTGCGCCTATGGAGACAAAGTGCTTATTGAAGTAATCTGCAAGCGACTTGCCGGTGAGTCTTTGTCGTCAACAAGAATCCTATCTGGGGCTGTGTTTAAGCTTCTGGGGTCCAATACTTTGTTCACTACTTTCCAAGCTAGGTTATGCTGATTTCTTGATATATCTGCAAACAGGTGATGATAATACGCATGCTTTGCTCGTTTGATCTCGGCGTTTAGTTTATTTCTCGTCTTTTTGAATTCCTGAAAAGCCTCTGGCTCACGCGTGTGCAGGAAAGAATGGTACAAGCGGTTTTTATGCGTTATCATTCTCATGGGGCATCACATTTTGCAGGGCTTTTTTATTTTCTTTGAGCGTGTGCCTGTTTTAAAAGGGAAATGTTGTCCGTATAAGCGCACAAATGTTTCAATAAATACAGAATATGCCTTAACCGCGCATGTTTTCCCAAAAATAAAAGACCAGTCACAAGTACTTATTTCATTTTTAAACGATTCCATTTCGTCAGGTGTAATACACTGAAAAGAGAAAGAATCGCGAACTTTCACTATACTGCCATTTGCGTACTTCGAATAGAACATAAATACAGGGAAGTGGTCGCTTACATCACATGCAATTGTGCCGGCACGGTGGATAGTTGTTTCAATGTTGGTGATAATTAGATCTAGCGCTGATTTACTTGACAAAGTGACGCGAGTGGCTGTATAAATTATGTTGGTAAAACCAGTTGAGGTTAATCTAGTAGTGAAATCGAAAGCTGCGTTGCTGTTTTCTAAAATATCAACGTTAAAACCTCCAGAACACGTTAACTGCATTTTGGTTTCGGAGACATATTCCAAAAACTCTTCCAAAAACTCTAGAAAGCACAACAGGTTGCCACTGGGAGGGCGGTAAACAGCAAATAGGATTTCATCCTTGCTTTGTAATACCAACATTTCATAGTCAACAGTAATTTTGGTATATTTAGGCAAGATATCAAAATTTTTAGTCACAGCAGTATATATTGCAATACCACCACCTCTTCGGTCTGTACGGTTATGAAAGAATCCTCTGTACCCATATAGGTTAAGGGTATTGCAGCCGCTGTAGTACCATGTTTCAGTCAACATAATTGTATTAAATTTAAAGCTAAACTGGTTTAAAAGGCTATTGATAGCATCATTGTTTATTGCCGAACGGGTGTTCAAATGTAGGACAGATGTGCTCGACAAAGAGGGAGGGAAAATGGATTCTGGTAGTGCAAATGCTTGATATTCTATATTGAACGGCAAATTCGCTTTTTGATAGTTTATCTTTGGAAGGTCGCATTCTCCAGCAATCTGTATTATCTTAGAGGTTTCTGTCTGCTTCGCAAATATTTTGCCATTGAACGACTACACTGATTTCCATTTATGTTGAGAGTTCCCACCGGTACTAAACTACCAGCGCTTTTAGACACGGATCGATACAGTAATGCAACAAGGCTCTTCCGAATGACAGCTTGGATATTATGATACATCAGCAAAGGATCGCTGACGGCAGTTGAACTGGATTACGCCGATAAACACTGGATATGGCAAGCTCAGCGCGAAGAGCTGCAGAGGGAATTTCAGTGTGCGAAAAAGGAGATCACTTTCCAGCAAACTCGCCACTGAATTACACCCCAGTGTTTGTTGACAGCGAGAGTATTATTCGTATAAGCGGCAGACTTCAACAGAGTGGCAAGCCGTACAAAGAACTCCACCCTTTTGCACTGTCGAGCCCACATAACCTAGAAGAACTGCTCGCGCGTCAGAGACATCACTAAGTGCTACACCGAGGAGCAAGGGATACTTTGCCGCAGTTGAGAAAGAAGTATCGTGTTGTGCCTCTATGACACTGCATAAGTTGGCATCAAAGCATGCTTAACCTTTTAACTCTGTTTTCCACGTCCAGCGACTGGATTGACTGCACTGCTTCAGCGTGATCGAGTGGCCCAGGCTGAGCCTCTTGAGGTCACAGGATTGGAATTTGCGGGACCACATCTGGTTAAAGTAGGAAACTCGCTGTCAAGTACTACATCAGATTATTCACCTGTGCCGTAACACGAGCAGTTCACTTAGAGCTTGCAAGAGACGTGAAAGCAGAGGTGTTCTTGAAAGTAAAGGTAGAGAGGTCAGCCGGCAGCAAGGTCACCTTGTCCTGCTACTATACAATAGGAAGAGGGAAAGGGAAAGTAAAAGTAGAGTGAGGGTGCGAATGGACTGTGATGTCATATTACAATGAACTGCTTGGAGAGGTCTGGGTAAGAAGAGGCTACGCACACACTGGGTAGCACTCACCTCGCGAGATGACATGTAGCATATGGAGCGCGTGCCTTCACCATGGAGCGTACGTCTTTCCAGAGTCATCTACAGTGACAACGAGCATTCTTTCCAGAAAGGCAACAGAGATCGTTTATTCTTCTGGAACTCTGTCATGAAAGTAGAGTTGCTTGAAATCTTTGCAAAGACATGAATCGAAACGAATTTCTTAGTTGAGCGTGCCCCATAGTGGGGTGGCTTTTATGAGCGACTGGCTGCATCAGCCAAGCTTGCGATCAAGAAAGTTAACATTTCTATGTTTCTGAACTTCGGAGAGTTAGCAACGACCTTTTCAGGAAATTAAGCTGTCCTGAACTCAAGACTTTTAAGGAATGTCTACGACGGACCCACAGAACCAAAACATCTTTGCCCTTCCTTCTTCTTCACAGGAAAACAGCTCACGCCACTGCCTAGCACGGGAAAAAACTAAGCTGACCAAGTCAACATACCCTTCAAAGACTGTGGACCCGACGTCCGCGGACCACAGAAGCATTCTGGCATAAGTGGTCCAGAGGGTACATTGAGGAAGTGCGAAATGTGCAGAGCCCGACTCAACGTCAAGGAAGGCGACTAGATTCTTCTTCGTGAGAGCCTTGAGCCACGGCAGCGGTGCAAGATCGTAAGAATCGAGAAACTGTTTGCCGGAAGAGAAGGCAAGGTGCGATCTTGCCTTCTGCGACTACCTAGAGGTTAGACCAGGGAGATGCCTACCAATCACTTGTATCCACTGGAGTTAATGGAAAGGGAAAAAACTGACTGATGTCATTTTCGGGGTGGGAGGAGGAGATGGAGAATGTGGTGCGAAGCATAAACGAAATCGCCCCAAGTCGGAAAGTAATCCAAGCCAAGCTAGCGTCGAAAGCAGAACCACCAAGTGGCCACTAGGGCCGTAAGTTGTCTCAAGAAACCTGAAATCAACGAATGTCGTTTGCACTCGCTAAACGAAGTCGTCTTTTTTTAACGAACGAGACCCTAATCCCGCAAACTTCTCAATCTCAAACGGCCATCTAACTTTCTGCCGCCTCCTGCTACGCTTGCCTTCTCATGGAATGCACTCCGTTAAATCTAAGCCCCATAGGTTAATGTAGTCGAGCGTTTGACGGCATACTGTCTGGTCAGGAACCATGGTGATGAGGATTGCTGGTCACTGGCTAAAGTCAAAAGATGAAAAGGCGTTTCGGGAGCACTACGACTCCCTTGTTCACTATGAATCAATCGGCGCTCGGATCCGTTCTTTTGTAGCACCCAGTAGCATGTTTAATGATTTAGTATGGATAAGATGTACAGTTGCGTCGTGCCTGTTTAGTGTGTTAGACGATGTCTATATGATAAGAGACTCAAGATTCTGCCGTTCTTATGTGCACTTTTCTGTTGTCAATATCTTTACTTGATCCCAGTTACATTTCAGTTCTGTGCACCAAATCTGTGCAACCTATGCACTCTAGAAGATACTTACATTTGAGTTCTGTGCACCCAGTCGCTCAGAAACAGTCTGTGGTTGTCCCCCTGATCAACCGTGCCAGACAGGTCTGCAGTCAAGATGCCAAACTAAAGAGCGAAATGAAAAGAATAGAGTCCGATCTGCGATGAAACGGCTACCTCTTGCCTTCATCAGGAACACCGAAAGAAGAATGCCACCGAATCAGCCTGCCTCCGAAGAAATTGAGAGCACAAAAAAGCCAAAAGAAAAACGAGCTGCTGTCCCATACGTAGCGGGAATTGGCCAAGCGCTTGCACGTATTTTCCGCAAGCTTGGCGTCAACATCGCGCACGTCCCCGCTGCCAAGGTGCGAACAGAACTGGTGAATGTGAAGGACAAGCTCCCTCGTGAAAGATTTCCAGTCGTTCTGTATGAAATTGACTGCGCCGATTTCTCATCCATATATATTGGTGAAACAAAAAGGACTTCAGGAGACGCCTTAGAGAGCACCAGAACGACGTCCGAAACCAGAAAGCAGCATATAACGCCATCGCCGAGCACGTGCAAGAATCCGGCCACGAGATTAACTGGGATCAAGTGAAGATATTGACAACAGAAAAGAACACATCAGCACGGCAGAATTTTGAGTCCCTTATCATACATACGTCGTCTAAAACATTAAAGGGACACTGAGGAGACCCTTATCAAAATTTTTTTGTTAGCAATATCTGATAGTTCGGCATTTCATGGCTTTGTTGACGCTTGTCCGGGAGTGAAAGATGCATTTATTTCAAATAAATTTGGATTCGAATTTGAAATTTTTTTTCCCGCCGCTCCGATTCAAACTCGAGAACTCTTATGACGACACAGAGAACTCTTATGACGACACAGAACGGAGTGACGGGAAACGTGACGTTAACGGAGACTCCGTGATTTCTGGGGGCTAGCGGTGCGGTCTAGCAGCTGCCGAAATGAAAGCTACCGCCGACGCACGTTGAAGGCATCTATCGGGGGTCGCCACCGTCGCTTCGTTTACGTTTGCACCGGCGTCTTGCCAGCGTTACGATGGATCCCGTTCCCGAACCCGACGACGTAGTTCTCGCAAAAACTCTGGCCTGCATTTCAGCGACCTCAGCCCCACAGAGCGTGCGATGCTTTTGAGGGAGCACGGTTAGGTTAGGCGCCGGCGGGTGGTTTCCCCCTTCCTCAGAGAGCAGCCGTTGCAAACTGAATATCATAACCCCAGTGCGGGGAGTCGCAAGGGGCCAGGACAAGGTCGGCGCCTTGCGCCCATCGGAGGCTGGCCGGGGCTATGGGGCCAACGGATTGTGACTCCTTGAACGGCGCGGTTGCATGGCGCAGCAGGCGGCGTCGAAGTCTCCCACGGTTGCAAGGGTCAAGTTATTTATTTTTTGCCACAAAAAACAAATGGGTGCTCGAGGGCGGTCGCGTTTAAAGTCGGCGGCTTGAAACCAAAGCCGGCGCACGACGCCTCAACGGCTTCCGCTAGATCCAACGGGTCCACTGGATCTGGCTCTCTCGCCAACTTGCATGTACCTTCAGATATGTACTACGAATGGATTAAAATAGCCGAGCTCGAAAAGAACAGCTCCGCCCAACTGCCGCAGCTATTGAATATAACGCGCACCTCGCCGCGGAGCCAAATCAGCCTGGCCGGGCCGGCGGCGGCTGGCGCACTCGGCGCGAAATAGATACATGCTCCAATCTCCCCGCCAGTGCGGTCAGAGTGCGCCGAAGCCGCCGAACGCGTCGGCGGTCAAGCGCAGTTGGAGTATAGAGGGTCTCGCTTTGACCGACGTAACTTCGCCGTGCAGCGCGCGCGCGCGCTCGCGCCTCGCCGCAGCATAAACGGGCCTGCGCTTAACCGCTAACCAACGTATTCAGCGGCGACATCCATGGGAGCTACTGAAATCCCCCGCCCACTCACTGAATAAAATAAAAGAAGTCCGGTGCTGAGGTTCGGAATCGAACCAGGGCCTTCGGCGTTTGAGGCGGATGCGCTACCGCTCCGCCACGACGGCTCAAGTTACAGCCGTCAATAAAGGCGCATCTAGTGAGTGCACTCTTCCGATGCAGAAATCTCCGCGCTTTCGCTAGGTGTATCCTGGCCTAACAGAGCTAGGCCATCAGCAATTTTTCTGAACTGCCTTGTACCTTGCCTCCCGACCCTAATAAACGATTTCCGTTAGTAGTTTGAAGTTCACTGGCACAGCCGGGAATGTTTCGCCGGACAAGCGTGCGAATACACAAGTGCTGCCTTGTACGTTCACCGACCATCGTGCCATCATAGCTTTTCATCGACCGTGGCGATCATCTGAGAAGCCTTAACAGGCTCCTTCAAAGGCTAACTAGCACTTGAAGCGGCACTTGGAGTTCCTCTGGAGTTCGGAGCTTGTAAATCGAAGCGCGTCAAAAAGAAAACCACGGGGCACGCAAAGCTCATAGACGCGAAGCGCCATAAAAAATCGAAACTCTCCTGGCCGCC
Organism: Amblyomma americanum; assembly: GCF_052857255.1. Lineage (NCBI taxonomy): Eukaryota > Metazoa > Arthropoda > Arachnida > Ixodida > Ixodidae > Amblyomma > Amblyomma americanum. The sequence continues at coordinate 16,700,014 of NC_135501.1, forward strand.
TGTGGCGCCGCCAAGCATCCGTTTTCTTTGCTTCCAACATTCATGTTGTCTTTTGCCTGCCTTCCTTGTGTGATAAAAGTGCACTATTGCTTTTTAAACAAAATTTGCTTCAATATTGAACCGCGCAATCTTCCTTTGTCAGCCTCAGAGATTCCCGCCCCATGTACGAAGGAAAATTCCTCCAAGGTGGCGTCTCTTGTCCTACGACGTCACCACGCTTGTACTTGCGAGTTTGGCCTGTGGCGGCGATACCTGTATTTTGGTTGTTGCTATTTTCTACCTTACAAGAGCTTTGTTTTCAGTAAGAGCGGCGTTTTTGTGATCAGGAGCTGGTATTCTATCGATACAAGCCAACTTCAATTTCTCCTCAGTGTCCCTTTAAACAGGAACGACGGAACTCTACTTCCTATCTATGCTAAATCAATAAAAACGCTGCGGGTGCTACAAAAGAACGGATCCGTGCGCCGATTGCCTCATAGTGAACAAGGGAGCCGTAGTGCTCCCGAAACGTCTTTTCATCTTTTGACTTTGGCCAGTGACCATCATGCCTCATCACCATAGGTTATCTTCCCTTTGCATTACAAGCACCGCCCAAACCCATTTCTTTCATATGATTTCGACTAGGATGACAATAACCCACGTTGGTTCCCTCACCCACTCCACCGTCTTCCTGTCTCTTAACATTACATCTATGCTTTTCCTTTCCCTGCCTCGTTTTTTGTCCTAACTTAAGTTGAACCCTTTCCTTATTCAATAAAACATTCGATTGGGGATTGTTGGTGCATGATCTTTTAAGGTGAAAAACGAACGCGAACACTAGAGAACACATAGACAACGCGAACACATTTAACATCTTCAGCCTCCCTCAGGCAGCGTACACATGCTCTTATTCCTCCGTGTACCCACCCCCTTCCTCCCAACCTATCACGGATGGAGGAGGTCTCTCTGAGGCGGCTGCGTGTCGGAGTGGCCGTTACGCCTGCAGTTCGCCACCAGTGGCAAAGTGAGAAGATTCCTGCGCCAGGAAAATGCCCTCACTGCGACACACCCGCTTCTGACACCACTGTTCACCACCTATTATGGACTTGCCCAGGAACTTCGCTGGTGCGCGCTCGCGTCCTGCAGGAGGCAGGCCTGTCCTCAAACAATGACTCCGATTTCAACTTGTGGATAACGAAAAACATTTACGCCCGAGAATTATGTGACTTTTTACACCTTACTGGACTCCATGCATTTTGTAACCTATTAACGTAATAACGTTCATTAATGGCATCACGTTTAATGCCGTGCGGCACATTTAGCGTCCTAAATAAATAAATAACACTAGACAACCCACGAAGAAGACACAAAGAAAAGGGCAGGCATCAAGCTAACGGCTTTAATGTTCTTGAAACAGCGCATATATATACCTTTGAGAACCTTTGCGCAAGCGAACCAAAAATAGCAAGTCATCATAGACAGGTTAGCAACGAGGCGAGCACAGCAGCTTATACTGGGCGGTGTAAAGAGATAGGGCGGTATCGCTAATGCAGTTGTCAAAACACTTATTTTTGAATTGAAAAGCTACTGAGATTGTTTCATTTCTTACGTCACCCCCCCTATTGCTTTTTTTTAATGTTATAAGCTTCTAGAGCCAGCCGCGCGTGTTCATTTTTGCTTCTGCCAAATATTGACGTCGCATTAAATCGCGGTGCAGAGTTCCTGCAATCATTACCTGTGACAGAAAATGCGCACCTATGTCAACTTTATTCTTAACATTTGGCGCATGCTCCCTGAGTCGCTCATGACTGCATCGCCCTGGCCGTCCCATGTAAGTCCTTCTATATGAAAGGAAAGCACACACCACTCCGATGGTGCATGGGTCGAAGGTTGTACCATGCCTGATTTGACAGCCCTACCTTCCATCACCACACGTGCGGGAGTACTGCTTTGAAAGCTTGATATATATATATATATATATATATATATATATATATATATATATATATATATATATATATATATAGTTAAGGAAATAAGGCGCTCGCCTGACAAACTTGTGAAGGGCGCCAACAATCACCGAAACCAAGGTGCATAGGGGAATGTTTAATTTTTTTTAATGTGAGTGCTGATCAGTGGGATAATAATACTTTGATTAATCTATCGCTTAAAAAATTTACTTAAAGCAGCAGAAAAACAACCATGCCGCCGGTTGGATCCGAACCCACGACCTCCGAATCTCGCGAATATGCTATATATATATATATATATATATATATATATATATATATATATATATATATATATATATATATATATACTCAAACGAGCCCCTCATTTCCTTTGCCTTGTCTGCTATATATATATATATATATATATATATATATATATATATATATATATATATATATATATATATATATATATATATATATATATATATAGGGGCTCGTTTGAGTAACACATGAAGGAAGCCCGCAGTCATCGAAACCAAGGTGCATAAGGGAATGTTTTTTTTTAATTCGAGATATTAAAAATGTATATATATATATATATATATATATATATATATATATATATATATATATATATATATATATACACACACACATCTGGGCTGGTTGCTCACTACCCGCTTGGTAGGCGAATTAGCCTGCCACAAAACTCGTTTCATATGAAGAGACAGAAAGAGGAACACCATGGCGGCTAAATGCGGGGAATGGCCACTAAAGTGCTAGCGCACTAGAAAGCCGAGCTTGGTGGCAACTGCGACCACCCCGTTTTAAAAGGGCCACGCTTATTTTCCACCCATCCATCCACCAGCGCCGACTGTAGTTAAAATGACGGACTGCCCATGCACTTTATTCGCACTGCCAGAGACATGCTCGCGATGTATCGCCTTTGCCAAAAGTAACCGAGCATCCGCAACGGAAGCGGGAGCGGGCTTTCAGCCGGGCGGCGGCACTGCAATCCCCGGCGCTGGCCATTTCTGACAGCCGAGCGGTGCAGACGCATGTTTCGGTGCTCCTCGGATTACGCATGGTGACCGGGACAGGGCGGACTGACGACTGCAAGAGCGACGGACAGCGCCGAATTGATGAGCTCTTTTCTTCAATATTTTGAAAGTTTAAATTTTGGCTAGTTTTTAGGTTTAAGCTAGTTAGGTGAAGTGCTCAAGAAAGAGCGGAATTAATGCCAGTGAGCTAACAGGCGCGTCTATAGGTCTGGCCGGCAGCTATAGACTTCCAGCTCTCATTTGTGTGTTAACTGTTATAGAAATGTAGTTATTCATTTTCTCGGTGATCGGCATTTGCAGTATGCCGAATTTTATTTGAGTACGTGCTTGCAAGTGGTTTTTTTAGCTTGTAGATACTCTAGCATTTTGTGGTAGCAATAATCGACTGCAGCTAAGATGGTCAAGGAATTGAAGGATAAATGCAAGGAGTGTGAGGCGTCGGTGAATTTGATAGAAACGCGGTGGGAATCGGTAGAGGAAGCTGAAGGCGCTGATTTTATGCGCAAATGCTGCGTATTAAGTGCACGCCTGGACAGGGCTGACGAAGCGAACACCAGCCTAGCGTTACGTAAGGATGCTCTAGAAAAAGAACTACACGTAAAGAGGACAGAGAAGCGCAAACTCCAAGAGCAGCTTAGTGAATTGTTGGACGCAAAAATGGCGGACACCGCCATACAAAGTCACATTGGCGGACATTCCAGCGCTGGCCACGTAGATGTGGTCTGCACTGTCATGGACAGCAACAGGAAAGTAGGTCAGGCAGGTTCAGACAGGAACAGCTAGGCACACGTGGTAGCTAGGAAGTATGGAGGCGATGGAGAGGAGGGGAACAAGCTAACCCCAAGGAATGCGGTCACAGTCACCGATAAGAGGCAGCATACTCTGGATGTTAGGAGAGAGGAAGGGAGTATCCTTGGTGCTTGTCGGTGGCGACTCAAATATGAGGAGGTGCAAAAGCACTATCATGGAGCGAGTAAAGGGTGATAAGCGGGTAGCAGTCGGGGTATTCTCAGGAACGACAATGAACGTCGTATGGAGAGAAACAAAAGGCGAACTTTATGATAATGTTGCAGGGCGCAATTCGGTAGTTGGAGCGGCAGGGCTAAATGGTGTCCTGAATTATGACGCCGCACAAGTAGTGGAAAGATTAGCTGAGGGAGTGGACGATATAAAGGCGATAGCACAGCAAGCCCAGATCGTGGTGTTCACAGGGCCGGAGGTGCAAGGACGGAACGAAGAGGTTGCTAAGAACGTAGTGACGGTTAAGCGAAACCTCGGGAAGTTAAGCTTGGAGAAAGGCTTTTAAATGGCAGACATAAACAGGGAAGTGCATTGAGCAGGCTTTGGCAGAGCCTTCACACGAGATGGCATTCATTTTAGTGGAAGAGCAGGAGCAGAGATCGGCTGACTGCTGGCAGAGCGGGCAATAGATTTTTAGAGGGTCCACGGTGCCTCAGAGCGTAAGGGTATGTAGAAGCGAAGTAGAAACTGTTACAATGGTGGCTGAACCCAACAAAATGGCCACTAGAAGATCCAGGAAGAAGACCACTTGAAAGAAATTTAACACCAAGATCTGTTACATAAACATGCAAGGGGGTACAAAGGGAACGAAATGGCTAGAAATAGAACGGAAGTTAAAAGGCAAAGAAGAAGGTGTGTACACGCTATGCGAGGCACATCTCAGAGATCTAAAAGATCCACCGTTTATTGATGGCGACGTCTGGAAATGGAGCAACAGAAAAACTAAGGAGAAGAAGGAAAGAGGGGTAGGCATGCTGATACATCAAGGAACCAAATGGAAAAGAATAAAGAGAACTTGCCAAGAATGTGTCTGGGCATGAGGTACATTTGGCGGCAAATGGACATGGCTAGGGGTAGTTTAATTAGGGACAGGGAAAAAATGCACGCAAGAAAACAAGGATCTAGTTAAGTGTCTCGACGACAATGTAAAACAGTTTGGAGACGGTGCCGATATTATTGTGCACGGTGACATAAATGGCCGCATCGAGGATCTGGATGGATACACAGATTGTAACGGGAAGTTAATGCTAGACTTCTGTGAGTAGCACAACCTAGTTATCGTAAACAGAGAAACCAAATGATAGGGACAAATCTCGTGGGAAGACCGTAACACGCAGACGACCATTGACTACTGCCTAATGTCGCAGGGGATCTATAGCAAACTTGCAATAGTGGAAATAGACGAAGAGGAGAAATACGGCCTGGGAAGCGATCATAAGCCACGATCAAAAGAGAAATGCGGAGAAGTCAAAAAGGGAATACAAAATCAAACGACGAACAGATAGTGCCAAAAGAAGCCAGCATAGAAAAGGCAATAGAGAAAGGCCGCATGAAAAAGGGGGATTATGATCGTTCAGTACTACTCATTAGTATAAGAATGTACAAGTGAAACGAGTAAACCGCCGGAGTGGAAAGAGGAAGCCACGAAGCTGGTGGAATAAGGAAATTAAGGAGGCCATTGAACAACAACGGGTAGCTTGAAGGGAACACAGACAAGCAAATAGGACGTAGTTATCTGAAGAGGAAATAGGCCAAAATTTGGAATATTATCAATAAAAGAAACAGAAAACTGCAGGCCCTCGTCCAGGCTAAAATAAGGCAGTCCTCTGATCGCTGGCTGGCTGAATTTCGCGATCCAACTAAAGGGGGACCATGAAAATTAGAAAAACATGTGAACTGGCTGGATAAAACGATTAATAGAAAGCAGGAAAATATTTAAGAAGTCGAGGGAAACTGTTTAGAGGAGGACAACCCTGTGAAATACATTAGATCAGTGCCACTTATCTCCCCGGATAACACTCGGATTGAAAGAATAGACTAGGTGACAGGTGTACCCACACAGACGCACATTTAATACACCCTACGTGGCACAAACGCTAACACACAAAACTAACACAAAACACAAAGACTACAAATACACACGGCCCGGGAACACTGCTACTAGCGTCTACTGCTAGCGTTCTACTCACTAGCGTTCGTGCTCACGGTTGGTTCGGTGCGGATGCGATGTTGCATGGGCCCAGTAGCCGGCTTCGAGATGACGTTCGACGAGCTCAGGCTGGCGTCGCTGGCGGCGTCGTACAAGCTCCCGGTCCAAGCGCCCGTGGAGGTGATGCCGCTGACGTTGGCGTTGGGGGCACCACCGGGATAGGTGGCAACAGCGCTGGAGACACCCCTGGCCGTAGCAGGTGGTAGCGTCCTTTGTTGACTCCCCGGAACGGGCTCAGGAACAGCAGGAAATCCACGGTGCGAGGCCGTAGAACTCGAGCTCTCTGGAGCAGTAGCCGGCGTCGCTCTCTCCCAACCGAAGCGTCCCTGACCAGCCGGAGCCTCCGCTTCTTTGTTCTCCCCCCCCCCCCCCCCCTGTGTCTCGCTCTCCCTCGCGCTTTTATAGCCTTGGCGTTAGCCCACGTAATCCTTGTCGTCGTCGTCTTCTTCTTCTTCAAACCTCTTTCCCTAATACTTTTATTCCAGACTCCCTATTAGACGTGACAAGGGCCCCTTCTCTCTTTTTACATGAAAAACTGCTCACATCATCCTTATCTTCAAGTCTTCCAGCCAACCGACTATCTTCTGTGGCGATTCTAGTACCAGCACACAATACACCAGCACACACCAAAAGCACACTACTTACACAGCACACCAAATTGCACTTACGGAGCATTAACACACCACTATCGTCATCCATGCGGTGTCCTTAATAAACATGTTGATGTCCACAACACACTCCCTTGTATAGTCACAACAGCAACCACAACAGAGATACATCCCAGAGATACCTGCACAAAGACAACAACAAGATACATCATAGAAATACCTAGAGCTGTTCATTTGGCTATATCTGTACACTGGTCTAATTTGCAACATATGACCTCCGTTTTGCCTGGCCCATCCGAAAACGTCTCCCCCTTGATTTGCAGTAGAGCTGTGATCGTCTGTATTCATTCAAATTGGGCTTCTTTAGTACCAGTTATGGGATGGCCGGATTGGGTTGGTAGGTAGCTCGTCGCGAGATGTGAATGATGATGGCACGCTGGCCCGTGATTGGTACACGGTCGTTAGCAGTACGAAGGGCCTTCCGGTCTTTGTCCGCTCGTCTGGCGACACGTTGCCAGTTGGGGCAGCAATTCCAACTTCTTAGCAAACACACTTATTTATTAAACAGGGGTTCGACATAAAAAAGGCAGGTGAGCAAAAGGTAGTTGAAAAAGGGAAGTTAAAAAAAAAGGTTATTTAAAAAAAGCCTCTTTAAAAGCTGCCGAGATTGAGACTCGGCCGGCTCCTCTAAAGTCATTGTTTCCAGCGGGTTTTAACCCCTTCGACAATTGGGCCGAGCTTTAGTAAACCAGCTCTCGACAATTTGAACCAATAGCAGTGCAATGGCACCGTATGTACAAGTGGGCGGAGTCCATGGCTCACCGGTCCGAGCCCAGTCGACCGCGCACCTCCTGGAACGCCCAGGGCGCGTGGTTCCGCGTACGCAGCTCGCTGCATGTGCTTTCAATGAAGGCGCTACGCATCGGATTTGCTGTCTCCGCTGACAGCAACGGATTTTCTTCAGAAGGACAAGCTCGTCAGGCCTCTGCGACTCTGACAAGACAGTTCGGGGTACTTCTCCCGCTTTTCGACGGCTTCGGAGAGCGTCCGCAATGCGCCACCCACTGTTCGTTCTACTCCTCATGCACTGCCGGTCAGCAGGGGATGAGTAGGCGCCAGGGCCGAAAGTATTAGCGTAGGTAGCTGGCATCGAGGCACCTTACAGCGGGCGTCGCGCCTCTCAGTGAATTCCTCTGCTTCCCAAGGGAATGATCGCTCCTGGGAACAAGTGCGAGGGGGAGAGGGAGAGGGAAACGACCCATCGGAGCCGTGGGCTTCTAACTTAACAGTACCTGATCGCCTCCTGCATTTTTCTTCCCACTGCACGCGGGCACATCGGCAACATCAGCTGTCTCCTCGGCCACTACCGAACAAGCTAATTTGGGGCATACCGTACGGGACCTCTTTCTTCGTATTTTTTCAACATATTTACGTGAAAAACCTTATTAGTGTTGTTTTTCAATAATTCATAACACAAGTTATTTTTCTTCCGCGTCACAAGGTACGGGCCCTTCCATTGCATCAGTAATTTATTATGATCCGTGGGTAGCAGGGTGAGAACGCTGTCGCCCGGATTCAGAGTTCAGTGAAAGTCTTTCTTGTTTTAATATCCCTTATAACGTTCGCGCGCCCTTTCCGGGCCTTGATGCGCAAGCCTGCCTCTTTCCTTCAACCTGTCCCGCAACTCAACAACGTACGTGTATGTTGTCTTGAGATCTGATGCAATCTCTTTATTAGCCCACAGCTCCTTGAGTATTGACCGGCCTTCTAACGGTTCTTCCATAAAACTTCTCGAAAGGCGAGAAACCAAGACTCATTTGCGGTGCTTCGCGGTAAGGGAACAAAAGAGCTGGGAGATATCTATCCCAATCAGAAGGTCTCTCCTGGCACACTTTCTTGATCATATTTTCTTGATCATATTTCTTGATCATATTAAGAGAAAGCACCTTACTGGCGCCTTAGATGCGCCGCCATAGAGTCTTGATTTTATCGCGTCTGTCTCCAGGTCCTTATGGGTTTGCTCCTTTGCTTTACTCATATTTCTCAGTCCGTGAGCCTCGAGGAATTGGTCCGCAGTTTCGGCAAACTCTTCCAATGAACACAACTTTCTTTCAGGAATAGCGCCAGCTTTGAGGTGCAACATGCTAAAAAATGCTCTGACACAAACTTGTCACGTACCAATTCAAAACTCTTTACAGTGTTTGACATATCAAGCCACCTAGTTGGTCAGCCTCCAGGAAAACTGTTTAGTGGTTTCAGAATCTGCAGGTTTCGTGGTGCGAAGTCTCACGAAAACCCTCTGCAGTAAGCCTGAATCTTTGGAGGACTGCCTTCTTGACTTTCTCGTAGTTCATGCAGTCAGCAGCAGGCATCCTTCCAAACACATTCAGTGCCGCTCCAACTTGCTCAATGCCGTGGCCCATTCACTTCGCTCGCAGCCTTGGCCAAAAGCTATCCGCTCGAATTGTTCCAGATATGCGTCCAGATCACCTGTTTTTCTCATCGAAAGGAGCCATCAGCTTCCTTGGACAAATTCTGGCCGGTCTAGGAGATTCTCTACCCGCTAAGGAACGCTGATCACTGTCCGTGATCTCATATCCTCCCGCGACACGCGCCTGTTTCCACAAAAGAAACTCCTTCTCTCATTCTATCCTTCTTTTTTCTTGTTCTGCATCGCGAGCACTTCTAGCCTCTCGCTCTTCTGCCTCGCGAGCTCTTCTCGCCTCCTACTCTTCGGCTTCGCGAGAGCATGCGCGAGCGTCCGCGCGTGCATGCGCCCTTTCCTCTCTCTGCCTTTTTGCTTCTTCTTTCTCCTGGTCACAGAGACGCAATGCCTCTTCCTTGCTTAACTCTAGCTTCAGCGCAACTCTAACGATTTTGCCAAATCCATACTTTCTGCCATCGAGAGATCGGAAAGATCCAACACAAAGCAAAAATAAAAAAGGAAATGAATCCTGCCACATGCTCGCCACTTATCTTCGTCACGGATCTCGCCGGATAACACTCGGACCGAAAGAATGAACTAGGCGACAGGTGTACCCACACAGACGCACATTTAATACACCCTACGTGACAAAAACAATAACAGACAAAACTAACACAAAAAAACAGACTATCAATACACACGACCCGGGAACAATGCTACTAGCGTCTCTAGCATTCTACTGTTAGCGGTCGGCGTTCGTGCTCACGGTTGGTTCAGTGCGGATGCGACGTTGCATGGGTTCTGTAGCCGACGTCGAGATGGCGTTCGACGAGCTCAGGCTGGCGTCGCTGGCGGCGTCATACAAGCTCCCGGTCCAAGCGCCCGTGGAGGTGTTGCCGGTGACGTTGGCGTTGGGGGCCCCACCCGGATGGGTGGCAACAGCGCTCGAGACACCCCTGGCCGTACAGGTGGCAGCGTCCTTTGTGGACTCCCCGCAACGGGCTCAGGAACGGCAGGAAGTCCACGATACAAATCCGTAGAACGCGAGCTCACCGGAGCAGTAGCCGGCGTCGCTCTCTTCCAGCCGAAGCATCCTTGACCCGCCGGAGCCTCCGTTCCTCTGTTCTTCCCCACCCGTGCCTCGCTCTCCCTCGCGCTTTTATAGCCTTGGCCTTAGTCCACGCAATCCTTGTCGTCTTCTTCTTCTTCAAACCTTTTTCCTTCATACTTTTTATTTCCGACTCCCCATTATATGCGGCAATCAGTTATAGCTGAGTAATTTAGGCTTGGTCATAGGGTAATCATACTAGATGAGGGCGCAACACATTACAGAAGAATAGAAAACTGCTTAGAACTAGCCAGTCTTAACTGGCAAACGTGGAAGCAAATAATCTAAAATGCACGTCCACAAGAATAGACGAAATTCCAATCAAACTGATTAATGAACTTGGCCCAGGAGCCAAAGAAAGCACGATAAAAGAATTGGAGAGGGGCTATAACAAATAAGCAAATTCCGCGCTGCTGTAGAGAGAGTAAAGTGAGTTTGATTTATAAAGATGAACATCACATCCTCCTGACCGATTACGATAACATTTCTTATATACAGGCTCGCAATGCAGGCGGTGAAATTAAAAATGCAGTCATGGGTATAAAGTAATAGGATATTCGGAGAACTTAAGAACGGGTTCAGAAGGCACAGGCGCATAGATGATTGCCAGTTCGTGCTTACTCAATGCATAAATATAGCTAATGCAGAAATGAGACTTCTATATTTAGGCTTCCTGGACATAACCGGTGCACCATCATCATCAGCCTGACTACACCCGCTGCAGGGCAAAGGACTCTCCCATGTTTCTCCAATTAACCCTGTCTTTTGCGAGCTGCTCCCATCCTATGCCTGCAAACTTCCTAATCTCATCCGCCCATCTAACCTTCTGCCGCCACCTGCTACGCTTGCCTTCACTTGCAATCCACTCCGTTGCCCTTAAGGACCAGCGGTTATCTTGCCTTCGAAGTACATGCCCTGCCCAAGCCCATTTCTTCCTCTTTATTTCGACCAGGATGTCATTAACACGCGTTTGTTCCTTCACCCACTCTGCCCGCTTACGGTATTAACGTTACACCTATCATTTTCCTTTCCATGGCTCGCTGCGTTGTCCTTAACTTAAGCTGAACTCTTTTCGTTAGCCTCCACGTTTCTGCCCCGTAGGTGAGTACCGGTAAAATACAGCTGTTGTACACTTTTCTCTTGAGAAACCTGGTAACCTGCTAATTATGATCTGAGAGAACCTGCGATATGCGCTCCACCCCATCCTTATCCTTCTATTTACCTCCCTCTCATGATCCGGATCAGATGTCACAACCTGCCCTAAGTAGACATATTCCTTTACCACTTCCAGCACCTCTTTGCCAATTTTGAACTGCTGTTCCTTTGCTAGACTGTAGAACATTACTTTGGTTTTCTGCATGTCAATGTTTACACCTACCGTACTTCTCTGCCTGTCTACCACATTGATCATGATTTGCAGTTCATCTCCTGAGTGACTAAGCAAGACAATGTCATCAGTGAATCGCAGATTATTTAGGTATTCTCCGTTAACTCTTATCCCCAACGGTTCCCAATTCAGGCCCCTTAATACCTTCTTTAAACACACGATGAACAGTGTTGTCAAGATCGCGTGTCCTTGACTGACGCCCTTCTTTATTGGAATTTTATTGCTGACTTTAAAAAAGACTATGCTGGCTGTACAGTTCCTATATATATATATATATATATATATGTATATATATATATATATATATATTCCACTACTTTGACATAAGGCTCATCCACACCCTGATTCCGCAATGCCTGTATGGCTGCTGCGTTTCCAAAGAGTCGAATGTTTTCTCATAATCAATAAAGTTTATATCTAGCGGTTCTTTATATTCTGCGCATTTCTCTATCATCTGATTGATAGTGTGAATATGATCTTTGTGGAATATCTTTTACGAAAGCATGCCTGATCATTTGGTTGATTAAAGTCTAAGGTTGCCCTGACTCTATTAGCGATTACCTTAGTAAATTCTCTTGATGGCAACGGACATTAAGCTGATCGGTCTGTAATTTCTCAAGTCCTTGGCGTCTCCTTTCTTATGAATTAAGATTATATTTCACTTCTTACAAGCTTGCGGTACGGTTGAGGTAGTAAGGCATTGCGTATAGAGGGTGGATAATTTTTCTATCAGAATCTCCCCTCCGTCTTTCAACAGATCCGCTGTTACCTGATCCTCACCAGCTGCTTCTCTTCTTTGCATTGATCCTAAGGCTTTCATTATTTCCTATTTCGTTACTGGCGGGATGACGCATTGCTGTGCGCTACTCTCTTTATCATTTACGTTCTGTTTGCATTAGCTGCGTGAACGGAGGACTCTTGCAGAATATATTAAAAAATGAAGGTATGGGTCATGATGAAACTGATTTTCCAAAAGAAATATACCAAGAAAATAATGTTAAAATTACATGGGATTGGATAAAAACTACGACACCTGTCGAGTTAAGTCAAGGTTGTCCTTTGTTTGAAGTTCATAGTTCTTCAGCGCAACGGCACGTTTTTAGCCGTTAGCCGTTTTTAGCCGTTTTTAGACGTTTTTGTCAACGCTGCTGATAATGCTTTATATGATGAATATGGAAAGAAGGCTACAAGGAAGCTATCTAGGTTATAATCTGTCATAAAGATTAGGCGGAAACGTTGTTGAGCAAAAGCTTCCTGGGTTTAATGTATGCGGACGATATTGCACGCTGAGCAAATAGCCATGAAAATTTGCAAACTCTAGTTAAGTGGTCTGGAGACAAAGGAGACGCTCTAGGTTTCAGTTTTTGTGTAACTAAGTCAGGTGTGGTGGTTTTTAACGATACTACTTATCCGGTACTTAAAGTACAAGACCTTGAAATACCCCAAGTGACCGAATACAAATATCTCGGAGTATGGGTAAACGAAGGGCAAATAACACAGAAACGCACGGACAGTCTTATAGCAAAAGGGCGAAGTGATGTTTAGATACTGAACCGTAGGTGTTATGGGGGTACAACAATATGAACTACTGAGAGTTATTTGGAAAGAAATAATGGTGCCGGGGATAACTTTCGGGAATGCGGTTGTATGTTTAAGGGCAGCAGTTCCGTCGAGATTAGAAGTAAGGCAGAAGTTCAGTCGAGATTAGAATTAAATGGTGTATGCAGCTCGTTCGAAAAGCCGTCGGCGTCCTAGTTGTTGCGCGCACCGTGCGTCGGAAATTTTCGGGGGCTGCGTAAAAATACATGCACACTCAATGAATAAATCTGGGATCTAGGCCGGGAATGGAACCAGGTCCTTTGGCGACGACGGACGACGGACGCTGACACTCCGCCACGGCGGCTCGACGTTTGGACATGAATAAAGGCGCGTCTAGTGGATGCACGGGTTTTAAAGAAACGTATCTTCGAGATCTGTACTGAAGCGCACATAGTTATGAGCATGTAAATTACAGACGTCGGATTTGAGCGAGTACCATGCGTTTCCGGTAAATTTCCTCCGTGCTTGGCGTGCAGTCGTTGCGCCATCGTATGGGTCCCACCGAAACCCCTCTTCGCCATGTATGCCTTTACACCGGCAGATGGCGCGCGCGTAGGCGCCCCCGTAGGACACCGACTCGTGACACCGTCGGAGGCGGACGCTTTTTTTCGGAGCTCCAGCGACTACGTCTGAAGCTAAGTGCCTTTTGGTTTTTGCGCTTGTACATGCTTTCGGGCAGTAGTTTTAAACCGGGTTAAGGGTAGAAAGGCTAGCGGAAGTGTGTGTGCCGAAGGTTTTTGCGTAGAAATTTTGGAAGGCTTTTATTTTGCGTATTGCTGAAAGTTTTTGGTGTAGGATTTTTGGCGGGCGTTTACGTTGCGTAGTGCCGAAGGTTTTTGTGTAGGAATTTTGGTGGGCTTTTACGTTGTGTAGTGCCTAAGGTTTTTTGTGTAGGAATTTTGCCGGGCTTTTACGTTGCGCAGTGCCGAAGGTTTTTGTGCAGGATTTTTAGCGGGCTCTTACGTTGACTAGTGCCGAAGGTTTCTTCTGTAGGAATTTTGGCGGGCTTTTACGTTGCGTAGTGCCGAAGTTTTGTGCAGGAGTTTTAGCGGGCTCTTACGTTGACTAGTGCCGAAGGTTTCTTCTCTAGGAATTTTGGCGGGCTTTTACGTTGCGTAGTGCCGAAGTTTTGTGTAATATTCTTGGCGGGTTTTTACGCATAGGAATTTTGGCGGGCTTTCACAAGGCGTAGTCGGCCGGACGATGGGTCGGCAAGCTAGGAAAGTTAAGGAGGACAAGGACGGGGAGTTAGTACAGTGCCAGGAGTGCGACCGTTGGTGTTACTTAGATGAGACAGGGTTCGGGAGCTTAGCCGAGGCGGGTGAGGCTAGCTTCGTGTGTAAGATGTGCAAGCGGTTTGGGGACGCCGTTCATGCGTTAAAAGGGGAATGGGAAGCTAGGTTTAATGCACTTAATGCGGACCGGCAGGTCGAACGAGAGGATCGGATTAAGCTGGAAGCTCAGGTCGCCGATTTGATTAAAAAGGAGGAGAATAATGCCGCCCTGTTGAAGCGAGTGGTGGGCGATATTAAAGAAGAGCGGGAAAAGCGGACCCAGCTAGAAAAACAGGTTGAAGCGCTCAGGTCGCGGCCGGCTGGGCACCCCAGTTCGGAGAAGTGTCAGGTGGAGGACGAGGCTCGTCGATCGTACAGTGCTGTAGTGCAGCGAGCATTGAGTGAGAAAAATGCGAACGAAATGAAAAAGGTTAAAGCGGGCATGGAAACTCGCGACAATAGCGTACAGCGGCAGGAGAGTCAGCTAGAGCGATCCGGAGGCCAACAGATGGAATTAGGAAGCGAACGTTTGGGGCACAGGAGAGTTCTGGTGGTCGGGGACTCGAATGTAGCGAGGGTTGAGGGAGGCGTTCTGACGGCAGTGAAGGCAGACAGGCGGGTGCAGGTGGAGGCTCAGTCGGGAAAGTGCATGGTGGATGCAATGGCCAGAGCCCGGGAGGTGGTGGTGGGTAGCATGGATGGCGAACACCTTGTGGTCATCCATGCTGGTCTCAATGATGTACTGCAGGGGAGGAGCCAGAATCTTGAGACGCAGTTGGAGGTGGGGATGCGTAGGCTTAGAGAGGCCACTGAGAGTGTGCATGTGACCATATGCACAATCCCAGAGGTCCAGAGGCAGGCTCGCGAAACGGAAAGGAGGGTCGTGGAGACTAATCGGGTAATTAGGCTATTGAGCCGACGACTAAGATACGAGGTGATGGAGGTCAACAGGGAAGTGTACGAGGTTAGGCCCCACCCTTTTGCACAGGATGGCATCCACTACGGTGGTGCCACTGGCAAGAAGGTGGGTAGTAGGATAGGTCGCCAGGCAACAGCTTTTTGGGGGGACCCAGAGCTCTGAAGGAACCAGTGTAGAGAAGGAAGAATTAAGATCAAACGAACAATGGAACCATAGGGGAAGAAAGAGACGCAAGCGCCAGGGCCAAGTTAATTCAGATATAGGTTTCATTAACATGCAAGGTGGCAGGAATAGACTGAAATGGGAGGAAATAGAAGAACAGTTAAGACAGGAGGAATTAATGGTATATGGTTTAGCGGAAACACATCTTAGAGACATGGAGCAACCACCCTGTAACCCAGACTACGCATGGGAATATTGCAATAGAACAGAGGGCAGCAGAAAGGGAGGTGGAATTGGGGCATTCATTCATAAAAGTATGAATTTTCAAAGAGTTAGACTGGGATGCAGGGAACATTTATGGCTAAAAGGAACAGTGGCAGGCAAGCAAACACTCCTTGGCTTTGTATACCTGTGGACAGGGGTTAATGCCAAAGAGGAAAACAGGAAAATGTTAGAATGTATTGCAAGCGACATTGATGAGCTAGGAGGACAGGGCGAGATAATTATATTAGGCGACATGAATGCACACATAGAAGACCTGGATGGGTACACGGATTCGACAGGAAGCATGCTGCAGGACATGTGTGACAGGCATGATTTAGTTGTATGCAACAGCACCGAGAAGTGTGAAGGGCTCATAACATGGGAGGCGGGGAATCTGCACTCGACGATAGATTATGCACTAATGTCACAGAGGATGTATAACAGATTAGGGGTAATGAGCATAGATGAAGATGGTTCCAGAAGTCTAGGTAGTGACCACAAGCGTATCAAGTTGAGCTTCAGAAGAAAAAGCAATGTAGGACTGAATCAAGATAAACAATCAGGGGGAAATTTTTACTCAGAAAAGCAATTGGAAGTAGCAGCCAAACAAATCGAGAAAGTAATTTTTGAGGATAGTGAAACAGAATGGACTTATACCAAATTAACTCGATTACTGGAGCTAGAGCTAGCTAAGGTGGGAGTAAAGCTAAAAGGGAAAAGATGCAAACCCAAGAGTTGGTGGGATGAGGAGGTCAAGAGGGCAATAGAAAAGCGCAAGGAAGCATCCAGGGAACACAGATATTCCAAGAAGAGGGGGGAACAAAAACCCGAAGTAGATAGAAAATGGGATACCTTCATAAAGTGTAGAAGGGACGCATCCTGTTTGATTAATGAGAAAATTAGAAGAAAGGGTGCCCAATGGATGTCAAAAGTAAATAAAAAGGATAGAAAAGCAGCCCAAAAATTCTGGAAACATCTAAATGCAATGAGTAATAAAACTAGGCTAGAACAAAGGTTTATTGTTACAGATGAGGGTATTCGACTAGAAGGGGATGAAGCAATAAAACACATAGGAACAAGGATGACGGAAAAATTTTCAGCAAAGCACGTGGTACATAATTTATCGAAGGAGGATAGACCGGTTACAGCAATAGCTTCACTTGAGCAAGGAGAGTGGGAAAGGGCAGAGAAGAAGGTTCCTAGTGGCACATCAACAGGACCAGATGGTATCCCGATTATGTTGATAAAGAAGTTAGGACCAAAATCCAAGCAAACAGGTAGTGAACAAAATGATAGTGGATGAGAAAGTCCCCGATGAATGGCGATTAAGTAGAATGAACATGATATATAAGGGAAAGGGGGACAAAGCAGACGTAAGTAACTATCGCCCCATAACAGTGACGTCTGTGGTTTACAGGGTGGTGATGCAAATTATAAAGGATAGACTGCAGGCTTGGGTGGAGAACGAGGGGGTGCTAGGGGAACTACAGAATGGGTTCCGGAAACAAAGGAGGTTGGAGGACAATCTATTTTCATTGACACAGTGTATAGAAATTGCGGAAAAGGAACATAGGCCCTTATTGCTAGCATTTCTGGATATTAGGGGAGCCTATGACAACGTTACTCAGGAGCATTTGTGGGACATATTGGGCACATTGGATGTGGAAAATGGAGTAATTAATCTTTTAAAAGATATATATAGAGGAACAGAGTGCTCATAAAATGGGAAAAAAATGTATCAGGGCCTGTAGAGATACAGCGGGGGCTTAGACAAGGATGTCCTCTGTCCCCTTTGTTGTTCATGTTGTACCTGCAAGGTTTGGAGGCCAAGCTAGAGGGGAGCGGACTAGGTTTCAACCTATCTTTTTTCAAGCAAGGGGAATTGATTAAACAGACATTACCGGGACTAATATATGCGGACGATATAGTGATAATGGCTGACAACAAGGAAGACCTGCAGAAGTTGTTAGACATATGCAGTACAGAGGGAGATAGATTAGGCTTCAAGTATAGTAAGGAAAAATCTGCAGTCATGATATTTAATGAAGAGGGCGGCGAGCATAGAATACAGGAGTTCGTGCTAAAAGTAGTGAATGAGTACAAGTATCTTGGGGTGTGGATAAATAACAGTGTTGAGTATCTGACAGAGCATGAAAAATATGTAATGAATAAAGCTAGTAGGAATGCAGCTGTCATGAAAAATAGGGCACTGTGGAATTACAATAGGTATGAGGTGGTAAGAGGGATCTGGAAAGGGGTGATGGTCCCTAGCCTGACCTTCGGGAATGCGGTCCTGTGTATGAGGCCAGATGTTCAAGCAAGGCTGGAAATTAGGCAACGGGGAGTAGGGAGGTTAGCTTTGGGAGCACATGGCAATACACCAAATCAGGGGGTACAGGGTGATATGGGATGGGCGTCTTTCGAGAGCAGAGAGGCTAGCAGTAAGATAGCATTTGAGGAACGATTGAGAAGGATGGAGGAAAAGCGGTGGGCTAGGAAAGTTTTCAGATACCTGTATATAAAGAATGTTGACACGAAATGGAGAAAGCGAACTAGAAAATTGACAAGCAAATATCTGGACAGCAGTAAGGGGGCAAATCAGCAATTATCGGTTAAGAAAAAGGTTAAAGGAACAGAGAGAGCTTTGTGGAAAACAGGGATGCTGACGAAATCGGCACTAGAAACATACCGGACCTTTAAACAGGAAATTGTCAAAGAAAATATCTATGATAATTGTAGGGGAAGTTCTTTGTTGTTTGAGGCCAGGACTGGAGTTTTGCGGACTAAGAAGTATAGAGTCAGGTACCAGGAGATAGACACTTTGTGCATTGCGTGCGGAGAGGAGGAGGAAACGACTGAACACTTGATACTTTTCTGTAAAGGGCTTCACCCTACAGTGGAAGGCAGCGGGGCTGACTTACCCAAGGCATTGGGGTTTAGGGATAGTGAAGGGAAAGTGGATTTTAAGAGGTTAGAAGTAACCAAGCGAAGGTTATCTGATTGGTGGCTAAAAGCAAGACAGGAGTAAAATTTCACAAGACATGGCTAGGTGGCTTGAGCCACCGCCCGATGTAAAGGGTTCAGCCGTATCCATCCATCCATCCATCCATCCATCCATCCATCCATCCATCCATCCATCCATCCATCCATCCATCCATCCATCCATCCATCCATCCATCCATCCATCCATCCATCCATCCATGCATCCATCCATCCATCCATCCATCCATCCATCCATCCATCCATCCATCCATCCATCCATCCATCCATCCATCCATCCATCCATCCATCCATCCATCCATCCATCCATCCATCCATCCATCCATCCATCCATCCATCCATCCATCCATCCATCCATCCATCCATCCATCCATCCATCCATCCATCCATCCATCCATCCATCCATCCATCCATCCATCCATCCATCCATCCATCCATCCATCCATCCATCCATCCATCCATCCATCCATCCATCCATCCATCCATCCATCCATCCATCCATCCATCCATCCATCCATCCATCCATCCATCCATCCATCCATCCATCCATCCATCCATCCATCCATCCATCCATCCATCCATCCATCCATCCATCCATCCATCCATCCATCCATCCATCCATCCATCCATCCATCCATCCATCCATCCATCCATCCATCCATCCATCCATCCATCCATCCATCCATCCATCCATCCATCCATCCATCCATCCATCCATCCATCCATCCATCCATCCATCCATCCATCCATCCATCCATCCATCCATCCATCCATCCATCCATCCATCCATCCATCCATCCATCCTTTCTGCATCGTAGTGTCGTTCGTTTCTGACCAGGTGCGAATGAACCGCAGCCGTCTACTAGTGCTAGTGTCGAACAGCGTATGTGTTGTTTTCAGAGGGCTCCTAGAGACTCCGAGTGTTTTGTCCAACGGCCAAGGCGATGGCTTTCCGTGGACTTCCTGGCAGCGCTGCAACACGCTGTCGCGTTCCACGCTTGAAGGCGAAACTTAAGCGTCCTTCTATTTTTGTTATTCATTTTGTGTTTATTTCCTCACATTAACGCGTTTCTTGGGTTTCTGCTGTGTTCTTGTTGATAGTCTCGCGCCTCACCAAATGGAGGTATCTTGTTAGGCTTCGTTTTGTTGTACTTCCTTGTCGATCTTTTCCTGGTGTAAACTGTTTGTTACAGAACCTGTCGGCGCCTCGTGCGCATACCTCCGGTCAACGGTTAATCAGGCGTGGGCGCGCTATCGCCAGTCAGCATTTCATTTCATTTATTTCATTTATTTCATCCTTAAAGGCCCGAAGGCATTACATAAGGAGGGGCTTTCAAATTGTTTTGTTTATATGCACTCAGGATGAAAATATCGGCACAATGAACTTAACACTGGAACTGTAAACAATAAAAAAGGGTAAAATAAGGAGGATCAAGCGGTTGCAAAAAGGGTAAGCAAAAAATGAAAAAAAGCACAAATATACAGGGAAACGACACAGGAAAAAGTACAGGGCAACTACAGGTTCACGTGTTCTGAAAATGACTAGTGAGTTTCGCGCGAAATGTTTTGCGATCGTTGCATGAAACTATGTCGTTTGACAGGGCATTGCAATGGGTTATTGCGTCAGGAAAAAAAGAACTGCTCATTGCTAAAGTACGGCTGTTGATGCTGGCTATGGGGTGGTTGTGGCTGAGGCGACTGGAAGTTCGGATCGGTGGTTTCAGCAGGGGGTGTATTGACGTCGATGGTAGAAAAAGCTTTGTAGTAGGCAAAGGCGTGAAATAATGCGACGTGACTCAAGTGGGGAGAGAGAGATAGAACGTTTGAGTGCAGTGATGCTAATTTGTTTTGTGTATTCAGAGGTGGTAAAACGGGTCGCGCGGTTTTGGATAGCTTCAAGTTCGGCGGTGAGGTAGGCTTGAGAGGGATGCCAGATGGATGATGCAAATTCAAGTTTGGGACGAACAAATGTTAGGTAAGCAAGTTTTTTCACTTTGGGAGATGCTGACTTGAGGTTGCGTCGTAGATAACCTAAGACACGGGAGGCATCGGAACATATTCTTTGGACATGGTTTACCCAAGATAGTAAAGATGTCAGATGCAATCCGAGATACTTATATGACGTTGTTGGGACAATCCGGACTGAGTTAATAATGTATGAATGATGAATAACTGGGCGTTTGCGAGAGAACAACAGTTGGCATTTATCAAGATTTAAAGGCATCAGCCATGTGTCGCACCATGTGGCTATTCTGTCAATATCTTTTTGGAGCAGGTGACTATCGGTGGGATCACGAAGGGGGATGTATATTACACAGTCATCCGCGAACAGTCTAAATTTGGTGCTTGTGTTTAATGGAAGATCGCTGATGTAAATGAAGAATAGCAGAGGGGATAAGCCGGCCCCCTGGGGGACACCTGATGAAACATCTGTAAGGGATGAGCGGTAACCATTGCATGAAGTGAATTCCATGCGCCCATTTAAGAAATGATCAGTCCAGGTTATTAGGTTATGAGGAATGCCTAGGGAGGAGAGTTTTGCGAGCAGGTGCGAATAAGGAACACGGTCGAAGGCTTTGGAAAAGTCTAAGAAAATGGCGTCTATTTGAACGTTATTGTCCATAAACTGTAGGATGTCATGAGTGAAATCGGCCAACTTTGTTTCACAGGAATAGTGTTTTCTAAAACCGTGTTGGTGGGGATAAAAGAAGTTAACTGAATCTAGATGGCTCATTAAGTTTGACGCTATAACATGTTCAAGTAATTTTGAAGGAGTGCTGGTCAACGAAATGGGACGATAGTTGGAAGCATTTGTGCGGTTACCTTTCTTAAATATTGGAATGATTTCAGCTATCTTCCAGTCATCGGGGACTTCTCCGGATTCCAATGATTGGGTAAAAATTAGATGCAGGATTAGGCTTGAGACTGAACTGGTATTTTTCAGGAGTTTACTGTTTATATTACCGCAGCGAGCTGAGGATGAAGTTTTGAGAGAACGGACTAAGTTCGCTATTCCTGCCGGTGTGACTGTGACTTGTGGCATGGGTATTGCAGCGATGGCTGGCAAAAAATTTGGGCTGCTAGTTGCTGAGGAGAACACTGAACAGAAGTAATTATTAAGAACTGCCGCGCACTTATTACTGTCTATGGGCTCACGGTCAGCGTCAAGAAGCTCAATTCTACAGGATCGCAGTTTGGGGGAGAGAATACGCCAGAATCTATTAGGGTTTGTTTGGAGGATAGAATGTAAGTCGGAAGAAAAAAAAAACTTCAATTCGGCGGAGGCTAATTTTTTTATAGTATTCTTTAGCGCATTGATGGTATCGCTCCCAAGTTTCAGACAGGTTATGCAAGTTAGCCTTACGATAAAGACGCTTTTTCCTATTAAGAAGCCTTATCAGGTCTCTACTGAACCATTCGTTGTTGCAATCTCATTTTACAAGGAAGAACGGAATGAGTGCGTTTTTC
Organism: Amblyomma americanum; assembly: GCF_052857255.1. NCBI lineage: Eukaryota > Metazoa > Arthropoda > Arachnida > Ixodida > Ixodidae > Amblyomma > Amblyomma americanum. Next base: position 16,722,233 of record NC_135501.1, read on the forward strand.
AATGTGAGCATTTTAGTTTTAAAAAGTTCCCAGTTGGCATTGACCGAGGGAGCAGAATAGGATTTAACAAAAGAGTTATAAAATTCTGATAATGCGAGGTTGATGGCATCGAAATTAGCCCTTTTATTGTCGGTTATTATTTTTCGTTGGGGACCGCTTTTTGATGGGAAATGATAGGCGGATGTGAATTAGGTTGTGATCGCTAATGGCTGGTAATATGGTTATGCCTTTAACGCCATCGGGGGAGGTTGTCAGAAGTAGGTCAAGAATGTTTCTTCCTCTTGTGATGCATGTAATGACATGGTGTAGGGTGTAGGTGTAGGTGAACTATTAAGCACTGAGAGTAAGGGCCAGCTAACGTTAGGGAAGTTAAAGTCGCGAATAAATAGATGGGAGCATTTGGAAATTTATCTTTGATGTCGCTCAAAGCACGGCACAGCGCGTCACAGAAGGATGAATCACTATCAGGTGGCGGATAGCAAATACCAAAAACGACTTTTTTTGACCTGTCATTCACGGATGCCCACGTGAGTTCAAGGGTGTCGTCACTAAAGAATTTCTTCCGCGGTGACTCAGTGGTTATCACCACTTGCCGGGCGTGTTGGCAATTCATGCTTACAATACCACAGCGCAAAGACAAACACGGACAGGTAAGAGAACACGACAAAGCGCAGCGCTTTGTGGTGTTTTCTTACTTATCCATGTTTGTCTTCGCGCTGTGTTATTGTCAGTGGTTATGGCGCATGGCTGCTGACCAGAGAGACGCGAGTTCGATCCAGACCGCAGCATTCGAATTTCTATGGAGGCGAAATTGTAGGGAGCAGCGCCGGTATATACTCTGCGATGTCAGCGCACGTTAAATAACCTCAGGTTGTTGAAGTTTCCGGAGCCCTTCACTACGCCGTCCGTCGTATCCTAAGTGGCTTTGGGACGTTAAACCCCAACAGATAACAATAAACGAATCTCTTTTTTTCTCACGCGGCGTGGAGTGTTTGCCGCTCCGCTCCCTCGAAACTTACCAGGAGTGCAATGGTGGACAGGTTGGCCCGATTGATTATACTTTCGGCGCCAACTGTCCATCTATAGCCGCCTATAATATCCTGACAACATTGCACCCTAGAGAAGGTAATACTCGCTTCGCAACTGCGTCGTCGCAGACGTGAAACAGTCCACGTGGACCGCCTCAGCGCCTGTTACGAGCCGCTCCCTTTGCACTCGCCATAAGTCGCCAGACATAATTGCAAAAATTATAACTGGCGTCAGTTATGTGCCGTTGCAACCAAGTAGCTCAAACTAGATTATTGCTGAGTCGCCGAGTGGCTTCCCGTCGATCCCGGGCATAATGTATAGCAAACCATGCACTTGATTTTGTGAAGGAAAATGGTGACTGGAAAGATGAAGCGCCACCGCGCTGCACGGGATCGCTGCTTTACGCTTCCCGTACTTTGCCTCTGTGGGAGTACATCTGCGGCGTGTGTACGATCTTCCTTTCATTAAACAGGGTGTTAGACCTAACGCTTTATGTAATTTTTAAAAATAGGCTTTCTGAGTTAGAAGAGCGCTTTTGTCGGCATAGCATCTTCAGTTTTCTACGGCATCAGATTAGAACTTAGGCGGTTTTGGCACGTTACACCCGCATAAACCAAACCTAGAGCTTAGGTATGCTAAGTAGCACACTCGTTCACTAATATCGAATAGAAACTTTCTAACGGCTCTTTTTGTTAGGCTGTTAGGCTCCTTAATTATTGAGAGGCGTGTAGCCCACCGTAAGTAATATCCATACAGCTTTTAGAATTTCGAGAATTTGGTTACCCTCAACGCTTAAGCCAACAAATTTTGGCTACATCGCGCCAGCATACATGAGCTTGCAGTCGAAGCGATCTCTCCAGTGCACGTATCTCGTCAAAACAGCAAACATTTTCTGGGCCATCGGGCTGAGGCTGACCGAATTCTCGAAATTCTAAAACCTGATATAGATATTACTTAGGGTGGGGTACACGCCTCTCAATATTTAAGGCAGTATTATTTAAAAGTTAGCTATTAAGTATTTTTTAACAAGCCTTGCTGGTTAGCACGTCTCAGATGTATTCTGCATGATGTACTTCGCCGCTTACAAAGCTATGCCAAAAAGTGCTGTTCGAACGCTAAGAGGCCGAGCGGATTTTTAAGTTAAAAAAGCGGAAATAGTGCACTGCAAAAAACGGATTTCATGTTTTGCCATTGCTTCAGTTTTCTAGTTTCTAGGCAAATGTAGATATGCGCCCGCTCCCCCTTTTCACTAGTTTACTGCTTCCTATTATAAAGTATTTTTTTAATTTCCTTGTCGTTTTGCGGCATGCATTACGCATATGCCGAAAAACTGTAAGCCACTTCAGCTTTTATCAATCAAACGGAGCAGAAAGTTAGCACTTTTGTGTGTTTTCTCGGTATTCTGAAATACCGAGAAAACAGCAAGCTTTAGCTTGCTGCTCTACAACGTGAGCATTTCCTACCTTACCGAACTTACTGCCTCATTTCTAGGTTAAACCGCATGAACAGCGACTAAAACAGGGGCACGAATTTTCTGAAGTGTGAGCGCGTGCGACAGGCGCGCCGCAGTAGAGTTGCTGTACACGCGGCATCATTCTGAAGACGGCCGAGTCGAAAGCGCCAGAAGCACAACAAATAAGTAGAGATATAATTTCATCGCAGAGCCAGGACCAAAACTGCAATCACTGATACTAGAAGTTTGTAACGTTTCTAAGGGGACCAGCGAATGGCCCTCCGGCTTTCAGACTGTTTGTATAGTAGTAATATTTCCACACAGGTATCGACGTTTGTTTTTCGGTTTTGCTATTTCTTGCCGCCGTCGCACGGCATAATGAGTTTCTGGCCACCACCATTGCAACCCACTTTATGTTCGCACTTTGCAAGACTGTTCGAAAAAATTAGGAGGACGCTTAAGCTTAGCCTTAAGATTGGACGCGTTAGTGCCTTCTGCTATCATTTCCTCTTTGTAATCCTTGTCTTCCTCGGTTCTTACCGATTACCAATACACAATCACTACGCCAGTAAGTATTCATACACATACAGAGTGTTTCAGTGCAAAGAATCACTATAACGGCGCCTTTTCAATCTGCAGAATTTATGACTCCAATGACTCTTCGTGGCTATGCGTTGCTCATCCGCCTGGCACGCATGGAGCCTGGTTTCAAACCGCAATGCCGATTAATCTCTTCTTCCATATTCTGATTTCTGTAATTATGGGATTTGTTTTCCCCACTGATGCTTGATGACAGCAGACGCCGCGGTTAAAGCAGAACAAGGTCCTTACATATCACGAGAAAAAGCATGATCAAGGGAGATGCGATTCTCAAAGCACACAGCCGCTCCTCTTTACCACGATGTGGGGGCAGTAATTCGGAACTTCTGAGAAATGTTTCAATCGTGAAAGGCTGATTGCCACGCTGACATTGCGTCGATCGATTGTCGACTGCACGAGTCGCAGGCGCACCGCCATGCTTTTCGAGTTTAAAGGTCTAATTGGGATCAATAAGCTCCTTGAGTCTTGACTCTTTGTCGATCTTCCGGCCTGCTTGTCGTAACCACCACGCGACGCTTTAAGGACGTATGCAGGCTCCTTTCTATTAACGAACTCAAGTTAAAACACAGCATAAGCAAAGCACTCACCGACGGAAAAGGCGTGCACACTGCTAGGTAGCGTCATTGGCGCGGTTCCGTCTGGTTTCAAGAACCTGGTTGGGTCAAATATCTCCGGCTGTTCCCACCGCGCGGCGTTCATGTTGGTCGCCCAGAAGTTAGCCACAATCACGCTGCCCTTGGGAATAAAGTGGTCGCCAAGGCACGTGTCCTCGGAAGCCCTGCACGAAGCGCGTGCCCGAAGATTGCACAATGTGTGTAAAATGGTCACTGCTAACTACGAAGGCTCTTTAATAAACACCGCACTTTCATGAAAGACAACAACGTGCAACGATGGGTTGGTTTCTGACGCAGTGCTAATAAAAACCGCGAAAGCACGAAGCCACAGAACGGGACACCACAAATAAACGCGCCCACTGTCAACAGGGCTTACTGTTAAAACAGACTTCGCTTAAATTCAGCTTCTACAGCATACATACATTGAAGAATTCGTGCCTTAAAGGAGCCATACCAAGGTCATCATCTCATTTTGTCCCCGGACGCCATATCAAGAAAGCAAACTTCTGATAATTCCGCCTTCACATTCCGCCTACACCTTTCCGGGCTTATTTTTTTCATATGTATTCACTTAAAATAATTATGAGCCTATTCGTTTCGGTGGGTGTCACTTAGCGGCGGTTAGTACCAGGAGTGCATTATCGCGCTCTCAGCACATAATTTCTCCCTCCCTCAGGGCAACTTCCGTATGTACCCGCGTGCTGCACAACACTACTACTGCCGACAATTTCAGGAGTGTAGAAAATGAACCTGGTCTTGAGAAGCCTCTCTCACGTGTCATAGTGTCGTTGCCGGCTTGTCACGCGGTTGAACATTGTGCCTGTATATGCTGTATTTCGTCGTAATCCATGCGCGGTAAGTGCACAATTCGTGGAAAATGTTTTAAACCGTTTTATTGAGCATTGAATAAAACCGCGAAGTTCAATGCTTAGTTTGGGTGAAAAAAAGTTCCTGCCGTTATCAAAATGTTTGAGAACGCCGAAATGCAAGACGGTCCACACAGCATGGCTTAAAAGAAACCGATCTCTTTTATGGTTTCGACTTAGCATATATTCGTTCAATTCTCTCTGCAATTTTCCCTTATTGTTCCTACCTTGCATACGCTGCAGATCACGTGTACCGGCATCATCAAACAGGGCTTTTCCTCTCTTTGTGGTCCTCTACCATACGCAGTCTGAAGACACTTTGAGTGGTTGTGGTTCAACCTGATAGGACGGATACGACGCTATACGGCCGAATGTAAGACGGTTTAGTGAGAATTGGTGCTGATTCCGAAGTTCTTTTATTTTCATGCCGTTTCGCGCGCTGTTTTTTTTTCCTTGAAAACAAACTAACGAAAATCAAGGGCAACTGGAAAGAAATTATGCCAATAAGCCTTTAAAATCAGTTGCATCTCTCGCCTTCTGCCTCTTTGAATACATATCGGAGTTCATGCACACGTCTGATTGGTCCGCAGTTGCATTGTGTGGTCTTTGAAAGTGGAATTGCAGGAATGCTTGTTCAAGCAACCACACAACTTCTAAGCACAACGCTTTGCAATCCTTCCTTTTATTCACTAAAAATGATCACTGACGGACAGCAGTAGTAGCCCCGCCATGAAACTAGATCCACCATTCGAAGCTGACTACTTGCGTTGAGGAGTACAAGTTGGTTACAAATTCGCCTCAGCCGCACTCTCGTCATTGCCAGCAGTTTGGAAGTCCATGTCATGGAGGCGATGAAATGCAGTTACTATTCAAGTCAAACAGGCTATCAATGGCATTTTTGATCCAATACAGGTTCCATGTTAACCATTTCTTGTGAACAAGGATCCCATGTGGGCTCTGAAACATCAATCTCATTTATTTTCACTTGGTGAGTAACTACATCCTTTCGTTTCCATTTATTGGACCTTACATGTGCAAATTTTGTCGAACTCTTGACTACAAATGAAAGCGGTGGGCTTGTGGTAGAGCATCCGCCTCACGTTCGGGGTATGGTGGGTTCAATCCCCGGTGTCACCGGATGCCCAATGGTTGTCTCATAAGTGCAATATTGTCCCCAGTCTAGAATTCGGCTTTTTTTGGTGTGAACTGCTCGGAAAGGGCCTTTGGCCAACGCTGCCCCCCCCCCCCCCCCCCCCCCCCCCCGCAGTAATCTGATCTCGAGGAACCGAAATCTAGCTTCAGCTGAAAAGCGCAATGTTAGCAGTGCAGTCTAGCATACATGATGCGGCCCTCATACGCACTCTCTGGGAAGCCCGAGGGGCGTGGCCAGCCTCCACCGGTACATCTCCCACATGGTGGCCATGGTAAGCGGCAAACGGGTGCGGTCCTCCCAGCAAGGCGGCCGCTCTCGGCCCACCGCTTCATCGATCTCACACTGAAGCCGCGCCTGCAGGCCGTCGGGATCGGAAGCCAACTGGAGCAGGTGCCAGTGCAGCGTCACCACGGTGGTCACAGTCCCCCCACCAGGAGGTCGCAGACGTTGCCCACCATGTGGCCCACTGCGACACGTGCCACAACGACAGGGTCCGAAACAGAGACAGAACGGTCCAATAGCAAGGAAAATATGGCAGTAAACATTTAGGTCTGCAAAGACTTACGGCTGCCACGACACGCAGTGCACAATGGCACAGCCTCGTATGTAAAGTAGAATTTTAACTAGTGCCAGGATCATGCCAGCGGCCGCAACTAAGCTAGAACAGGACGCTCCAAATCGAGCCGTCCGACAAGGCTAGGTAACGGCAGGATATGTTTATATACAGGTTATAGATGGCACATTTTAACATCTGAAGAAACACATGGGTTATGAGGTAAATTATACTGGAGGGCTTAGGATTAGTTTAGACAACCAGGTGTTTATTACGTGCGCTCGCAAAGCGCAACACAGTTTTTTTCAATTCGCCTCCATCAAGATGCGGCCTGTGTGGCTGGGATCGAACCCGGGACTTGGGGATCACAAGCCGAACTTCATAGGCACTGAGCCAGCGCGGCGATTATATGCTATCGCACTTATGTGCCATGATTTTCTTAAGAATGCGCGCACATATAATAGTGGTCGGCGACTTGAATAAAAGATAGGATAACATTATGCCATAGTTAAAATTTAACCTACGTGAAATGTGTTTCTGCAGAAATTCCTCAACTTGACCGCTTCTTTGTATATCATTGCATTATTGAAATAAGCCGACATTAATGGGGTTTCTTTGCCATAATCAAGATAGTTGTGTTTTCAATTGTATAAAGAGCTACACTCCTATTGAGCGCTGAAAACATATCGTGCTGCATATCCGGATAGAAAGGCAGAAAAACAGCAGCTAGAAAAGAATCACGCCGATGGCTGATGATAAGTTTATAAATAAAATACAAGAACACCGCAAGATTTAGAGTTTCTTCTCCCATCCATGCCCCCCCCCCCCCCCCGCCCCCATGACCATCATTCTCCTGAAAAAAAGCATTAAGACCAAAAATGTATGCATTTTATGTTCAGCTGCCCTAGAATAAAGATGCCATGCAGGCTGTGGAGAGGGAGTAGCAAGTCACCTATGGCTCTAGCCAACAGACAACCAGTCGAGTCAAAATTGCCAGGCTCGCCAGTCACCGCAGTACCGGCAAAAAAAGGTAATGGTCGCCCCTGCTACGCCAGTTTCCGCTGATCCAACACCGCCCTTGGTGCATTCCTCCTGAGTGCAAATCAGGCCAACAGCACAATTAAATATTTGCGAAAATACCGAACTGGACCATACAGATAGTAACAGACGGAACTCTTGGTATAGCACAGGATCCCTGTGCTTTGTAAGATAGAGAACGTCTAATAGCGTAACCATGCACTTAGCCATACTTGAAGACGCAGGCAATATATGCATAAAAACACAGATTCCAGTCATATCCGAGTAGTTTCTTGTCATTCAGAGTTACTTTGCAACAGGTTCAAGCAGTCAGCGTTGTGTTTTTCATGACTAACACCTACCTTCGGTGGAAAGGGAGCTAACTCCGGGAACACATACAGTATTACAATAGGCGTGAAGGAGCGCCACAAGAAGAGAGAAGCGGGATAAGCAGAAACGAACGCAAGACAGCGCAGCACGAACAGCTGGAATTTATTTGCCACTCTGCGCGTATGAATACACGTGAGGCGACCCAGAAAATGAATGATAAACACCACATTGAGCACACTCATGCACCAGGGACCCCGCAAGACCGTGACTGCTAAGTTATCATCATCATCATCATCATCATCGGCCAGAACATTGTGCTGACGCACACAGCCACTAACCAAGCCGCGTTAGAAAAGAACCAGCGGATCGCTTCTGCAGTCAATAGGCCGATTTCACCGTCACCATGATGCATCCCAGGAGTTTAGTGCAGCAGCCAGCCAGTGGGCACATCGGCGCGGCGCGCGGTGGACGAGCGAAAAACTTAATTGCATTGCCACCCGGTGCTTCGCTGCATATATGCTAGCACTGTCCGAAAGGCGGCATGACCATAACGAGACCGCAGTTAAATAGACCGTTGAGCATCACTGCTGGTGGTACAGCGCTAAACGGACGAAATACTAAGAAGCAGACAACGCGGACGAGCGCTTACTAACAACTGAAAGTTTATTAGAAAACACATGAATAATCGCAGCCAGACTGTAGCGCAACAGGGGACGAGGACACAGGAGGAAAAAACGAACATGAGCGCTCGTGTTCGTTTCTCCTTCGTGTGTCCTCGTCCCAGGCCTGCTGTGCTAGTCTCGCACTGAACATGCACCAACGAGCCCTAAAAGCCACGCTGTTGAAATATGTGGATAATATGCACTCATTCTAAAACCAGCAGCGCATGCGCTTTCCCAACAATGTACGGAAAACATTACTGATTGGAATCTAGGCACATGATGTGCAGTCATGGATAAGTACAGAAGGAGTGCTACAGCACCTGTCGATTCATACCCAGCAATTCTGGGCAAGAGCATTTTTGAACGGGAAACCGTTTATGAACGCACTTTTTTCATACACGGCAAGATTTTCACTATAACAATCGATATATCCGCAGATCGCCTAACGGCAGTTTCGTATTTCTTCTATTCACGTCTTTGATATCGTCAAAAGCTCTACCCATTGGTTTTCCAAGGCAGTATGAATTGTTCGACGCGATCGCTGGAAACTCTTTTAAAGAAAGATTTTGCTACATACCACAATAATGGATAATTACCTTAAATATTTCCATATTAGCGTCTTACGATTTTTCAATTTTCAAAAATATTGTCCGGAAATATGGACTTGGTATGCCTCGCAAAATTACGGCTATACAAATTTTCGTTTTTATAAAAATGAGGAGTGCATGCACTTTTACTCGAAGAACTGGAATTGTTAAGACAAAAATCTCTTTAATGTAAAGCCAAGTAAGAAAAAGCAGCACTTTTTAAAAACACGTTCTGCTGGCATAGTCGCGCGTTGAAGCATTTTGCGATTTACACTATATACTCCACGCCGCAAGTAAACGGGATGTCATAATCCAAACCCTCAGCACAGGGTGCAAACTTCAACTCGTGTTTCACTATAGCACATTTTAAGGCGAAAGCTTTTAATGGCTCATACTGTCGTCCGTCCGTTAACAGAGGAGGTCACACGTGTTAACTCGAGAACTAAAAAGATAGGAGAAAACCAATTGTTGCTTCAGATAGATGAGAAAGAAATGAGCCTAGAAGCCAAGTTTTATGACTTTAGAATAATTAGTTAATTATAGTTCAAAAGAGTCGTCACGGCATAGTTAAAATTGTCACACAATGGTCGGAAAAACGTCTGATTTGTGCCAAATTAGATGAGCAATGTGTAATTAAGCGTAATTAACACTTAAGATCCCCGAAAGTTGTATAATTTGGGTATCGATATAGCCACGGGAACGCTGTGACGTCACGTCCAACAAAAGTCGTCACGGCATAGTGAAAATTGTCACAGAATGGTCGGCTTTCGCCTCTCAACACTGTAGTTGCCAAAGTGTCTCGTAATTCTTTTATAGGCCGCCGCGGTGGCTCAGTGGTTATGGCGCTCAGCTGCTGACACGAAAGACGCGGGTTTGATCCCGGCCGCGGTGACCGAATTTCGATGGAGGCGATACTCTAGAGGCCCGAGTACTGTGCGATGTCAGTGCACGTTTAAGAACCCCAGGGGGTCGAAAAATCCGGAGCCCTTCACTACGGCGTCCCTCATAGCCTAAGTCGCTTTGGGACGTTAAACCCCCATGAACCAAATCACATTTTTTTTTTCGTGTTCTTAGTGTTCTCGGCCTCTTCTTCGCATGCGCTCCTGGTTGCGGATTGGGTGTGCATTATTCTTGTATTTTACAATAAAAGTTCAATTGTCAGTAACCGCTGGTTTGTATGGTCTTCTACTTCATCTTATTGGGACCGTATACTCTCGCATCTTAGCCGAGAAAAAAGTCCCATATTTTGCACATTATCGAAAAGCAAGACGGCCAAAAGAGCGTGTAGAGTCTCTAGTGAGAGAAACACCTGAAGAAGTTCAGTTCAGCGGGTTCCTCCGCGTTTTCTGTCAAAGCCTGTGCACGCTGGCGTTGCGTAAAGATTTAAATTATTAGGCGGCGCTGCATACAGATCTGAAGTTTACGAGCCGTTAGGTTTCGTTGCAGGCAAGGAAATGTAGCGCGCTCGAGGTTGATTCATATTCTAAATTACTTAACAAGTCGTTTTTACATCGATAGCTGCCATGGAAGTGCGTCAATGAAGAAATGTGCAAATTAATAGTGGCATATATTCATAATTCCGCGACGTATAATCTACGAAGGAGAGTATTTATTAGGCATATATCGCTGTCACGTTAGAAGCAGTGCTTTTACAATTTGATGCAATGAAAACGCCTCGAAAACGGCGGTCCTTGATTATACACAATGATATTTTTTATATTTTCTAATTTTGGTTCCAAAAACTGTGAGAGATACGTCGCTGCGGTCTGTTGAACTGAGTTGTACAATAAGACGGATATTCTGCACCTTATATCGATCAATAAAGAAATGATTTATTACTTTTTTTGTAAGAGTGGTTCACTTGGTGACGGTGGCCTCTACGTAAGCAGGGGCGAAGCAGCAGTGGTACGCTGTCGATCAGGATAAGCACGGTATCACTCGGAGCGATGGCAGCGCGGCTGGGCTAATTTCCATCTTCACAATGGCCTCAGGGACAAAAGAGCCATCCTGATTTTTTAGACTTCTTGTTAGACGCGAGCCCCAATCATTGTGGGACGATTAATCGTCATTGGTCGAAAGGGACTTTCACATCACTACGCTCGCAGCGAATCATGTTTGGCTTTGGCGTCAGCGGTCACATTGTGGTTTCTGGCGCCTTATGTGACACCAAAAGTTCACAGGTACTTACAATGAATTAAAGTAAATAATTTCACGATAAAATGTTTCACTTAAAGGGCAGCCTATATCAAATTTTGGTCTCCGGAGTCGCGAATGCATATGCGTTCACAGCGACATATGCATTCAACACAGATAATGGGGAGAATGGAATTGGAGATAATTGAATCAGCAAAGCACCGGATGTCACGACACATGATGGATGCAAGGCTTTGTCGTGTCTAGTACGCGCAAGCTGGGCGCCTTCCAGAGAGCGGCATCTGAATGCGATAGCGAGCGTGGATCTCCCTGCATAAAACCGTTAGCAATCATCACCATCATAATCCTCATTACCATCCTGACTACGCTCACTGCAGGGCAAAGGCCTCTCCCATGTCCCTCCAATTAACCCTGTCCTTTTCCAGCTGCGCGCACCATATGCCCGCAAACTTCTTAATCTCATCCGCCCACCCAACTTTCTGCCGGCACCTGCTACGCTTGCCTTCTCTTGGAATCCGCTCCGTTGCCCTTAAGGACCAGCGGTTATCTTGCTCTCGCATTACATGCCCTGCCCAAGCCCATCGCTACCTTTTGATTTCGAGCAGAATGCCATGAACCCGTGTTTGATCCCTGACCCACTCTGCCCGCTTCCGGTCTCTTAACGTTGCTCCCATCATTTTTCTTTCCATAGTTCGCTACGTTGTCGTTAACTAAACCAGAACCCTTTTCGTTAGCCCGCATGTTTCTGCCCCGTAGGTGAGTAGCGGTAAGATACAGCTGCTATATGTTTTTCTCTTGCAGAATATTGGTAAACTGCCATTCATGATTTGAGAGAATCTGAACAATGTGCTCCACCCCATTCTTATCCTTCTAGTTATATCCCTGTCATGATCCCGATCAGCTGTAACTAGAAGCTTTTAGCATACCGGAGACGTTCTACCGGAGACATATACCTGTTTACCGGACGCCGGCTTCGCACGCCCAGTGGCTCCCCCTCACCCCATGATGCTCCTGCGCATGCAAAGGCGGGTCCGATAAACAATTATACGTCTCCGGTAGTAGGTCTACAGTAAGCTAAAAACGCCTAGTGCCTGCCCTAATTAGACGCATTTCCTTACAACTTCCAGCACCTCGCTACCAATTGTGAACTGCTGTTCTTGCCAGACTGTTTAAAATTACTTTGGTTTTCTGCGTGTTAATTTTAAGACCTACCGTTCTGCTCTGCCTAACTCTTTCATCATAATTTCCGTCTCATCTTCTCAGTGACTTATTAAGACAATGTCATCAGCGTACTTAAAATTACTTAGGTATTCACCATTATCTCTGATCCCCAACTGTTACCAGTCCAGGCCTCGGAACACCTCCGGTAAATAAGCGGTGAACAGCATTGGCGAGGTCGTGTCTCTCTGCCTGATACGCTTCCTTACTCGAATTTTATTGCTGGCTTCATGAAGTCGTCCGCATTGAAGTCAGCAACAAGAAATTCGGCACAGGCACACAAGGCTGCTTACGTGTTAGAATGAGTAATCCCGCCCACTCATTCGTTCAGAAGCGTGAAATGCTGGGCGAGTTGGTACAAGTTCAAGAGAAATAAACCAGCGAAAAAAGTTGCAGGACCAGGAGAAGACACACACAGACTGTCGCCGGACTTTCAACTCCGGCGACAGTCGGCAAAGCCTGACTACAGTCAGCGTGTCTCTTGTCCTTGTCCTGCATAACTGGTGTATTTCTCACGTCGTGAACGCAGCCGCCGCGCGCTGCGGTGTGTTGTAGTCCGACGTCACGCAGGTGACAATTCTACCTTTGCATGGCTCTAAGTAATCGCCGCCGCGACGCCGCCGCAGCCCTCCAGTTCTGCGCGCTAACTTAATGAAGGCAGTCGCCGCCGTACCACGACCCGCGCCCTGGCTAATGAGTATGACGCAGTAGGTAAAGGTTTAATGTCCAAATATCTAGAATTGTTCTATCTCTACTTAACATTCATAGATTCCTGGGAGTCTTCATAACAGTCCTGGCGCAGTGGTTGAGCGGTGCGCCACTGCCCTGGGATCGCAGGTGCTGCCACGTCTAGGACTTGTGAGAACCAGGTTGTCCGGGGCAACTTCGCTCTTCCAATCGCCAAGTATAGCGAATTTTCGCACAGATTACTCAATAAGGGCTACAAGTAAGGTGGCGGCTTAGTTGCTTGTGTTACGCTCCCTCACGCACCGTGGGCTTGAAAATCCTTCGTTTGTGTCCACATATATTCACGGATTTCAGCATGTAACTTACTAAACAAGTACTGCCGACTTTATTTCCTTCTCGTGTTCTGCTCTGTTGTATGGCTTGTAAGGAGCTCGTACATACACAGAAATTATAGATGAGCGCAGAAATAATTTGTCAACGAATTTTTTTTATATATTGCAAAATATTCGCTATAATAATACATATTCACATATCCTCTCGCCAGGCTTCCATGTTTTTGCTATTAAAGTTCTTGCCATTCGTTTCCTATCGCAGTCTTAACTTCTCGATGCGAGCAATGGACTAATTTAGGAGGAGATATTTTGCTACTCACGTTAAGTTTGGATCATAACCTTCACTAATTACAGAACACTTCCTACCAAAATGCTCTACCAAAATCTAGAAGGCACGCTTTATAGTGACACTAGATCCGATTCAGTTTTTTCGTGCGCATACGTGGATGGGCCGCACAGCATCGTGAAAAATGTTAAAGGTGCACCATCCGTAGCACATGCAATATATAAAGTTAAGCAGATATCAACTGACAGTGCCCCGCAAAAATCTGGCGAAAATTATGCCGTCATTACCGAACGAACAAAAATGATGGCCGATTTGCATAGTTAAGCCAAATACGGACTATGTGCTACCAGTAAGGTTTTCCTTTCGGCTCCGGTGTTTAGATCCAGTGTTGACAGGGGCAGTTTTTGGGAGAGCGATAGTGAGTAAATATCAATATACGTAATACGGTCATTATCTCCGAATTTCACATCCGGTGCTCTACCAACTGAGCTACGGCGACGCCTTCCCTATCTGCTGCTCTCGTGGGTATTTAAGCTTTGCGTGTAAGCGAACCTTGAGAGTGTTCACCAGCGCCTCCCTCGTCCATAGCGGCGGATGTAGTACATCAAGTATTAGCGCGAGTGTGACGTGTAACGTCATCTAAAGGCGAGGGCGGGAGCTTTTGCGAGAACCTTGTTATGGTACCTACGCATCAAGACTGCTAGAACCGAGACCTTCGTTAAGCTGTTAGCATACAAGGGAAGGAAAATGAGGGGCTCGTTTGACAAACATATGAAGGAATCCTTTAGTGATCGAAACCAAGGTGCATTGGGGAATGTTTCTATTTTTTTTTTATTTTGCAGTTCTGATCTGTGGGAGAATAATACTGCGATTAATCTGTCGCTTAAGGAGAATTGGTTATAAAGCAGCAGAAATTTGGAGGTCGTGGGTTGGGACCCGACAGGCGGCATGGTTGTTATGTGTTTGTCTATATTATAAAAATATCATCCACATCGCGCTTTTAAAAACACGGCCGAATTGAACGAGAACAACGAAATTTTGACTATGTGATGCATGAAGATGTTGGCATAATTTGGAACCATTCTTGTTCCCATAGCGGTGCCACTTGCTTGTAGATAATATTGAAGATCAAATTCGAAGCTATTATATTTTAACACAATTTTGGCTAATGTTCCTCAGACGTTTGGGCTTGGAGATCCATGAGGTCTCTCCTGTTAAAAATATTCTAAAGAGACTGCAATGCCGTCGGCTTGGGGAATGTTTGTGTATAAGAATGTTGCATCGATGGTCACAAGAAAGGCTCCTACAGGTGATTAATTGGAAGCACGGGAAACATAAACTCACCAAAGAAAAAAATATTTAACACAGGACGTTTCGAGACACGTACGGGTCCCTTGTTCAGAATGAGGATGGGCGGAATGGGCCGCTACTTATAAGCGGACTTGACTGCACAGTGAGTGGGCGTAGATATTGGGGAGATTCCCTCTCGTCCTGTTGATAGCATTCTTGGTCGTCTGTATGTAAAATGATTCGAGAAGTAATCGTGCAGATAAAGGTTTCTTTGTGTCCAAGATTGTGGCGTTCTCCCAGTCAATGGAGTGCTGCATCATTTGGGCATGCTCTGCAAGTGCGTTGGAGGAAGTGCGACCTTTTAAGACGTCATTCTTGTGCTCCCTTATTCTTTTTTTAAATCGCCTGACTCGCCATTGCATGAAGCATCGCAATCCTTGCAGGGAATCTTGTATACAACGCCGGGTAACATGTGCGCTCTAGGCGGTCCTTCACGTGACACAGCTGCTGTTTCAGCTTGCTGGACGGTACGTGCCAAATTCAAACGCCGTATTTGCCAAATATTCGCGCCAGAGCCTCACTTGTACCCCGAGAATACGGGACAGTCGCGCGTTTCTGTTGCCCAACAAACTGGGGCTGAGCAGGTTCCTTACAGCGGCGTTCTTGATTGTTTAGCATCTGACGAGGGTAGCCTTTATTTTCAAGGTCGACGCGAACTTTCTGCTGCTCGGAAGAGAGAAGGCCAGGGCTAGAACATAGATGACCAGCTCGCTTGAACAGAGTGGACACGACGGAGCGTTTGTGGCCTATGGGATGGGCAGATTTAAAATCGAGGTACTTGCCGTTATGTGTGGGCTTTCGGTATACGGTAGTGGCGAGCCCATTGGGAATGCGGGTCTCGAAACTTCACGTGTTAAACATTTTTTCTTTGGCGAGTGTATGTTTCTTGTGCTTCCAATATGCTTCCCCCTCGCCAGACAGGATTCTGTCGAACCCTTGATCAGGTAATTAATGTTATGTTGTCTATTTGGCGGGGAAAGTGGTTTGTATCTTTGATGTAGGATGGATGTGTGGCCGGATAGTGACTATTTTGTGTGTCAGTGTACTTTGATATTGGTTCTATGATGGTGCCGATTCCTGAAATTATTGGCCGTCCAGGGATACCGGATTTATGTAGTATA
Organism: Amblyomma americanum; assembly: GCF_052857255.1. NCBI lineage: Eukaryota > Metazoa > Arthropoda > Arachnida > Ixodida > Ixodidae > Amblyomma > Amblyomma americanum. The sequence continues at coordinate 16,738,245 of NC_135501.1, forward strand.
GGGAGCATGTAAAATACCCCAGGATACGGATGGGTAGCAGTGAGTGCCCTGCATAGTTCCTGGGAGATTTCTTCGCTTTTTTTTAGGTGAAGGAGGATATCAGATATCGCTTTTGAGTGCTCGTCGGTGGGGTCACCATGAATTTGTTTATAAACATTTTTGTCAGAAAGGTTTCGGGTGCCTTCTGCTATATGGGCATCAATGTTCAAGATAAAAATGCATCCACCCTTATAAGCTGGCTTTATGACGATGTCGGTACGGCTGCTGAGTGCCTCTAAAGCCGTGCGTTCTTGTTTAGGAAGATTTGCTGGTCCTAACCTGTGGTTTTAAACGTTTCAATACTGTCATTTTGTACTGCCATTATATGGATACCATAGTGTTTTTCTCGCCCGATGTTGGAAGTCCACTTTTGGTTTGCTTAGTGGAAGTCCGAGTTTTGGTGGGGGTCTTCGGGCTACAAAGAAATATTCTCTCAGGCGAAGTTTTCTGGCGAAGTCGTCAAGATATTTCAGGAGTTGGAATTCGTTGTATTTGCCTGTGCAAGGGCAAAAAGTGTGCCATCTAGATAGGACGGCTCGCGCATACTCTGTGAGCGGTGTTATAGATAGATAGATGTTGTCTACATTGTGATGACCCTCTTCTGAGAATGTTTGCCCTTTACTGACCTTTGGCTGAGTGATATTTGGGTGGGGAGAATTTGATCCAACCGCACTTAGTACTTATTTCAGCCATTCGTGATGGGGAACTTTCTACGTGTAAATTTTCTGATTTTCATTATGTCTAATTCTGATGTATTTTTCGCTCTGAAATGTTCTAGTTCTTCGGCCTCCAGCGCGGAAACAGGAAGAGTATTCCGAGCTTGACACTCCTCTGATCCCAATATCACCGATGCTTTCTCAGAGTGCCGATGTGATTTTGAGTAATTCTAGGGAAGCTGATTTTAATATGTCGTTCCATTTCTTTTTGTCTCCTTTTGACAGATTATTCATTGTTGGTGCCAGTTTCACTTGCACATGTTTCGGTACGATCTTAGCCTGAAGGGACCTTTTTAAGGTTTTAACATGAAGGTCATTGTGGTGTTTCGCAGGACGACACATCGACGAAGACTAATGCGTGGCCCCCAGGCCCATGCCCAAAGGAAAAGAGCCCCCGTTTATTGCAACCTGACAAGTATATATACAGACACTGAGTACGTCACGCATGCGCCGAGCATCACAAGAGTACACGTGCACTTGCTACGATAGATACTATCACACGAGGATCGATAACGCCACATCTTCCCTTTTCCTTTGAGAAAACTAAAACAGCAACTTGCAAAACAAAATACAACAACTATTCACTGGAAGCGGTTCCATGAGTGACATTCGCAAATACCGTACCGTTCCGGCTTTCTTACTTTTCGACCAAAGCGTGTGACATGTTCACCCTGCGCCGCAGGCGAAGAGGTTTCCGGCGGCGGCTGCAACGGATCACTTGGGAGAGCTTCGGTCCCTTTTCCTCGGGACCGTCTGGGACAGTTTGTTCAATAGAAACATTTTCCGTCGTCCTCTGTACCGTCTAGGCTAGACAGAAATTCATACTCCCCGTCCTTGGAATCCGAGCCTCTGTTTGGCGCCTGCTTGATTAGCGCTCGCCGGTTTCGTTCAATCTGGCCCCCGCTCTCCAAAACCACAATATACGAGCGGGGCCGGTTTGCGCGCTGAAGCACCACACCTTTTCGCCTGTAGTCCTTGACCCAAACAGAATCACCTGGCACCAACGGGAACATATGTCGGGCAGCATGCCGGCGATCATAATTTTGCCGCTGAGTCTCCCTGAAAGCCGCGTCTTTTTCCCGTGCTTCTTTGAGATTGGGGGTCTTGGGTGCCAGCTTCTTTGGGTGGAGCGGCAAGGTAGTGCGAAAGCGCCGCGCCATGAGTAGCTCTGCTGGCGTTTTTCCTAGGGGTCCCGGCGCGTCCCTGTATGCTAACAAAGCCAGATGTAGGTCACCAGATTTTAGCAGCAGCTCTTTCACAGTTTTTACCATTCTTTCTACCTCCCCATTTGCCTGCGGGTACCTAGGGCTGCACGTCACACGTTTGAATCCATAACAGTTCGCGAACTGGCTGAACTCTTGGCTGACAAATTGTGCACCGTTATCGGTTACCAGCGTTTCCGGTATACCGTGAGTAGAAAACACCTTCTTAAAATGATAAATAACTTCTGTGCTGCTAAGAGAGGTCAGCGGACACAATTCTGGAAATCGAGATAAGTAATCAACTATGAGCAAGTAGTTACAGCCTTTCACATGGCAGACATCCGCGGCAACCCTTTGCCATGGCCGAAAAGGTGTCTCGGTCGGGATCATTGGCTCGCACGGTTGGAAGCGAAATTGGGAACATGTGCGGCAGTCGGCAATGAATACCGCAAGCTGAGCGCTTAAACCTGGCCACCACACGGACTCCCTTGCCCTTGCTCTACACCTTACAACACCCTGGTGGCCCTCATGAAGCAGTTTTAACATTCTGCTTCTAAGGCAGTGTGGCACAACAATGCGAGTGCCGTGCATGAGGACACCTTTACATACGCTCAAAACGGCGCGATCCTGCCAATAGGGCCTCAAAACGGCAGATAACGAATGTAGACTAGGCCACCCCTCACGGACGTAGCGACACAACGTACGACAAGTCTCGTCCTTCACCTGTTCTTCGGCTACTAGCCCGAAGTGCTGCGACTCGCTCAACTTAGATAACACGCCGGCAACGTAACAGTTGACTTCATGGACCGAAAGAAAGTTCTTCGTCTTTTGGTTTGCCACTGGTGCTCTGGAGAGTGCATCAGCTATTTCGAGATTTTTGCCCGGGACATACTGCACCTCAAACCTGAACCGCATTAGCCGCATTCTGAACCTTTGAATGCGAGGAGGAACCAGATCAAGCGGAGTCTTTCCTAGCAAAGCAACCAATGGTTTGTGGTCTGTTTCCACAGTGATGTGCAGTCCACGCACATAGCTTTCGAGACGTTCCGCGGCCCATGTTATAGCTAAAGACTCCTTTTCAATTTGCGCATAGCGCATCTCAGTTGGTGTCAATGACCTTGAGACGAAAACCACTGGCCGCTTTTCTTTATTCGGTTGTACTTTCAGTAAAACTGCTCCTAAACCATACGACGAAGCATCTGCAGAAATAATCGTTGGACGTTGTGCATCAAACTTACCCATACACCTATCTGAGCAGATAGAACTTTTCACTCTATCAAAAGCTATCTGCTGAGGCGCTGCCCAGACCCACTCTGTGTTCTTTTGCAGCAGTTGACGCAAAGGTGTCGTTTGCTCAGCCAAGTCTGGAATGAATCGTGGACAATGATTGGCAAGACCTAAAAATCTGCGCATTTCTGCAACGTTCGATGGCGGCTTTAGAACTGCAATTGCGCGAACCTTCGCTGAATCCGGGAGTGTGCCACCTTGGCTCACGCGGCACCCCAGAAAACAAAGCTCTTTTACACTGAACTGGCACTTTTCTTTGTTTAGGGTCACACCGTTTTCGGCCAAGCGTTCCAATGTGCGAAACAACCCTTCGTCGTGTTCCTTCTGAGTAGAGCCAAAGACAACTACATCGTCCATTAAGTTCACGACGCCTGGAATTCCCTCAAGAATCTTGCACATTTGGTTTTGGAAATACTCCTGAGCCGAAGTTATGCCAAAGGGTAGCCGCTCAAAGCAATAACGGCCAAAAGGAGTAATGAAGGTTGTGAGCGGCTGACATTCCTTTGCTAACCTCACTTGATGGAAACCGGAGTTTGCGTCGAGTTTGGAAAACTTGACGGCACCGCTGAGCAACTCGAGTGTCTCGTCAACAGTGGGGAGCACAAACCGTTCGCGTTGCACCGATTTGTTCAGTTGAGTCAGGTCCACGCATATTCGCACTTTTCCTGACGGCTTCAAGACGGGCAGTATGCCAGCACACCACTCCGTAGGCCCTTGAACTTTACGAATGACCCTATTTTCCCATCTCTTCCAGCTCTTGTTTTACGCCGTCTCGCAGCGGGATGGGTATGCGACGAGCAGTGTGAATGGCATAGGACACGGACGAATAGAGTATTCGCCTTTCATGGCCCCCAGACCACGGAACAAGGAACCAAAACGCGTCTGCACTACCTGATGAACTGATGCTTCGTCCACAAATTTAACTATTCCCAGGGCTTGTATTGCGGGTAAGCCAAGAATCACATTGCTCACCGAATCGACAACGAAAACAGCCTGTCTAACGGCTGCACGCTTCCACAGAATGTCGGCAGTAAATTTTCCCTTCAAGTTCAACCTGTCACCGCCTGGTCCCATCAGAATAACATCAGTAGGCTGTAGTACCTTTGGCAGCGCTGGAAACGACCCTGGAACAACATTTACCTTCGGCTCCCGTGTCAACTTTCGCTGAAACAACTGCACCATTAATAGCAATCTGAACAAAGCGAGCCTTTGCAGATGACACAGCCAAATCTCCCACGGAAAATGTCACACAGTTCATGTTCAGTTGCTCACCCCGAGGACTGCGGATGCCTACCTCTGAAGGCCATGCTTCTGGTTCCGTGGTCCTGTGTGTCCGTGAGCAGACAGCTGCGAAATGTCCCCGGTGCTGGAACACGTAGCACAGTGCTCCTCTGGCCGGGCACGACGACCTCGAATGAGGGCCCCTACCGCAAGCGGCACACGTCTGGTGATCCGGACGTCTCTGGTTCGATGTCCGCCTATGAACAATGTCGACTTCGGCCCTCGTCAGGGATTCATGCTCTTCGCGGTCCACCACGCTCCGAAGATCCTGCTGCTGTTGCTGCACAGCTTATTTCAAGCGTGCCTTGGTGAGAGCACTTTTTAGAGTCAGCGCCGCATCCATTTGAAGAGCTTCCGACAACTTTGCGTCCCGTAGTCCAACTACAAACCGGTCGAGAATCATCTGCTCTTTCATCTTCCCGTAGTCGCATCTATCGGCCAGCCTATGTAACTCTGTAACATACTGATCTACAGACTCGCCTGGTTCTTGGTGGCGGCGATGGAAGCACGCACTTTCGTAGACTAAGTTCCTTGTGGCGACAAAATGGGTGTCGAACTGTGTCTTCACCACGTCGTATTTCTTCGAATCTTCCTCGGACAAGTTGAAAGTCTTGAAAATGTTGCGTGCCTGTCGTCCCATCGTGTACAGCAACGTACGCACCTGAGCCTCTTGAGTTCGCTCATTAAGTCCTGAGGCGAATCGGTAGTCATCGAATTCTTGTATCCACCCAGGCCACTCGGACGTCTTGTCGAAGTTGAAGCTCGCTGGCGGCTGCACCAAAAAAGGCTGAGACGAAACCTTCGTTACTTCCGACATTTTCTGGGCTGTTATCCGGCTGGTAAACGATGCTGCTGGCGGCCGGCCACAGGCGGTAACCTTACGTCTGCCGTGGGTTCCGTATAATCTGGACAACCACTTCTGACACCATGTGGTGTTTCGCAGGACGACACATCGACGAAGACTAATGCGTGGCCCCCAGGCCCATGCCCAAAGCAAAAGAGCCCCCGTTTATTGCAACCTGACAAGTATATATACAGACACTGAGTACGTCACGCATGCGCCGAGCATCACAAATGTGCACGTGCACTTGCTACGATAGATACTATCACACGAGGATCGATAACGCCGCAGTCATGTTTAAGCCGCGTATCAATGATTTTGCGTAATTTAAGAAAAGCTGAATATTTGAAACAGGGCTGTCGGTGACATGAGAAAAAAGGAGGGGGGGGGGGTACAAACGCGGCATAGGTATCAGTTCCGCCGCACTCGCTGGGAGGAAGCACAACGCTTCCGGATGTCATATCGCAAAACAGGTGTGCTTGGGGTCAGTCCAAAGCTATATGATGTGTTGGGGTGCTGCTCTGGCGCAGAGTCCACGCAGCCTTTCACTTTGGTTCTTTACTTCTCTTCGGGCTTGCCTCACGGAGCGATGGCTTGGTTGATGTGTTGGCTTGGGCTGATGTGCCCGCTGTAGGAGAATGTGCGGCTGTTGTAGCACTGGTGGTCTGGCGTGGTTGTTTTAGTGCGGCGCCGCAGCGTCCCCTCGATGTCCAAGAGTTGGGTGGTGGGCTGCTAGTTACATCGGGACGGCTAACTGTTGCTTATCTAGTGGAGGTAGCATTTTCGCCTAATACTTCTGCAAATGTCCGAGGCTCTGGAGTTTACATTGAAATTTGTTGATGCCGAGGCTCTGGATGTTGTGGCGCGTAGTTTCACCATTTCCCCCTTGTGGGGTAGCGGATTCCGAGGAGTATGTTCCAAGATAATAAGGGGACTCCACCGTAGCTCTGGCTAGCTGCTGCACCGCACATAGTGGAGCGCTGCGTTTCTCCACGATGCCGAAGATCTCTCGCTGTACCTCCGTCGTGAGGGGCCAGGGGGAGCAGAGGCCGTAGGTGGGCGTAGTGCGAGTCAGCTGCTCATAGTCCTGCAATGCCGCCTCCATTCCTGAGCACGGGTATAGCCGAAGGCGCTGCAGGAGTGCCCCGCCGTCTGGTGCGCGGTGAAGGCGGTCGATGTGATGCAGCGAGCACCGCGTGCCCTGTAGCTGCAGTGGCCACGCGCCTGCCTCGGCCAGTGTCGCCTCGCATTGCGAGTTTCCGGGTAGGCCGAGGCATGTTTGCAGCGCTTTGCGGTGGTCCACCTCCAGTGCCTTCCATGACGTTTTGAGCAACGTAACGGGGGGTAGCGCGTAGCGTATCGATCCTAAGGCTGCATCGTTGTAAACGCGCAGCGCAGCCTGCTGGGAAATCCCCTGGCCCCTGACGGTGAGCTTGTGCACGGCGGCGGTCGTCCTCTTCATCTGCTGGCAAGCCCTCGACGCCACGGCGCGGAAGGAGAGGCACTGGTCGGTGTCCAGGTCGAGGTACGGCTTGCAGCTTTTCCATGGCAGCGGTGACCCAGCCAACGCCTGCGGCGCCAGGCGGGCGAACCGGGGAGCCCCGCAGGCCATATAGCTGCAGGTCCCAAGCACCACAGTGCGATGTCGTCCGCGTATATGGAGATCTACACGCGGTGCCGGTTGCTTGAGGGCAGACAGCTAGGCTCTGTCGACATCGCCACATCCGACAGGAACGGGGACAACATCGACCCCTGCGCAACGCCTAGATAAGCCGGGCGGGCTGAGAGAGCGCCCCTCCCACGCGCACGTGAATAGTGCGCGCGTTAAGGAAGCCCTGCGCATAATGCAACAGACGCCCGGCTGCGCCCACCTCTTCCAGCCTCACGAGAATTACCGCATGGTGGACGCTGTAAAACGCACTCAACACGTCTGGCTGCAAGAACAGTGCTACCTGCCACTCCGCCACGTTGTCCTCGAGTGCGGAGACAACGTCCGCGATTGAGTCTGCCGCGCAGCGCATCACGCGAAAGCCTGCCTGACGCTCGTCAAACAAGTCCGCCTCCGCGGCCCGTGCATGCAAGCGTTGGAGCGCCGCACCTTACATGCCGCCGACGTTAGCGCCACTGGTAGGTATCCGCTGAGCTCGGTGGGCGAGCGGCCTGGCTTCGGTATCGAGCAGACGAACGCTTTGCGCCACTCCTCAGGCAGCTCCATGCGTGCCCACACAAGGTTGAGTTGCCGCAGGAGGACCTGACGTTACCCACGTGTCCAGGATGCGCAGCATCTGGCTGGTAACCCTGTCGGGCTCGGGCGCTGAGCGCCTGTTGCAGCCGGGCAGCGCGTCGTTTAGTTCTGCCGCTTTGAAGAGCGCGTTGTACGGGCCGTCATCCAGGTCGGGGGAAGAGATACTGGCGTCGAAACTGGGGCCGATGCCGTCACTCTAAGGACAGCAGTGCCCGCGGGGCGCTGCGGCGCAAACCGGTCAGCGAACTGCTCAGCCAGCTGTTGGTTTGTTTGGCAGCTTGAGATGGCCGGAGCGGCCAGGGGCTGAGGGTTCCCCTGATGTGTAGGGATGCGCCGCAGGGTGATGAAGAGCCGCCGCGAGCTGCGATCCTTCTCCATCGTGTTGCAAAGAGAAGCCCACTGCCGTCAGTAGAGCTTGCTTGCACGACGTCTTGCCGCTCCGTCTAGCCGATTGCAGATTGTCCAGTCTTCTGCCCTGTCCGTCTGTCGTGCCCTGCGTTCCACCTTGTCCCTTTCGTCGAGCAGATCGAGCAGCTTATTTTCGGGTGTTGCTGGCCTGCCCGCACCTCTGCACGACGCGTGGTTGCGAGGGAACTCCGGACAAGACCGGCGCAGGACGCATCAGCGGCGTCCACCTCTCGGCGGAAGCGGCCCCAATCCACAATTTCATACGCACGTTTGGGGTGCGCCTGTTTCGCAGTGCTCTCTATGGAGACGGAGAAGTGAACCGAGTCCCAGAGAGGCAGTGCACGACGCCAGCTCGCCTCGATGCCGCTGCACGCAAACACAACGTTGATGCAGGAGCCTGGCGATCCGCGTGAGGGGAGTGAGACGCAGCTGCGTTGCTGTGTAGTGCAGGTCATCACCGTGCCGGTCGTTGCGCGCTACCCCGCGCACTACACCGCTGAGGGGAGGCCCTGCTCTGGTGGGCCATGTATCCTCTTGCGGTGGCCTGCACTACTGGGAGGTGTTCTCCAGTGGCTGACCGTGCAGTTAGGCTGGCAGCCGTGGGACCTGCGCCACTCGCGCGACTCCTGCCGCCAGCCGGGTGGCGCGCCTTGTTGGCGAGCACATTTCGGCGGCGGTCTTTCTTGTCTGCTGTTTCCGTGCCACGGGTGCCGGTCCGCTTTAGCTTTCTAGCGGACATGCTACGACGGCGAGAGTGTTGTCAGTGAATATTAGTCGAGAGGCACGGGTGCTGCCTGGCCCTCATGTTACAGCGTCGGTTGCGAACCTTACCGCTACGTGCTCGCCCTCCCGGTGGTGAGATCGCCGCAACGCACAGATTTTCCGCCGCTTCGCGATCATCGACTTTGCGAAAGTGGAAAGCCTTCAGATCGGCGACGTGCACTGGGCCGGCAGTTTCGCCGTTTGTCAACAACCGCTGCTGGTGGGTGAGCCGCGTAGTCCGTGCCGTTAACTTCGTACGGTCCAGCCCACTTGTGGGCTAGTGACGCGGCGAAAACGCCCGCCGCTTTACTAAATGGGTGCCTTCTCTTGAGTACTAAGTTGCCCGTGGTGAAAACGACGTGGCGGCGACCTTTCTTGTACTGATCCGCCTGCTCTATGCACGCGACATCGAGGTTTTCGCAAGCTGCGCGCTGCACTGCCTCAAGACGCTCCCGTAGCCTTGCCGCGTACTGCAAGATCGGGGGGGGGGGGGGGGGGCGCTGGCCCCGCCACGTCGATTTGGGCATGCTGTGCCGGAAAAGCGATCTCTTTCCCGAAATTCAAGTACGCAGGTGTAATATCAACCGACGTCTTCACGGTTCTCCTTGTAGCTAACGATAATTCGGACAACCGCACGCCCCAATCTCTGAGCTTCTCAGTCGTCGCGGCCAACATGCTCTTCAGGTTTTGATTCACCCGCTCGGTTATGTTACTCTGAGCGTGGTAGGGATTTGCTCTCCTCTGGCGGATTTGAAGCGCCCTACAGGAGTATGCAAAGACTTTGCTTGTGAAATAAAAAGCATTTTCTGTAATCAGGTCGGAAGGGAAACCGAAACGAGTGAACGTCTCCAGCAGTTACTCCCAAATGCGTTCCGACAAAATCTTCCCAATGCGGAACAGCTCAAGCCACTTTGAATAGTGGTCCGTTATTACCAGGATGAATTGGTTTCCGCGCGCGGACCGAGGGAGGGGTCCCATAAAATTGCACGCGACCACTTGCCATAGGTAGTTGCTAACTACCGGCTCAAATCACGCCAGCGGGCTTGCCTGCCCGAGGCTTAGCTAGCTGGCATCCCGGGCAGGTACGGGTGTATCCCAGCACATCATTTCTCGTGCCTGGCCAGGTTGCGAAACAGCCTGACTTGTCGTAAGTCTTACTTCCGCTGCCATGGCCTGCCAGCGCTAAGTCATGAAAGTACTTCAGGAATCGTTTCGGCAACCTTCTCTGGACCACCACTCGGAACGGGGACGTTATCCCCTCTTCCTCGTCAAGTTGGGGAATATAGCGGAGCAGCAAGCCATCATCACTCTGCAGATACGCGTCGTACTTCCCCTCGGCGTTCCCGGTGCAAGCTGCACTACTCGCAAGCTCTGTCAGCATCCCGCTGGCATAGACCATCGCTTTCCGGGCCTCAATCAGCTCTACTCTACTGATCGCTACTCCCCAAGACAGATTTCTCTTTGCCTCGCTCCTTGGCAGGCGAGCGGTCGCCGCCACGAGCTGGTGTGCTTTTCTTCTCTCACAGCACGGTGCGGGACCTTTGTGCGTCTCCACTTTCAACAAAAAGGGCGTGACACAGCCGTGGGGCACAGTCGAGAAGCTTTGTCTTATGCGCACTTAACGGCCTCGGGCCGCACTTGAAAGGGCATGCATCACCAGTTACAATCTCGTACTGAAGCAGGTCGGTCCTGCCCGGTTTCTCCGTGAAGCAATCCGAAAATGGGAGTAAAGTTTCCGCAAGCATTCGGCGCATATTACTGGGTCCTGAGAAAGACGCGATAATTGCTTCGAACGGCCCACCGTCTTTCACCATCTCGAGGGAGCGCCCCTGCTTTTTGTCGCACAGACGCGGGCAGCCGCCTTTTTTGCATGGCAGTCGGAAAGGGGTGCGCGTTCGAAGGAAATGAGGGGGACCAGCTGGCTGTAGCTATAGCCATTTTCCCCATGTCCAGCACAATGCCTCCGCTCTAGAAAAAATCCCTTCCCGGAATGACTAGTATTTGCAAGCCAGGCAGATAGACGAAGCCATGTCTTCGCTTTCTGCCGTCAAAGAGCATCACGAGACGCACTGTTCTCTTTTCCTTTGCCGCCCCGGCTACCAAACTTAAAGGAGTTTCGGCCGGTCTGACACGGATGTTACCTATCCGGCAGGCCTCGTACACCTCGTCACCGGACAGTGACAGCGTTGAGCCCGTGTCAACGAGTGCGGAGTAACATCTACCCACTAAAGCGCCAACTCCGAGGGCCCTTCCTGGGCGAACGCGCCCAGTGTCGGCGCTCTTGGCGTACGCCGGAACGGGTGTCGAAAAGGGGCATGCATCTACATGTTCCTGGTGCTGGCTCGCTCCCCTCCCTAGCCGACGGAGAGAATTTCAAGCCGCGAAGAAAAGGGGTTGGGTGGGGGCAATGAAAGGACAGCTGAAACCTCGAAGAAAAGTTCGGGGAAACTCAAAGTGCTTCAAGCCACAAAGAAAAAGTCACCGAGAGCCTGCGACCCTCCCATTGTTATAAACCGGACCCCTCTTCCGACGCGTACACGAGAGCCCGTGCGCTGACAACGATATCTAGCACGGACAGATATCGGCGCATCACCGAAGCTCGCTGGCGGCTCCTGCAGTGCGCATGCGCAGACCGGTTTTGGCGTACGCCAAGAGTGCCGACGCTGAGCGCGTACGCCCATGAAGGTTCCTTTGAGCTGTCGCTTAACTGCACTAGCGTAAATGAGCTTGGGCGCGGAACAACTCCCTGCGCTCTACAGGCGAGCGGCACAAGAGCCTCACTGTCGCCTGCGCGGCGGGAAGGTGACGCGGCGCGGGAGTTCTTTTCCTGACTCGCGCCTTGACCTCCGCGGAATTCTTCCGCTGACGGCGAAAGGCTGGTACCATCACTTATCGCAGCAAGTGTTTGTCGTTTCCCTGTGCCCGCCTAGCTTGGCACTCGCGAGTCAGGTGACCGGGCTGGTTTCAGATCCAGAAAAGGCGGTCGTTCCCCCGCCACGCGTACGGGGGTCCCAACGTACCACGAAGCGGTTGGGTACGACTCTCCCCTCTTTCCACGCATTCCGGGCGCTCGCACGGCGCGCGACCTCTGTAATCAGCGCGATGCGTCTGCTCGAACGCATAGAGGTCATGGGCGCGAGGGGTAGCAGGGGATTCTGCCCGCTTTTCCACGGCCATTGCATCTGCGCCCCGGCCCCCGGTCACGGAGTCTCGACCTCCATCCCTGGCGCATCCCGGTTCTGGCGATTCGGCTGCCCTGGGGGAAGGTTGGTAACGCAGTTCGGCAAGTGGATCCACCTGCACGGCCTTGGGCTCCTGTGCTAAGGCCTGGGGGCTTGTAAAACCACAGCCCGGCAAACACAGCTTGAAGCGTGGATGGCACTGCCTGATCACACGTGCGACCTGATCTTGGTCGGTTGCCGTCAGATCTGCCCTCTTGTAGAGCTCCTGCATTGCGCGTATGTAGTCGAGGAGGCTTTCCTCTGGGTGTTGAGTGCGAAACGCGAGCTCCTCCAGCATCCGGTGCTTGTAGTCAGGCGGCAGTAACTCGGCACGGAAGTGGTCTTTGAAGTATGCCATTGACTGTAAGGTAGGCTGGCAGCGCCTTCATTGCGCCGCGTTCTTGACGAGTGCAACAGGTGCGACCTGCCCTAGCATCACGTCATCTGGGGCGCCCAGAGCCATCTGGTAGCCCTCGAGTTGTTGGAAAAACTCGTGGACTGATTTTGCGTCCGTGTACTCGGAAAAGGAGGTGAGCTACATATTTATCCGCGGACGCGATTCTGTCGCCGATGCTGCGGCTTGGTTGGCGCCAGCCACTGAACCTATCTGAGGGGCCAATGCGGCAAACATCTCCGTTGCCAGCCCGATTACGGGCGCTGCGTCGAGAATTTGCGCGTGTTCTGCCACGTTCTTCGCGTCACTCCCGGGTGCAGTGGCTTCCAAAGCCGCGGCTTGAGTTTGGGTTAATAGAATTTTTTTTAGGAAATACAAGTTTGCCATTAGACCGAGGCTAAAGGTGACGTAAGTCACCTGACAGGGCCTTCGGCACTACAGATTACATGTGCAGCACAAGATGGCGGGCATGGAGCAAAACAAAACTTTCAGTCTTTGGTCGCGGAAACATTGCACATACAAACTCATTAAAAAAAATACAACACTTTACGTACATCAAACGAACAGATTCAAGATCAAATGCGAGGACACAGCAGGAATAGGGCACAAATAATCATAATCATTCCACAAAGTATAGTTTAGTTTTTTTTTCTGAAAGATGACAAGGATGATTGTTCAAGAAGATCAAATATGCAAGGGTAACTGTTCAGAAGGTTCAGGATTTGCCAGTGAATTAACTGCTCACTATGCCCGGTTCTTATTCGAGGTTTTAGAAAGTTGATTTCTTAAACAATAGTGTGGATTTGTATTGGTAAATGTATTTAAAAACGCACTACAATCAGTTTTGTATTGCATGTAAATAAATTCGGACAGTCGTTGATTATACAGTGCTGTTATACTTTTTTTAAGCGAAATTTATTGAACCAGGACATCAGTGATGGGTCAAGGTGTGATGAATGATGTAGTAAAGATTAAATCAATGAAAAAAGGTTAGCTGATTTGATGAAGTCCAGTAGAGAACGACGGTACGGTCCCTGCGTCCAGGCAATGTATGAAGCAGGGTTGCTTGTTGAGAGACCTGCTACCATCAGGTGCCGGATCTTTGTAGTCTTGAGAGCTGGGCAGTCCCACAGTAAGTGATGAATGTCGGCCTCAATGTCCTCGTGTTTACATATCGGACACCCTGGCCGAGGAAACAATTCTCGGTACTGAGGCCACTTCCGAGTGATGGCTGGCGTGAGGGCAACCCCGGCACGGATCCTCCTAAGCGCAACCTCTTCTGCACGTGTAAGACCGCGGGGGAGGGTTACCGCACACGGAGGGATGAGAGCACGTGTGCGGCGCCTGAGGAGTTCGTTTCCTGATGAAATGAGGGTAAAATTGTCCAAATGAAGGAGCCGAGGCGGTGATGAGTTTGTACTCGCAAGGCGGGTCGCTAAATCTACCTGGCTTTGATAGGTCAGCAGATCCCGCGGGACCCATTCAATACGTAATGGCTGCGGGATGCGTGCCTTGGGCCAGTGGATGTCCTGAATTTTCGTTGGACAGCGGCTAACACGTCGTAGCAACCAGACAACTTGAAGGGCGTCAGTGCGGATGACAACGCGGGCCTCAGGGAGCATAGTTATGTCGGCCACGCAGCAGAGTGCTTCTTGAACCGCAACGAGCTCAGCACTAGAGGACGAAGGGGTTCCGTAAGCTGAAACCAAGAGGTTTGATTCAGGGCAGGTCTGCACAGGCTGTAGATAGCTGTTGTTGCTTTGCAGCCTTGTATGCTTGCGTCTACGTAGGGAACAATGGATCCTTCAGGCCGGCAAGCATCTTGTTCCTCAAATTTGTGGCGAAGCAACGATTGCCGAATGAGCAGATGTTGGCCAGCCATTGTCTGTTGGCTTGTTTTCGCTGAGCTGTACAAATTTTCATGGGGGAAGAACTGGCGTTGGCGGCTGAAGAAGGGAGTGCGACGTTGCATAAGTCCTCAGTGCATGCGTGGAGTGCAATAGACTGGCCTTAAGGCTGCGCGCTTCACGGCGCTGCTGCACCAGCTCATCAATGGTATTGAGCTGCGCATTCTCTTATAAAGCTATTACCGGTGTGATGCGTGGAAGGCACGTAATAGTCCTCATAGCCTCTCGGTTCACGGTTTCAAGGCGATCCCATTGGGCTCTTGTAAGATGTTGAAACTGGGCTTGATAAAGAATACTTGGCTGCAGAACTGCCCTCACCAATTGCCGTGCAACGAACGAGCCTGCGCCATCAGCTTTAGGGGCAATTCTTCTAATCAAACCCAAAGTCTGAATAGCTTGCCTTTTTCCTGAGAAAGCCATGCAGTCGCTGATCCAGTTTGGTGAATCTTTAAGCAAGGATTTTTACGCTCGGACTTTCCTGTAGTGGGGTGCCTGATAGACAAAGACGGATTGGACTTGCAGCAAGTTTACGGCGTCCCCAGCGGTTGGCGATTGACGTGTATGTTGTTTTATGCACGGATAGCTGAAGTCCGATGGATGATGCGTAATTACAGGTAACATCCAAAGCAGATTGAAGGGCAGCCTCCTGAGTACGGAGATAATAATAATAATAATAATAATAATAATAATAATAATAATAATAATAATAATAATAATAATAATAATAATAATAATAATAATAATAATAATAATAATAATAATAATAATAATAATAATAATAATAATAATAATAATAATAATAATAATAATAATAATGAGTTTTTTTTTCCCTCGGTACAAGGAAAAGGAGCAGCCGCAAAAAGCTGCTGCGAAGAGCAGCTTGACGAGGCGACTGCCCCCCTATTTTACAACAGCTGGCAGCATGACACGAGTCAGCACACAGTGAAACAGCCAAAAAGGTCAACAATGAAAATAATTGAAAATCAAACTGCAAAAAAACGCAACGAAATAGTCCAGGCAAAATCCATGGCAAACCTACAGAGAAACATATGAGAGGAAACAGTGTACACTTTACAGGACTTCTCATAGGACGGAATGAAGATTTTCTTTGATAATACGGCATCTAAGACATCATCATTAAGGTTGGCGCCTTGGTGAGTGCTCCACACCATGATGTCTTCAGCGTACTGAAGAAATTTTAATGTCACGGATGCCATGTAAGCGCCAAGCGAGCGGGATGAAAGCAATATTAAATAACATCGGCGACAATACTGATCTCTGGGGCACGCCGCAGAGAGGAACAAATTATCCGACCGCTTCGCCGCTGAGGCGTATTGCAAGTTTTCTGCCTTCCAAAAATGATTCGACAAAACTACGCACTCTTAGAGGGAGATGAAGCATGTCAATGGAGTTCAGAATGGCTTCATGACTGATGTTTTCATATTCCTTTTCAACGTCCATCGCGAAAACAGTACGCACATTGCGGCTGCGGGTAGATGACAGAACTGCAGATGCTAAGACAGCCAACCCGTCCTCTGTACCAATATATGGACGAAAGCCGATTTGCGCTGGGTGATAAGAACCGTGCTGCTCTAGCCACCTTGACAATCGTGTGGCTAGGATTACTTAATATCTGTTATACTTAATATCTGACTTCTTTTAAATTACGCTGAAACAGAGTCATATCTTGATGAAATTGTAAATGAAACGCAAGCCTTTTTTTGAAGAATATAAATTTTTTTCATGCTTGTTTTTGTGCCTACTCCCCATACTAATAAACAGTACTGCATGCGAGACTGTACAGTGGAAAAATATAGTTGCTTGCTCAAATATATTTGGAGAAGGGGAAGAAATTTATTTAGTATACCAATGTATCGGTCAGTTTTGCTGGTTACAAGGTCTACATGGTAACACCAATGGAGGTTTTCGTGAAACAGCAGGCCTGTATATTTATGCACTGAAACGCGTTCTAGGGGGCTAGACTGGAAGGAAAGTGGGACAGAATTAATTATTGGTTTGTTGAGAGCTGAAAAAATTACATATTTTGTTTTACTAACATTTACCATCAGCTGGTTGGCACAAAGCCATTCCGACAGATCTTCAAGCCATTTGTTTGCCACAAACATTAGAGCGGGTAAGTTTTGTGAGGCAAAAAACGCACTAGTGTCATCGGCATAGAGCAATAAATTAGATGATACAGGGATAGCAATGACGTCATAAATAGATATATAAGAAATAATAAAGGGCCTAAGATGAAACCCTGAGGAACCCTATATTTTATGAACTCCGAATTTGAGGCAATGTCATTCAAAACGACAAATTGAGAACGGTCGGACAAATAGCTGCGAAAAAGCTTGAGTGCGATGCCTCTTATTCTGTAGTGCGGTAATTTTTGTAAAAGTATTTATTGCTTAATTGAGTCGAAAGCTTTGTTAGAATCCAGAAAAATCCCTATGTTAAACAACTGCATTTATATGTTATATGTTAACTTATCTTTAATGAATACTAGTGCAGATTTAGTTGATTTCTCTTCTGGAAATCATACTGAGCTGCATAGAGCAGCGCATTTAAAGTTAAGTGCTTAGTTAACATTGTATTAATTACTTTTTCTACTATTTTGGAAAACAGCGGGAGCACCGATATTGGGCGGTAGTTATTGATACAGTCGTCAGCATTGCATTTGTGAAGAACTATGTCTTTAGCGATTTTCATTTTCTCTGGGAATATTCCGTTAGATAATACCTGATTTGTTAAGTGTCATAGGACTTCAGAGAGAATATCAGAAACAGCTTTGATTGGCACTGCAGAAAGGCCATCACAATCAGAAGAACTGCTATTTTTAAGCCCGTTGATTAGGCAAACAATTTCAGTTTCTCTGGTCGGGTAAAGAAACATCGAGTTGGATGGGTTACATTGAACATACTCTTCGGCCTCATAAGAACCACGAGCAGTAAAAGGTCCAAATGTTAAAAAATGTCTATTGAACTCATTGCTCAAAGCAGCACCATTAAACATTTGGTTATCGATATTTAATTCAGCGGGTGTAAAGGTATGACGTTTATTAGTAAACTTTTTACAACGCGACAAGACCTTTGAGGATCATAGCAAATGTCATCAAATTTGTTGCCATAATATCGAATGCGTGCATTCTTTATATCAGTACCCAACTTCTGCATTTTTGTATTCCGCGAACAACCCTTTATCTCTGCATGATAAGAATTTGTGAAAAAAAGCATCTCCAGCTTTTATTCTTAGCAGTAGCTCGCAAGTAATCCAAGGTTTTCTTCCTCTTTTGCTTTTCTTTACTGTAACAAGGGGGAATGCGATATCATATAGTTCTATTAATTTTTCTAGGAATCGTTCGTAAAAGTCTTTAGGGTTTTGGAGTGCTAACAGTTCGTGCCAGTCTACAGCGGCTACAAGAGATCGGTAGTGTTCAATACTTCTCTTTGTTATCATTCGAGTAGTGCGTGCGGTATTTGTGCATCGGCAATCTGTACACCGCCCTCTTGGTACAATATAGAAAAAGATAAAAATGATCACTGATGCCACTGGCAAAAACACGAGCCCCATTGTTTTTTTCGTGATCGGAACTTAACAGAGGTCTATTAATGACTCAGTATTGACAGTGACACGGGTTGGGGCATTGATAACATTGGAGAAGCCATAACAGGACAAAATATCAACGAAAGTGCCAGATGCATGTGGGGGCCGAAGCAAGTTAATGTTAAAATCACCCATCATTATAACAGGAAGTCCTAGTACAGAAAGTTTTTCTAGCATTAATTCAAGAATCATGAAGGTATCCTTCATCTGAAATATCCTTCTTAGGAGGCTTAACTCGTTCAAACTGAGGGGAAAGAGCGAGAGTCTACCCAACGCGCGGCTGTTTCAAGCCCACGTCATCTGCCCGGTCGCACAGGCTAGCTCTTGCCAACAACCAAACACACAAGGTAATTCACATACATAAAAAGTCTATCTAAACACACGCAAAATATACAACTGAAAACACCCAAAAACTACAGGAACAGCAAAAAAAAACCAGCAAAATTTAACACGCTGTACAAGTACCTACCCCGCGACTGACCTATCATGGCTGACCTACGCTCTAACCCTAGCGGTCCGGCGTCGTCCCATACAAAGAGCGCCTGCCGCGAGTCAGGCTGCCTGCTCAAAAAACGGCAGAGAATTCGTCCATAAAGGCGCTAATCAAAGCCTCTCATTAGGAGCCATTATTTTCGGGCGATTCCTCTGCGCGAGCACGCTGTTGTGCTCGCGCATCATGCCTGCTGTGGAATTCGGCGAAGTGGGGCATGGGGAGGATGCCATGAAGACCACCGCGAGGGTAGGTGAGCCCTCTGGGGGAGACGTGACTGCAGGACTGTCAGAGGGAACGACGACAATAGCGTCCCCACGTGTTCGAACAGGAATGCCGGAAGCAGCGACGATAGCGTCCCCATAGCGACGATAGCGTTCTACAGGATTGCCAGCGACGACCATAAGCGTATTCGTTCCGGTCCTCGCCAGGACGAAGTGCGGTATCAGTGTGGTCCCCTTCAGTCACGCTGGATTTGAACAATTGCCCGAGTGCCGCACCTGCGACAGAGCCTCCGCGTTCCGGTCACCAGTCAAACTCTTTCGACACCTGCGGGGAGGCAGCCTGCATTCCTGTGTCATGCAGCTGCCCTTCAGACGCACGTGAGCGGCCACCTGGAAGCCGCGGGGACGACAACGTGACCGGGTCCTGTTCCCTTTCCCTCTACCGAGCTGCGAAGAAGCATCAGGACCGCCCTGCCGTGGGTGGTACCATCAGTGCCATCGTGTGATTGGACATCATTCTTCGAACTGTATTCCCCAGCTAGGGATCTTGGGAATACGAAGAGTATTTAAGGAGCTGCTGGTTTGATGCCCGGGATAGCAGCCCCTCCTTGAGAGGTATCAGAGACTCCCGACTCCTAAGAATCTCTCTTTACTGAGAAGCACTCTCAGTTGCCCGTACTTGTACATAATGTAAACAGTCCTTGTATAAAGTTTTCCCAGTTTTCTTCTTCCGATCGTCCTCGTCTCTTCTCCGGCCCAGTCACGCTACCTGAATCTCAACAACTGGATGACAGCGGCGGGATGTCCAAGTTAAGTTACCAGCTCCAACGGATGTTGGCAGCTACGGGATTGACAGGCGTCAGCTATACCTTGGCAGGGTGAGTGCCCAATGTTTTCCGTTCATTTCGCCAGACCGTACTGGCACAGGCAGATGCTAGGTGCGGATTCTTGTTGTCTGGGAAATTGATTTAGGGAAACTGCTTTGTCCACTTCAGGCTAGGGCTTTTGTTTTAGTGGGCTTGCTAACGTATGGGGGAACTCACGATGGAGAAGTTAAGAGTGCAGGACCTGCTCGAAACTTGCCAGGAGCTTGGGATTTCGCTACGTTCTGCGAAAAGAAAAAAGAAATTATCGAGGTTATTCGGCAGGAGGAGGTGACTACTGAGGAGGTTGACGAGGCTTTGGAAACGATTGTTGGACGCAAGAAAGAAAAAGAAGAGCTTCGGTTGGCTTAAGAGAGACGGGATTTGGGCGAGCAGAAAGAAAAAGAAGAGCTTCGGTTGACTCTAGAGAGACGGGAGGTCCGTGAACATGCTCGAAAAATGAAGGAGCTCGAAATCGCGTCGAACGGAGGAAATGTGGCGCGTCTTAGCCCTGTAGCTTCGGTAGAGGAGCAAGGGAGGCAGAGATTGCAGGATCTCGTCTCACCATACCGCTTGGGAGGCGATATTGCACTCTTTTTGGTAAATTTCGAACGCACATGCGGGAAGGTGCACATCGACAAGAGCGCTTAATCTGAGAAGTTACTTCCTCTCCTTCCGTGCAAGGCGGTCGAAGTGTTGGCTCGCCTCTCACGGGAAGAGTGTGATGACTACGAGAGGGTAAAGAGCGCACTGCTTAGAAAGTAGCGGCTTTCTGTTGAAGCCTTTAGGCAGCGATTCAGGCAGGCAAACAAAGGCGGAGAGTCGCATACTGACTTCGCGAACCGGCTTAAAGTCAACCTAAACGAGTGGCTTAATACCGCTGAAGTGCACGGAAGTCATGACAAGGTACTGGAGTGCATCGCACTAGAGCAGCACTATCGCGCATCCAGAAGATTTGAGGATATGGCTGCAAGATAGGCTAACAGATATAGACCTAGACAAAGCAGCACAGCTCGCAGACGAGTATTACGTTCGCCGAAACCTCCAAAGCAAGGCAGGGTACAATAACAGGTTAGGAAAGGGAGAAACATATTTAAAGAGAATCCCCGGCCGGAATGGTGCCACCAGCACGCCGAGATCGCCAAACAGAGGAAGCGGGATTAAAAGGAGGAAGTAGCGACAAGAAGATGGAGTCACCCAAATCTGCCGATTCGCCGAAAACACAGGCACCTGGAGCTCGCGCGTTTGAAGCGCGAAAGCCCGTTGTCTGCTATAATTGCAACAAGGAGGGTCACATCTCAGGGAACTGCAAACAGCAAAAGATGGCGTTCGCATGCATGCTATAGTCGGGGAAAAACCTTAAATTGCTGGAGGCATACATGCGGGACGTGGTTATAAATGGCAAGAAATTCAGGGCACGGCGGAATTCAACGGCTACCATGGATGTTGCTCACCCGTCCTGTGTTTCCTCCACAGACTACACCGGCGAATGCGCCTGGATTAAGCAGGTCGCCGAAGAACAGAGTGCATGCTTGCCTGTAGCGAAGGTGACTCCAGAGAGGACTTTTGGCAGGCTAGACACACAAGCGGCAGTTAGCGCGAACTTGCCGACACACTTGCCCTGCCTGTTTTCGAACAAATCCGAGCAGTTGCTGAAAGAGAAAGGTCTCTCTTTCACCTAGGGCTTGGCTTGTATGGCGCTAACACGTTTTCGAGCACGAAAGCTCGCAAAGAAACTTGACTGCGCTCCGAAAAATGAGCAGGCACCGAACCACTCTCCGGACCAGCCGGGGGATCCGCGCAGAAAAACTGATCCGTCTAAACCGCATGACCATGACCATCACCATGAAGGTGTTCCCGAATAGGCGGTAGCTCATGAAATCCAAGGAACTGCCGATTCTGTAGAGAATGGGGCAAGAGGAACCAACGCGAAGGGTTCGATACTAACACCTCCTTCGACTTGTTGGGAGGAGTTGACTAAGGTTTATAGGAAAGCACTAATTGCAGAGCAGAAAAACGACCCATCGTTAAGAGCTCTAAGCAATAAGGTGAGAGAGGGAGTCGCCAGAAAGAACATCAGCTTTCATGAGAAATCAGGCCTTCAGTACCGGAAATACTGCGACTCAAAGGGACGCGCATATGAGCAACTCCTAGTGGCCGAGAAGTACAGGCGGCAGCTTCTAGAGCTCGCACACGGAAATGCATGGGCGGGCCACCTGGGCATAAAGAAAACAAAAGCTAGATTAGCCCTCGAATATTACTGGCCTCGCTGCTGGAAAGATGTGGAACAGCTTGTTATATCTTTGCGACAACTCGACGGATAAATGGAAAGCACCCATGACACTAGTTCCCATAATTACAGAGCCCTTCCGGCGTCTTGTAATAGATACTGTCAGCCCACTGCCAGCGTCCAACTCTGGCTGTCGCTTCATTCTGACATAACTATGCGTGTGTTGTAGACGCCCATTTGTCAATTTTCTATCGCGTGGGGTTCCCTGCAGAGATACAAAGCGATAACGGGAGCGTGTTCACAAGCTGCTTGACAACAACGTTCTTTGAACGGTGTGGGATTAAAATAATCCGCAGTTCCATTCACCACTCTCAGTCAAATCCAGTCGAGGGTATGCACTCAGTGCTAAAGCGGACACTTAGGTCTCTGTATTTTGAGCATAAGGGAGATTGGGAAGGCTGCATTCCAGCAGCACTCTTTGCAATGAGATCCGTCCCCCACGAAAGCACAGGATTTATCCCCGCTGAACTAGTCTACGGGCGTGACTTGCGGACCCCATTGCGCATGCTAAGGGAGTAATGGGAGGGTTACGAAGAGGATTCCTGTGTAGTGGAATACGTCCTGAAACTACTGGAAAGACGCGAAAACCAGAGACCTCGTGGAAGCGCAGCGCAGTCACTGTCTAAAGTGTACTACGACAAATCGGCACGCAAGCGCACCTTTCAACCTGGTGACCAGGTGATGTTGCTGCGTCCGTCAAAAAGGAACAAGCTTGAGGTGCAAGGGGAAGGGCCAGCTAAGGTTGTGTCCAATCTTTCGGACACCAACTATGAGGTCAAATTTAAGATCAAACACAATCGGATAATCCACAGTATTTTCATGAAGCCTTATGTGCAGCGTCAGGCCATGGTTAACATGGCGCTGAGCATGCCAGAGGAAGAGATCTCAGACATACCTTATGTCATACATGAGGACGAGTAGGCAGGGAATTAGCTGCTAAATTCAATCGACGAAGAGCCAGTTTGTCGGAAAATCAACGAGGAGACATGAAAAACGTCTTCCGCGACTTTCAGGCGGTGTTTTCAAACAAGCCAGGAAAAACAACCCTCGTCGAACACGACATTCAGCTGTCCAGCGAACAGCCAATCAAGAGCAAACTGTACCGTGTTTCTCCAAGACAAAAAGAAGTCATTGAAATCATGTGTTCATTCAGGCAAAACATTTGATCTCTTGAAGTGTTAGTTGAAGTTTTTTTTTTTGCTAAGTGCAATTTTGGCCCTGAGTTTTGGTCTGGCGGTTTGAGTGGGTTCTGAAGGAATGTGGTTTTGTCAGGTGTGGTTTGGCGTCTGTGACCCCTTTTGGCTAGCATTGCAGATAATTTCCCAAAACAGCCACCTAACGAGGGGAAGCGATGGCGAGCTTCGGCACTGAAGGTCATCAGAGAGGCTCCCAAAAAGCATCGGGTTCCTGGCACGCCCAGTCAGCCGAGCTACGTGCGAGCAGTTCATCTTCCGCGCGCAATATATGGCGGCGCGGGTGCTGTTGTGATCGCGCTTACTTCCTGCCGTGGAATTCGGCGAAGAGACGTGACTGCAGGACTGCCAGAGGGGACGACAACAATAGCGTCCCCATAGCAACGATAGTGCTCAACAGGAATGCCAGCGACGACCATAAGCGTATTCGTTCCGGTCCTCGCCCAGTGGTCCCCTTTAGTCACGCTGGATTTGAACAATTGCCCGAGTGCCGCACCCGCGACAAAGCCTCCTCGTTCCGGTCACCAGTCAAGCTCTTTCGACACCTGCGGGGAGACAGCCCGCATTCCTGTGTCATGCAGCTGCCCTCCGGACGCGCGTGCGCGGCCACCTGGAAGCCGCGGGGACGACAACGTGACCGGGTCCTGTTCTCTTTCTCTCGACCGAGCTGCGAAGAAGCATCAGGACCGCCCTACCGTGGGTGGTACCATCAGTGCCATCGTGTGATTGGACATCATTCTTCTAACTGTATTCCCCAGCTAGGGATCTGGGAAATACGAAGAGTATTTAAGGAGCTGCTGGTTTGATGCCAAGGGAGCCCCCTTCTTGAGAGGTATCAAAGACTCCCGACTCTTAAGAAGCTCTCTTTACTGAGAAGCACTCTCAGTTGCCCGTACTTGTACATACTGTAAGTTGTCCTTGTATAAAGTTTTCCCAGTTTTCTGCCTCCGATCATCCCCGTCTCTTCTCCGGTCCAGTCACGCTTCCTGAGATCCAACAGCGTGCAGATTCTGGCGCTGAGCGCTGAAATTGTCATGCTTGAAGAGAGGAGGAGGAGACACCGGAGGCGGCCGAAGCACTTTTTGTTGGCGGCAGCGCACCTGTGCGTCCGTGAGCGAAATCTGTCAGCGTACCCGCCCCCACACTCATAATACGAGACCACGCTTCCGCACCTTCCGGACAGCGGACTCCGAGAAAACTTTCGGATTAACCGCGGCACATTCCGGTACATGGTGGCTGTTTGTGCAAGCATGAGCCGGCAAGATACCAATATTGCGAAAGCGATTCCGCCAGAGAAACGCGTGGCGATCGGCTTGTACCGCCTCGCAACATCAACAGAAGAGCGGACTGCTGCCAACTTGTTTGGCGTGAGCACTGCGTCGGTTAATTTAATAATTCACGAATTTTGCGGCGTGGTTTTGGAGCAGTTGTAAGCACGATTTGTGCATTTCCCAACATCAGCTGAGCTTTACGAGCACATGTGTAAATTCACAGCAGTCTGTGGTTTCTCTCAAGGTGTCGGTGCAGTGGATGGCTGTCATATAGAGGTGTGCCCCCCAAAGCGAGAAGCTGCAGTCTAACACAATTATAAGGGGTAGTAGAGTGTCATTATACTTGCTGTCATCGACCACACATACAGGTTCCTATGCACGAATGTTAGGAGCCCTGGTAGGAACAATGACGCGGCACTCTTTCAGAAGTCTCGACTGCCAACTACTCTGGCTAGTGAGCTGTTCCGACAAGAAACAAAACTCATTAAAGGTGTGGAAGTTGCCGCAATTCTTCTTGGTGATCAAGCTTTCTCCTTGCAGACGCAGCTGATGAAGCTGTTCCCTTTTAAGGTGCCTCTGGGTCCCCTCACAGACCTTTAACTACCGGCTGCCTAGTGCCAGACGTGTTGTTGAAAATGCTTTTAGACGTGTCAAGGGGCGCTTTAGAATGGTACTGAAGAACCTTGAGGATAACATCCACAATGTCAGTTATCTGATCCGTGCTGCTTGTGTGCTGTACAAAGTTTGTGAGCAGCTCAATGACCACTGTGATTCAAGCTAGTTTGGTGGGGTGCAGAGCGCTGATGAAAGGCGGCCTCAGCCGGTGTGCACAAGCAACCGGGAAGAGGTGTCAGGTGTGGCCATCGGCAACGCCCTGGCCAAGCACCTTGCCTTGAGCTAGAATCCATTCTGTGGGAAACTCAAGAGCACCTAAGAAGGACACCTCTACCAAGACGGAACAGCCCTGAACAGATACACACGCATTATTGAAGGAGCAGACTCTGGGTTCGGCTCACGTTAAATGGCTACCATTGCATGCACATGATGCATACTCCATACTAGGGTGAATGTTATGAGGGTTGCAACTAGTGTAATTTTCGTGACCAACATGTTGTTCATAAAATAGGTCTGGTTTATGGAGCTTAGCATTCCAAAGCGGCTAGGGCTGAGTGATGACGTAGTGAACGGCTGCAGAATTTTCAACCACCTAGGGCTCATTAACATGCACTGACATTGCACAGTGCACGAGTGTCTTGCTTTACACCTCCATCCAAAAGCCGCCGTCATGGCCAGGCTTTCAGAAAATAGTCTTGCATTATACAGCTAATGTTAATTATTGGTTCTTGTTAAGCAACAAAACGAAGTGGGTCGTACGAACTACTAGTACTCCTTATGACAACAACTACATGCAACCATCTCTAATGAACAAATAATGAAGTTTTCATTACTTCCTGTAAACAAATTTCGTTTTGCTCGCAGACTATAGTAAAATGCCAGCACCAGCCTTCCATTTTTATATGATTCATTCTTGTTGAGCACTGCTGTTTATGTTGCTGTTTCATTGCCATTGTACTACCTTTTTCATTGTTGTGTTTGCGTCACATGGTCTGCGTATTGGCTGCTATTCTATGACTTGCTGTTTGCTTATAATTTTCGTGTATAACTAGCCGTCTTGGCACACTGCCAATCATCAACTTGTTGGTTCCTAGTCAAGCAGTACAAGCTTTTAGTTTCGCACTCTTACTTCTGAAAGCAGAAGTACTAGCTATTGGGCTAGTTGGTTCATCATAAAGTTGAATGGTACAAAGGAACAAACACGGGAAGACACAGCAGTGGCACTTTTTCTGTCTCTGTGTCTTCCTGTTTTTGTTCATTTGCGCCATTCAGCTTTATTCTAAAACCAGCATAGTGAATGAAATGCATTCACTTTATATACCTTTCAAATAAGGGCCCCCTGGGTGTCACCATATTTTTTCGCTAGGCTGTTGCATGCACCTGGTGCTAGCCCAGTGGAAGCGGATACCTCTGGCCAAGAAAGCTGTTGGTACTTACAATCATATAACAGTGAACATTTTATATCTAGTCGAAAATTAAGCAATAGTTGCGGGAATTTTTTTCTTTTTGCTCATGAAGGCAACGAAATCATGTCGGTCACAGGTGGAAGCTTCATCTTTTTGCAGACATCATCCACGCACAAAGGAAACACAAAAATGTGATGTAAATGTGACTCAATACTTAGAGCTTTGAAAGACCCACAGTGTGATAAATTTCATTACATTGCCATCCCAACTCGTTAAACCAAAGTATGCTTTCTGTGAACAATTTCATGTCATTACTATTTTGCTGTTGTCAAAATTCACCACTGTTCTATCAATTGACCCATACCCCCCCCCCCCCCAAAAAAAACAGTTACGTTGCAAGAAAAATATCAGCCTTGTAGCAAACAGTTCTTGGTGAACAAGCAACAGCCAGTGGTTCTGAGTGGAGAAGCAGGTGGAGTGTTACTGCGAGAGCAGCAGCAATGTACTTGCAACAGACTTGTTTGATTATTGCACTTCTTTACCCCTGCAGTGCATGCATGTGCTCTGTTAATAACTAATACTGCAAGCTACCACGGTAGCCAGCCCGCACAATACAACTCACTGTTTAAAACGCAATACAAAACTTTCAGCAGTATAAGATATTTCATCTCATCACATGCTGTAATATCATAGAAAATCAAATAACTTCCAGCTCTTTTGTTCACTTTTTATTGAGTGAGTCATTATTTTCTTTGTTGTCTAGAGATTTGGCAAGCAGTAGCACCATGCTTGCATTTATGACATTCTCTTGCTTCTAGAGGCACACCACTTTCTAGCGCATTTTGTGTGCCTTGCGGTCGGCTTTTGCTGCTGCCTCGCTTTCTCCTTTACGGAGGACAACTAGCTGCTCTATACAGATCCTTGTCGCTTGTGGTGGCTCTTTTGGGGTTCCCTTCTTTTGGCGCTTGTGCCAGCACCGGCACTGCTGCTTGCGCCACCACTGGCTCTGCTTTTGTCGCCGCTGCTGTTGCCTGTGCTTTGCAGTATAGATACTGCAGCACTAGCACTGCAAATGGGGGAGCTGGCCGCAATTTGTGAGAGGTCGTCTCTTCTGCTTCCTTCAGGCAGGCTGTCCTCCCATGACAGGAGCACTTCTGAGCCATCTGGTGCCTCAGTGACAACTGGCAGCTGCACATGATGAAACGTACAAGACAGCAGGTTATCATCTCATAAAAGAGCTTAAATGAGTCCTAATGTAATGCAATCATCCGCTTCCGCAATATATTAAAAACACAAATTTGTGATGACCCAACTGGAAAGAAGGCAGCGGTTCAAATTTTTGTTTTCCTGAACTTAACTAATTAGATTATTGAAGATCCCAACATGTACATCAGCATTCCCTAGCCACAACATTCATATGGACCTCTGGGTTCAGTTCAGTTTTTTTCTGACTACTGTTACGGAGTGCAATCGCCTTCCTTTAAGGTTTATGTGACGCGAAATATTTTGTGAAGGAGTTGGAGGATTTTTGTACGGCTCCTAGTGTTTGTGTTGTGATGAATGTTGGATTTTGTATCCTTTAAATTACTTGTGGCTGTTGCGGCTGATGGTTTTATGGCTTTTATTTGTGTGCCCCTCCTGCTTGGGCCAAACGTATGGCTCGCAGTATGTACAAATAAATATTTGAATGAACAGCTGAACAAGACAGCATACCAAGCTGATCAAAGTCAATAACAAGGAATATGTTAAACATCTGCAAGCATGTGGATCATGGTTGACCTAGGGTAAATCGAGCTGATGAGGTTGAGTTGAACAAAACTACATTGGAAGGTGAGGTGCGAACTCTGGCGCAAGGCGCTGCGATTTGAAGACGCAAGTGCCATTTCCGCTTCCCATTGCCAATAATGCCCATGGTTGTCGAAGTAGCTTACTCTACATACCCCCCCCCCCCCCACGAGCCGAGTCTGTCCACTCGTTCCAAAGGAAGGATTGCTGGGTCCGTTGGTTCATCATTCAAGGCTTAAAAACAGCACGAAAAATGGGATGATGCAGAAAGAAGGAGTAGACAGCACTGCACCTGCAATTGAGTGTATTTTATGTGAAATGACAATAAATAAGGTATGGTCAAAGAGCTTATAGACAAAAACGCAATACAATACAGATATTACTAATATTCTTCGAACGAAGACAGCGCAAAAAAGGTCAACCACACAAGAGGACACCACACAAAGAATGTTTCTCTTCTGTGATTGTCCTTATTTACGCCGTTGTTCGTTCCTAGTATGAATCACCAACTAGCTCACCACTATGATTTATTGAAGTACTTGGACTTTACAGATATCACATAGAAATTTATTATCTACTTAATAATTCACGAAAATAAAGGCACCAAAATCCTGGTGCATACCATAACTTCATCTTACTTACTTCATCAGACTTAAGTCGCATCCATCCGTAGTGTGTGCATCTTGATATATGATTCCCACATGAAACAAATGACGTAACCTAAACCAGCAATGCACATTGAACTCGCAGTTCAACAAAGCGGTCTTTGCTCTGGCATAGTAATATTAAGTATATGGGGAGACAACCAGGTAACTACCGATACGTTGAATTGCTAGAACAAAAACAAGGATTTATGGGCGAGCAGTGGGAGCGGCTTGGCTAGTTGGTTCACGCTTCATGACAAAGAACAACAGCACAAGGCAAAAATGTAGATGTGGAGGCCAATGCCCATGTTTGTGGGAGTGGTTTACAGGACTGCTTGAGTCTGTTCTTTATTTTCTATTGATGGCCAGTATTTTATAATCAGTATAAGTTCCGCGCTGAGAAATGAGCAGCAATAGAATTCTGAAGTGATCTGAACGACAGATAACACGCGATGTTATAAATCACAAACTACCTCTAAACTTTCCTCGACTCGCCCATCATCGTTGATGGGAAGGCAGCCGAGGAAACTGTGGAGCTGCCAGTAGAAATCCATGGGACACCAGGCGACCCAGCTGAAGTGTCTGTCCGTCTGAGCTGCCTGGACAAATAAATATGATGTGAGCAATTAAATGTGTCGCTAAAAAACGTTTGAAGCTTGTGATCACAGAATTTCTCTCCGTGGATTAAGCTTCACTGTACACATTCTTAATGCAATACTAAAATTTCATAGATAAGTGTCTACTGCATGTGTACAGGTACTGGTGAATTTAATGAATGCAATTTACATTTGCAATGTGGCTAAACTAAATCCTGCTAGTTGCAGCTTTGCAATCGAAACCACGACTGTGCATTATGGTTCAACTATTGTCACTCTAGCAACATCTTACTTGGTTAATTTCTAGATTTATTTATTTCATATATCTTTCCCAGGCTGCACTGTGTATACTACTTCACAAAAACTTCTAGTACACAAAGAAGCCTGATAAAGAAATATGAAATAAATCTAGAAATTTAATTAACTACATTGTTTCTATAGCAGGTGGCCAGAAATAGTGACGCGTACTGCAATGCTGTCAGCGCTGCAGCTCGCAATACGCAAATAAAAACGACGAACAACACGTGTGTAACGAGGAAGACGAAGTTTGCATGCAGCGCCGTCCATTCGTGCACGAGCGAAGATTCTAAGTGCTGCGTATGCTCCTCCTGCCTGGGGTCATTACTCTCGAGTCCTTACTACCTCAACAATGCATTCACAAGATCGTCTTTGACACTCCAGAACTGTGCGACGACGGCGAAGAGAATCGACGCGTTGCTCCAGCGGCAACACATGCTACTGTCGCCCATGCAAGGCTGACGTAAGCAGTTCAGCTGCACTACGAAAAGAGCGCCAAGAACCCGATGGCACGAGTATCATTCGGTAAAAGTCGCACTTACCGGTATTTCTTGTTGAGGTTTTCCATTTTCAGCTTCATTTGTTTGCTGGTGTATGAGCCTTCTCCCGGATGACACAACTCTGGGCGGTCGAGTCGTTCGATGTTGCTGTTGCCACGGGCGCCTCCATCTTGTCGGTTAAGGTAGCAAACGGAAGTTGGCAAGCTCAGTTTGGGTAACTGTGGTTAGGTGGCGTAACTGCAGTTTCGTCTGCCGTGTGAGCGCGGCTAACTATAGTTACGGGGAACCGTAGTTACCTTAACTGTGGTTAAGGTCGCCCGTGTAAATGTGGTATAACTCATGTTATGCTAATATTACGTCTGGAGTTACACAAGACAATGTACTGGGAACTTTGCTTCTTATCATCAATATTAATGATTTACCCAGTTGTGTGACGTCTAGAATCAGTCTCTTTGCTGACGATAGTGTGCTTTATCGATGTATAATCTGCAACGCTAATGGCAAATTACTGACGTCTGACTAAGAAGCAGCGAAAAGCGCATGGAGTTCTAATTTGTTAATTCCGTGACATCTTTCCAAAACTAAACTCATGTCTTTCACCAACAAGCCACATATTCCTACCACCTACTCTCTTGATAGCTATAGTGTAGAATTCACCAGTACTTACAAGTATCATGGCATTAACCTTCAGTCCGACTTATCATGGAGTCATAATATTAATCTCAGTCTTGTCTCCGCTAATCGTACTTTCAGATTTCTCAAACATAATTTAAGAGAGGCCGCAACACACGTAAAAAGCTCGAGTATACCACATTAATTCGTGCGAAACTCGAATAACCGTTTGCTATTTGGGATCCTCATCAAACTTGTATCATCGGCAACATCGAAGCCTTGCAAAACCGTGCTGCGCTATTTATCTTATTATCATTATTCATATTATAGCGGCACCTCATTGAAGTCTAAAGCCGAGTTAGAAAACTTTGTACCGCGCCGTAAAGTTCGCAGCCTATCACTTGTCCATAAGCTTTATCACCATCCTTCCCTTCATGGTGAATTCTTTCAGCCACCGCCAGTTATCTTTCCACGTCGGGATCATCCTTACAAATTTAAACTCATTAACTGCCAGTCATCCCATTATGGACATTCTTTTTTACCACGCTCAGTAACTGAATGGGACGCTTTATCATCAGACATTGCCACAGAATCTGACCTAAATAAGATCTGACACCTTACTCACTCTTGTTTCAACGACTAAAATTATTTTTTCTTTCAGCGTACTTCCTTCCTCCTTATCTTTTTTTTTTCATTTGTACTTCAGCGCACTTTTTCCCGCGATGTCTTTTTCTTGCGGTGCTGTTATTTATTTCTAAGATTTTCCTGCAATATGCGTTGTTCCGACTGTTTCGTGGGTGCCTATTTTTCATAAATATGTGTGATTGGTCTGCTTGTTTCAGAGCAATATTATGAACTCTAACCAATGCCTTGTACCCGCTTCCCCCCTCTCTCCCCCCTCATGTAGTACATGAGGGGGGAGGGAGAGGGGAAGCGGCCCTCGAATGAGGGCGTTTGGGGATATTTTAAATAAATAAGTAAATATGAGCTGTTGAATTTAAAGCGTTAAGTTTAAATTCAAGAACGCTGGGCTTCATTTGAAGGTCCCTTTCACTATCACCGCCATCTATACGTAAAATTGCCGACGAAACTTACATACTTTACCACAACCTCCCCAATCTCAGTGATTCTGGCCGCCACAGTGGCTCAGTAGTTACGGCGCCCGGCTGCTGACCCGAATGACGCGAGTTCGATCCCGGCAGCGGCGGTCGAACTTAGATGGAGGCGAAATTCTAGAGGCCCGTGTGCTGTGCGATATCAGTGCAAGTTAAAGAACCCCAGGTGGTCGAAATTTGCGCAGCATTTCACTACGCCGTCCCTCATAGCCTGTGTCGCTTTGAGACGTTAAACCTCCATAAAACGAAATTCTCCGTGATTTTGTACTAGTTCCACCAGTGCGGACACCAACTTGTCTGTTCAACTCCATAAGCATTCTGCGCTTACATGGATCTACTAACGCCCTTAAAAAATGCTTTTTACCAGCCGCAATTCAGGAGTGGAATCAACTTCCTGGTTCGAACGTGATCCTGTTAGATTTTAACACTGCCTGACATGTCGTCTTACATCATAAATTGTTGATTCCTCTTCCTTTTCATTACAGAGCCTGTATTACTTAAAGTGCGATTTTGGATTTGCGCCTATTGACTGTTTTATGCTTGTGTTTTGGCCATCAATTGTTGTGGTCTTCTTATGCGTTACAACCCCCCCCCCTCTTGTGCAAAACCCCACCCGGCGCATTTAAGGGTATAATAACTGATGATGATGATGATGAATAAACTAGAAAGTGTCTCGACAGCACTTGGTAACTAGGAGAGTCTAGAATTTTGTATTCTTTCTATGCTTTATATGGCCTGAATTCCATCGTCAAGTGAAATATTAGTGTATAGCGACACCACGTCAAGTAACCAGAAAAGCGCTTTGAAGGAAGGTGACATTGTATAATTCTTTCAGGAAATGATTGGTGCGCTGTGTGTAAGTTGGGTGTTTCGGCGGTATATGTTTGATGAGAAAATCGATGTAATCTGACGATCGGTTCAGTGAATGTGCCAATACTAGAGACCTAGTCGCCCTGTGTTATTTTCTTTGTGTACTTTCGGGAGCTTGTAGAATACCGCGCAAAGGAATTCCTTGGCGTCGGCGGCCTACTTACTCGCGGGAGTAATCCCCCTTTATCGGTTACTTTATTGATAGTTTTTGCTATGATGTTTTGTTGCTATGTGGTGATGTCTGATTTCCGTTTCTTATAGAATTTTTGGTTTTTGAACTCTCCGTTGCCCTCCTTATTATAGGCATCTTTTTATATTATATCTATACCTCCACCTTTGGCTGCGGGCTTAAGGACAATGTCAGTTTGTTTACAAAGTGAGCCTAAGGCGTTGCGCTCTTTTGTTGTGAGATCAGGTGGCCCATATTTTTGTGTGCCGAAGGCTTTAAGAATGTCCTTTTGTACTGATTTTATATATAGGTCGAGATGTTTATCCCTAAAAGTTTTGGGTGTTCACTGTTCGTGAGATCAAGGGTGCCGAACAATAATTGAGTTTGGTTTCTCGAAAAAATAATCCCGTAACCTGAGAATGCGAAAAAACAGTTAACGATGATCCATGGAAAGTGAGAGTAGCGCAAAACGGGACAAAGGGACAGAGAAAGACAGACACAACACACAGACAACACACAGACAACACACAGACCCACACACAGACAACAGTATCTTCATTTAAACAGCTGCCACTCATGCCACTCCAAAGCTTCAATCTCATATTCACAGACCATCAGATTCAAACGAATTTCCTCACGATCGAAAGGTTTTCGCGAAACGCTAATCGCATGCGGGACATTCCAAGGAAACAACATTACCCGCCCTCTATAATAAACGATGCCATTATAAGGGCAGAAGCAAATAATTATAATCATGTCTCTGAGGAATCACAGCGCTTTAATCTCACACTCTGTCACGGATCTCTCCGGAGAACACTAGGACTGAAAGAATGGACAAGGCGACGGGTGTACCCACACAAACGCACATTTAATACACCCTACGTGACACGCACACTAGAACACAAAAGTAACAAAACTAACACAAAACACAGACTATAAATACACACGACCCGGGCACGCTGCTACTAGCGTCTACTACTAGTGTTCTACTATTAGCGGTCGGCGTTCGTGCTCACGGTTGGTTCGGTGTGGCTGCGGCGTTGTATGGGTCCAGTAGGCGGCGTCGAGGCGGCGTTCGCCGTGCTTGGGCAGCGTCGCTGGTGGTGTTCGACGTGCTCGGGCTGCCGTCGCTGGCTGCGTCGTACAAGCTCCAGGTCCAAGCGCCCGTGAGGTGATGCCGGTGTTGTTGGCGTTGGGGGCAGCACCCGGTGTTGCAAAAGGGTTGCAAGCCCCAAGGGTAGCGTTGGCCTGGCGGCCTGGGGCAAAGCTGAAAACATCCGAAGGTCCCGGCAAAAGATGAGTCGACTGGCAACAGAACAACTTGTTTATTCTGGCATCGCAAAAGAGCAGCCGGTCAGGGCGACCACGTTACTCGAAGGAAGAAATGAAGTCCCTTTGGCGTCCGGGGCAGCTGCTATTTATACGCTCGGAGTCGAGGGCAAGAAGGAACGGCTGGGGATGAGTCGCACGAGACGGCGACGCTCAGACATGTTCAGACGTGACGTGCGCGTCCGCCGGGCCGGCGCCGGTCAGACCTCCTCGCCTCCCAGTTGGGAGCTCCTCTCCCCGGCTGCCGCGCTTTGACAAGCATGGGCACCAACATGCACACACACACACACGCACACACGACGACACGTGGCATTGAAACCTGCCTGGACCCGCTTGGCGAGCGGCGCTACGGCAGCACTGAACGGGCCCAAAATGACCGCCACTTTGAACGAAGCCCCGGCGTCCGTTGCATCCGCGCCGGCTATACCGCGCGTCGCAGGCGAAACGTTACAGACCGCCCCGCCGGGAGAAGGAGATCCCGATGGTCAGGGGACTGCATCCGCTGTCCAGAGGGATGTCGCTCGATGATGCTCGTAATCGAAACCGGTCGTCCCTCGACGTTGCTTGAGCGCAGCGCACAGAGAAGGCCTCGTTCTCGGGTTCAGGATCACACAGGACACTGCAAAGTCACTTCGGGAGAGTTGCCATTTTTGTGCTCGTTCCCAGCAAGCGTTAGAACTACGCCGAAACGCAACCGCTCAGTTAGCAAGTACGAGACAACCCTCACTAAGCTCTGCCAGGCTCTTTCCCCTTTTATACTACTGCCTAGTTCCTTACAGTAGTCAAGCAGCACTCAGAACGCGTCCACAAATTGGAAAATTGCACAAGAAAGCACATAATCACTTTGAAACACTAATCAAAAGCAATATGTTAAAAATCCTGCCTCAGGAAGAAAACATCAGTAACAAACAACTTTGAGGCGGATTCCCACGTTAGGGGCTTCGACTTAAGCCATCGGCGTTACCGTTGAGACCCCTTTTTGTAACGCACCTCAAAGGAATATTGTTGCAAAGCGAAGCTCCAGCGCAGGAGGCGGCCATTTTTGGGAGAGATGGTCTGCAGCCATTGGAGCGGGCAGTGATCCGTCTCAATGATAAACCTCGAGCCGGCTAGGTAGCATGACAATTTCTGAACGGCCCACACGAGACACGCACACTCTTTCTCGGTGGCGCTGTACGCCTGCTCACGACAGGGGTGTTCCACTTCTCCATTGTCCCTTTGGCACAGTACAACGCCCATGCCTCGCTCACTAGCATCGCACTGAACAACGAACCCTTTTGTGTAGTCTGGCGATCGTAGCACAGGCTGGCTTGTTAGGGCGCTCTTTAGGGCGCTAAAAGCTCTTTCCTTTGTCTCGCTCCACACGACTGTTTGGGGCTCTGTTTTTCTTAGAGCATCCGTCAGGGGAGCCGCGATATCGGAGTACCTGGGGATGTACCTCTGATAGTAGCCGGCGGCACCTAAGAACGACCGAATATCGGTCTTCGTGCGCGGTTGCGGGAAGTCTCGCACAGCGGCCACCTTTATTTCAGAGGGGCGGCGACGACCCTGTCCAATCACGTGACCGAGGTAGACAACCTCGGCCTGTGCTAATTGGCACTTGGGAGCCTTGACTGTCAAGCCCGCTTCGCGCAGGCGGGTTAGCACTGCCCGCAAGTGTGCCATATGCTCAGACCAGGATGCGGAGAATATCGCTACGTCGTCTAAATACGGTAAAGCTAATTCTTCCTGTCCCCGCAACACTTTGTCCATGAGGCTTGAAAAGCAGTATGGCGCGTTCTTCAAACCAAAACTCAAAACTTTAGGACGGAATGTTCCCATTGGTGAAATGAACGCCGCATACCTACTAGCCTCTTCTGTAAGTGGAACCTGCCAATAACCCTTGACAAGATCTAGGGTGGAAATAAACTGAGCGCTACTAACTTTCTCAAGGCGCTCCTCGATGTTAGGGATCGGATAAATTTGATCCTTAGTGATGGAATTAAGCCTGCGGTAGTCGACGCAAGGACGAGGTTCCTTGCCCGGTACCTCAACTAAAATCAAAGGGGAGGCATAATCACTCTCACCCGCCTCAATAACACCGAGCTGTAGCATTTTCTTTACCTCAGCCTCCATAATATCGCGCTGGCGGGGTGACACCCGGTACGCCTTGGATCGTACTGGCTCTGGGGAGGTAAGTTCTATATCATGAGTAAGGACAGAAGTCCTACCAGGCCTCTCAGAGAACTGACCTTGAAACTCTTGTAAGAGTTGGTGTAGTTCGGTTTTCTGCTCAGCCGACAGCGGTGCTTTAATGATTAAGCCACTAATGACCTGATCGGGGTCTTCCCTGTTCGTCACTGAGCCTAGTCCCGGAAGCTCGACCGGAAGCTCTTCTAACATTCTCGTGTCGGGCATTTCCTCTCCAGTACCTGGTGCCTTCAACGCTACAGGCTCAATTTTATTCAGTTCGGACGTGCTCTGAATATCGGCTTGCTGCGCCTCCGACCCTTTCTCATTGTTCGACAACGTCGGCCCCGCAACTACCGCCTTTGCAGCGAGCTCCCGAACTCTCGATCTGGTTAAGGCCTGAACGCTAGCCTCACCAAACAAAAGCCCCTTCTCGCGCAGGAGGTGATCGGACCTGTTCGAAAATAGGTACGGGTACTGGGGGGGGGGGGGCAGCCTAGATGACACTACGGCCTCCGTCTCAAGTGCTCCGAAAGGTCCTTCAATAAGCACTTTTGCTACGGGCAGACACACGCTATGAGCTTCCACGGCTTGCTTGATCCATGCGCACTCGCCCGTGAACATATCGGGTTCTACGTAAGAGGGGTGAACTACATCCATTGTAGCTGCGGAATCACGAAGCACTCGGCACTCTTTCCCGTTCACGAGGAAGTCTCGCATGTAAGGCTCGAGAAGCTTCATGTTCTCGTCAGTGCTACATAATGACAAACACACGACTTCTCTTTTTGTTTCTGGACACTGCGCCGAAAAGTGACCCGGCTTCTGGCACGTATAACACACGCGCGCTTGCCTCCTCTCGAACCGCTTTCTGCGTTCGGCTTCGGCTGCCGCCGTCTCCTTACGTTCGGTCGGACTGCTTTCACTCGCATCCGCACTACGCGTGTCCCCCCTTGCTCTCATGGGTGTGAACTTCGGCCTCTCAGACTTGGAGCCAAACTCATCCTTTTGACCGTCCCTAGCTCCGCGAGCCCGACGCGTCACAAACTCCTCGGCTAGCTCGGCGGCTTTAGCCACTGTACTAACGTCTGGCCTATCCAAGACCCAGTACCGCACGTTCTCAGGTAACCGACTATAAAACTGTTCCAGCCCGAAACACTGCAGAATTTTCTCGTGGTCACCAAACGCTTTCTCTTCTTTGAGCCACTCCTGCATGTTTGACATAAGCCTGTAGGCAAACTCTGTATATGACTCACTTCTACCTTTTTCATTTTCTCGAAACTTTCGACGGAACGCCTCCGCTGACAGCGTGTACTTTTTTAGCAGACTCGATTTCACTTGGTCGAAATCCTCTGCCTCCTCTCTCTTCAAGCGAGCGACTACGTCGGCCGCCTCGCCGGGTAGCAAAGTGAGCAAGCGCTGTGGCCACGTTTCCCGAGAGAACCCCTGCTTCTCGCACGTTCGCTCAAAGTTAACCAGGAACAAACCAATGTCCTCTCCAAGCTTAAACGGCCGTATCAGGTCAGTCATTTTGAACGATACTCGTTCTCCTGCACCGTGTGCCTGACTTCCATTACGAGCGCGTTCCATCTCTACCTCGAGACGCTTCATTTCCAAAGCGTGTTGACGGTCGCGCTCTTCTTTATGTTCGCGCTCGTCTTTCTCTTTTTGCTCTTTACGTTCGCGCTCGTCTTTCTCTTTTTGCTCCCTCTCCTCAATGGTCTCAAGGCATTCCGACAGCTCGTCATCCTCAGCCTCCAACTCAAGAATAGCCCTTAGCAGTTCTGGTTTTCTGAGTTTGTCTGAGACATCCAGACCCAACTCTTTTGCAAGCTCCAGCAATTTCGGTTTGCGCAACGACTTCAAATCCATGGCTGCTCCGAATGCTGCTTTCTCTACTGCCTACTATTGTCTTGCCGCAAACTAACCCGGCAGCAACGACAACCACAATTACCAGCTCTGTTTCTGACACTAACAAAAGCCTGGCAGAGTCCCGCACTCACCAAACCTCGCAGCCAAGAATTCAGCGCAGTCGTTCCGCTGCAGGCAACCAGTCATCACACAGGGCTCGTTGCACTGCTTCCGGATGGTCGTTGTGCTGCTCAGCATACAGTTGACCGCATATCTTCGCTGCTGGCCTCCGTTGTCGGGATCTCACCGCTGGCAACCAGTTGTTGCAAAAGGGTTGCAAGCCCCAAGGGTAGCGTTGGCCTGGCGGCCTGGGGCAAAGCTGGAAACATCCGAAGGTCCCGGCAAAAGATGTGTCGACTGGCAACAGAACAACTTGTTTATTCTGGCATCGCAAAAGAGCAGCCGGTCAGGGCGACCACGTTACTCGAAGGAAGAAATCGAAGTCCCTTTGGCGTCCGGGGCAGCTGCTATTTATACGCTCGGAGTCGAGGGCAAGAAGGAACGGCTGGGGATGAGTCGCACGAGACGGCGACGCTCAGACATGTTCAGACGTGACGTGCGCGTCCGCCGGGCCGGCGCCGGTCAGACCTCGCCTCCCAGTTGGGGAGCTCCTCTCCCCGGCTGCCGCGCTTTGACAAGCGTGGGCACCAACATGCACACACACGCACGCACACACGACGACACGTGGCATTGAAACCTGCCTGGACGCGCTTGGCGAGAGGCGTTACGGCAGCACTGAACGGGCCCAAAATGACCGCCACTTTGAACGCAGCCCCGGCGTCCGTTGCATCCGCGCCGGCTATACCGCGCGTCGCAGGCGAAACGTAACACCGGATGGGTGACAACAGCGCTGGAGACACCCCTGGCCGTAGCAGGTGGTAGCGTCCTCTGTTGACTCCCCGGAACGGGCTCAGGCACGGCAGGAAGTCCACGATGCGTTGCCGTAGAACGCGAGCTCTCCGGAGCAGTAGCCGGCGTCGCTCTCTTCCAGCCGAAGTGTCCCTGACCCGCCAGAGCCTCTGCTTCTCTGCTGTTCCCCCCTGTGCCTCGCTCTGACTCGCCCTTTTATAGCCTCGGTGTTAGTCCACGTAAGCCTTGTCGTCGTCTTCTTCTCTTCTCCACCAATCGTCTCTCTCCACCTCACCGAATGCTTCTCCACCAACATCTCTCTCCACCTCACCGAATGCTTCTTCCTCTTCTTTATTCTTCGGTTAATTCACGTCGTCTTCTTCACAACTCTTTCCTTTAAAATTTCATTTAGGCTGTAAAGACGAAGATGTGACAACGAGGTAGCGGCAGTGCTATCGCTGAGCGCGTGCTGTTGCCGGGCTCTAGAATAATCGCGGACGCCTAGAAGGCCTCTTTCTGCGCCTGGTTCTGCCTTCCTTGTTCTGGTGGTGCCTGAGCTATTAAACCCCTTTCAAGTGGTGGAGGTTGCTCCTGATCCCGTCCTGGAGCTCCGCAGCGGCACTGTAACGTCAGCAATGCCGAATAACGCCCCCCTGGCTCCCCAGCCACCGGCTGCTCCGCTTGTCTGCTCCGGCACACCTCGACAACGGGACCCGGCTGTCTTCAGTGGGCTCGGCGACTCTGACGTCGAGGACTGGCTGGCTTCCTACGAGCGGGTCAGCACGCACAACCACTGGGACGACGCCATGAAACTAAACAACGTAATCTTTTACCTGGCTGATGTCGCCAACCTCTGGTTCCGTAACCACGAAGCCGATATCGCCACATGGTCCACGTTCAAGACGACCTTCACTGAGGTATTTGGCCGTCCTGGCGTGCGCAAACTTCGCGCCGAACAGCGCTTACGCGAACGGGCTCAGCAGCCTGGCGAGACATTTACTAGTTATATTGAGGACGTGGTGGATCTTTGCAAGCGCGTGAACAGCGATATGACCGAGGCTGATAAGATCCAAAATATCATGAAGGGTATCGATGAAGATGCGTTCAAAATGATTCTAGCCATGCAGCCGGCCACCAGCTTGTGCCAGAGCTACGAGGAGCTCTGCCCCAGCAACCTGTGGCTGCCACTCTTACGTACGCCGTTCTTGCCAGACCACCATCCCATACCTTGAGCCCTTTTCAAGACGCCACTCAAGCGCCGCCACCTTCGACGCCCCCGCCTGATTTCTCGTATCGGGCTCAGGTGGCACAACCGTCGCCTCGCTTCACGCCGGCAGTCTCGCACTACGGTCGTTTGTGGCGTACTTGCGACAATAGGCCTATTTGCTTTGCCTGCGGCTTCGCTCGCCGGCCATGTAGCCCGCTACTGCCGCAGACGTCCTGCCACCATCTTCGTATGGGTTTTATATACAGCCGCCCCGCGTGCAAGCGGACCCATTGCCTCCTGCCTTCTCCACCAACCGCCAGGCTGCCACCTCTCATCGTTCCTTTTCTCCGCGGCGCCGTTCCCTATCTCCTATGCGCCGTCGGGCCAGCCTTTCCACTGCGGAAAACTAATGAGCGCAGTTCCCGAGGCAAGAGCTGCGTCCCCTGGGAACTCTACAAGGCCTCTGCTCTCACCAACAAACGTTATTGATGTTTTTGTCGAAGGTGTTGCAACCTGTGCTGTCGTGGACACCGGAGCTGCTGTCTCAAGTATGGACGCGAAATTTTGTCGAAAACTGAAGAAAGTCATGACGCTATTTTCGGGAGTTTCTCTTCGCACTGCTACCGCCGAACAGGTCGAGCCGCTTGCAACCTGCACCACGCGAGTCGTTATTCAAGACGTCTTGTACATCATTCAATTCCTGATCCTCTCCTTTTGCTCCCATGACGTAATTCTAGGATGGGACTTTCTTTCTGAGCACTCCGCCGTCGTCGATTGTGCCCGCGCCGAAGTTACTTTCTCTGCCCTGCCCAACGCCTACCCGGCCGCACCGTCTCCTGAATAACCGGCCAAAGTACACCTGTCTCACGATGTCGAGCTCCCGGCAAATTCCTCTGTCCTTGTATCCCTCTCGTGCGCCTCACCACGCAACCAACCTGCTGTAACTGTACTCTTTACCCCCTCGGAGTTATTTCTTCGCCCCAAGAACATGCCGCTACCCTTCGCTGTTCTCACGGTGACCTCCGGAACGACAGCCATGCTCGTCAGCAACCCTGTCTCATCTCCAGTGACCCTGATTCATGGTGAATGCCTTGGGTGCGTCGAACCGGCTGAACTTCTGCAACTCGAAGACGACCGAGAAACTGCTCTCCCGCCATCGCTGGACTCTCTTACTCCTATTCCGCTGTCACCCCCACCGCCCTCTGACATTCTGTATAGCGCCATCGATCAAGATCTCACTTCTCCCTACCGTGACGAGCTGTTCCACCTGTTACACCAATTTCGTTCATCGTTTGACGCGTGCCAGTCTCCCCTCGGGCGTTCTTCACATGTCCACCATACCATCGATACTGGCTCCCATCCACCTCTGCGACAGCGCCCATATCGCGTGTCAGCGACAGAGCGTCGAGTCCTCAACGAGCAAGTGGACGACATGCTCGAGCGTGGGATTATACAGCCGTCGCACAGCCCTTGGTCATCCTCGGTCGTGCTGGTTCGAAAGAAAGATGGCTCCATAAGATTCTGTGTGGATTATCGCCGCCTAAACACAATAACTAGGAAAGACGTTTATCCTCTGCCACGCATCGATGACGCCCTCGATTGTCTGCAAGGTGCGGAATTCTTTTCGTCCCTGGATCTGCGTTCTGGATACTGGCAAATCCCCATGTCCAAATGCGATCGTGAAAAAACTGCTTTCGTCACGCCCGACGGACTATACGAATTTAACGTCATGCCATTTGGTCTTTGCAATGCCCCCGCAAGATTCGAACGCATGATGGATAACGTCTTGAGCGGCTTGCGCTGGAAGACGTGTCTTTGCTACCTCGACCACATCGTTGTTTTCTCGGCCGACTTCTCCACACATCTGACTCGTCTGCGCCAAGTGTTGACCTGCCTCACCGCCGCCGGCCTGCAACTAAATTTGAAGAAATGCCACTTCGGCGCTCGCCAACTGACCGTACTCGGCCATGTCGTATCCAAAGCGGGCATCCTTCCGGATCCAGCAAAGCTTCGCGCTGTTGCCGACTTTCCAAAGCCCTCTACTCTCAAAGAACTGCGGAGTTTCATTGGCCTCTGTTCCTACTTTCGGCGCTTCATCCAAAATTTCGCTACAATCATTTCGCCTTTGACGCGGCTTCAAGCCCAGAACTCCTTGTCGTCATGGTCCTCTGAGTGCGATGAAGCTTTTGTTACCCTACGTCGACTCCTTACTTCTCCTCCCATCCTTGGCCATTACGACCCTAACGTCCCGACAGAACTACACACGGATGCTAGCAGCGCGGGCATTGGTGCTGTGCTCGCCCAACGAATACCTGGATTTCCAGAATACGTTGTCGCCTATGCGAGCCGCACGCTGTCCAAGGCCGAGATCACTTACTCCGTCACAGAAAAAGAGTGCTTGGCTATTTTGTGGGCGATAACCAAATTCCGACCATACCTCTACGGCCACCCCTTCGACGTAGTCACCGATCATCACGCTTTGTGCTGGCTGTCATCGTTGAAGGATCCATCGGGTCGCCTTGGCCGCTGGGCTCTGCGCCTCCAGGAGTACGACATTCGAGTCGTCTATCGCTCTGGCCGTAAGCACTCTGACGCTGGCGCCCTCTCCCGGTCTCCGCTGCCTTCCGACACTGCGACCATCTCGAGCATTGACTCCGAGCTGTCCTCGTTGCGCTCGGTAAACATGCTTGTGGAACAGCGCAAGGACCCCTGGATTACATCTCTCGTGCACCATATGTCTGGGCCCCCTACGGCAGATGCCTCTCGCTCACTTCGGCGACAAGCCCGCCACTTCACTCTGCATGACGGTCTCCTCTATCGTCGCAATTACATGCCCGACGGTCGAAAATGGCTCCTCGTCATCCCTCGCCAGCTACGAGCTGAAGTCTGCGCCTCTGTCCATGCCGACCCCCAGACTGCTCATGCCGGTGTTTTGAAAACCTACACTCGACTTCGGCACCGGTACTACTGGCGTGGAATGTACAGCTTTTTACGCAAGTACATTCACTCATGCATTGCGTGCCAACGCCGCAAATCTCCGTCACAGCGCCTTTCTGGCCCATCGCAGCCATTACCTTGCCCTGCCTGTCCCTTTGATCGCGTCGGCATAGACCTTTACAGGCCCCAGCCCTCTACCCCTTCAGGTCACCGTTGGGTTATAGTCGCCATAGACCATCTCACGCGCTATGCTGAAACGGCGGCTCTTCCGGCGGCGACAGCGCGAGACGTGGCCTTCTTCATCCTCCGCC
This sequence comes from Amblyomma americanum, assembly GCF_052857255.1. Classification (NCBI taxonomy): domain Eukaryota; kingdom Metazoa; phylum Arthropoda; class Arachnida; order Ixodida; family Ixodidae; genus Amblyomma; species Amblyomma americanum. The sequence goes on from NC_135501.1 coordinate 16,781,804, forward strand.
AGCTCATTCTCCGCCACGGCGCCCCTCGTGAGCTTCTGAGCGACCGCGGCCGTGTGTTTTTATCCGAGGTTTTCCAGGCGCTTCTGCAAGAGTGCCGCATCGTTCACAGAACCTGCACAGCGTACCATCCTCAGACCAACGGCCTCACCGAACGGTTTAACCGGACACTCGGTGACATGCTCACCATGTATATCATTCCCGACCATTCCAACTGGGACCTCGTTCTTCTGTTCGTCACCTACGCATATAATACCGCCGTCCAGTCCACCACAGGCTATTCTCTGTTCTTTCTTCTTTACGGCCGCGAACCTACAAGCATGCTTGACACCATTCTTCCCTACCATCTTGATGCATCTGACTGCGCAACTGCTTCTGAAATTGCCAAGTATGCTGAGGAATGCCGCCAGCTCGCCCGTTCCCTCACGTCCGCTGACCAGAATCGACAAAAAGAGCGTCGGGATTCCGATAGTCAAACTCACGTACCCCTTTCCCCCGGCTCACTTGTCTGGCTCTGGATCTCTGCTGGCTCTCCTGGCCTGTCGTCCAAATTCCAAGCCAAATACCAAGGCCCTTACCGTGTTCTTTCTCAACCTTCCCCTGTGAACTATGTCGTCGAACCACTGACACCCTCCTCTGACCTTCGCCGTCGAGGCCATGAAACGGTGCATGTCAGTCGCCTCAAGCCTTACCATGAACTCTTGATCTGCACTATGCCTTGAGTCGCCAGGATGGCTCCTTTCATTCCCGGGGGCCATTGTAAAGACGAAGATGTGACAACGAGGTAGCGGCAGTGCTATCACTGAGCGCGTGCTGTTGCCGGGCTCTAGAATAATCGCGGACGCCTAGAAGGCCTCGTTCTGCGCCTGGTTCTGCCTTCCTGGTTCTGGTGGTGCCTGAGCTATTAAACCCCCTTTCAAGGCTCCTTAATATATGTGACAAGGGCCCCCTCTCTCAAGAGTTTTTCCATGAAAAACTGCTAACGTCATCCTCATCTCCATGCCATGCAGCCAACCGACTATCTTCTGTGGCGATTCCGGACCCAGCACATAACACACCGCAGATGCCCAGCACACACCAAACGCACACCACTAACACAGCACACCAAATTGCGTTTTTAGAACACTAACACACCACTGCCGTTGTTCGTACAGAGTCCTTAATAAACATGTTCGTGTCCACAATACACTCCCTTGTATGATCACATAACACCAACAACAGCAACAACAAGATAAATCCCAGAGATACATTAACACAGCAACAACCACAAATCAACTACAACACCAAATAGTTACATTCCAGAGATACATAGAGCTCTTCAGTTGGCTCTACCCATGATGTCCGCTCCAACGTTATCTTCTGTCTTCATTGAAATTGGGTAGTTTAGAAGAACTTCTTGTTGGGCAAGTTGGTACATTGCTTTTGAAGAAACCATGTTGCGCATAAAAAGACAACCACAGGAAAGGCCAAAGGAACAGAAAGAGCGCAAACTATCAACTGGGTTTATTTGTGCGAAAGTGCCTTATATATGCAAAATCACATCCAAATAACAAGGAGGTTGAGAGAGGGGGTATATCCAAGCAACTCCTGATCAACAACAGGTGCGCAGAAAATACTTTTCCTTATTGTAAAGTTTGACGGAAGTGTCGCTAATACATTTATCACCTTTATCTTTTATGTGATAGGCCTCCAAAAGCTCACGCGCTGTTTTGTTATTACTTTTGCCTAGTATGTTAATCTGCTTAAGCAAAGGCTCGCATCCACTGCAATCAAAGCAATGAGCAGGCAAGTTAGCTCCTTCCTTATTCCGAATGGATCGGGCATGTTCCCCTGCGCGTTCATTCACTCAACGGCCTGTTTGGCCTACGTAGGCACTTCCACACTTGAGTGGGATTTCATACACCACACCAGTGGCACATTTAACGAACGTCTCAGCATGTTTGATGCCGCATCCACTGCCTCTAGTTCCTTGGGTGCCGGTTCTCGGGCACAAGGCTGCGAGTTTCCGTGGGACAGAAAAAACGACAGAGACGCCATGCCTCTTGGCCACTTTTTTTACATTGTGCGCCACTTTGTGTATGTATGGCATCACCACGATCTTCTTTTTTGGCGGCGGCTCATCCACACTACCTCGATTTCTTCTTTTTATCTTCCTAAGAAGATTCTCGGCCACGGCTGATATGACATCGCCGGGGAAGCCGGCTGAAAGCAACCTTTCAATTTGATTATTGAAACTAATATGCATTGCATGCGGGCATGACTTGGTGATGGCAGATTCCAGGCACGAGCTTGCAATTGCTCTTTTGACTACCTTAGAATGCGCAGAATCAAACGGCAGTAGCTCTTTCTTTGCTCGTGGGGCATAGTGCCAGCAGGCGTGTTGTGAGCCGAAGTTCAGGTTGATATCTAAAAACTGCAACGACCCACTAGAAGGAAGTTTATGCGTGAAGGTCAGACCTCGCCCATACTGTCTAAAGACAGTTAAAAATCTACTCACTGAATCAGTGTGGGTCAAGGTTATTTGTTTGGATAAAACAATCAAAAAATCGTCCACGTATCTAAAACACTTAAATACCCCCAGATTAGTAAGCTCGTCCATTAGGGAGCGGTCAATGGCGGCTAAACATATGTTACAACGAACAGGGGCGACGCAAGAACCGATACAAATTCCTTGTTTTTGAATGTAAAAGTTGTCTTTAAAAGAAATGAAGGTGGCTTGCAGATAAAATTCGAGCAAAGACATGAAGCTATCTGCTGAAACACCAGCAGAGTTTTGGAAGCCTATTAAACCGCTTCTTTCAATACAATCTCGGACAGCAACAAACAAACCTTGATGCGGCACTGAATAAAACAAATCCTCAACGTCTACTGAAAAGGCGTAGCCGATATGGTCATTGGAGTTGAAGAAGTTAACAACATCAGTCGTGATTGTTTTATCCAAACAAATAACCTTGACCCACACTGATTCAGTGAGTAGAATTTTAACTGTCTTTAGACAGTATGGGCGAGGTCTGACCTTCACGCATGAACTTCCTTCTAGTGGGTCGTTGCAGTTTTTAGATATCAATCTGAACTTCGGCTCACAACACGCCTGCTGGCACTATGCCCCACGAGCAAAGTAAGAGCTACTGCCGTTTGATTCTGCGCATTCTAAGGTAGTCAAAAGAGCAATTGCAAGCTCGTGTCTGGAATCTGCCATCACCAAGTCATGCCCGCATGCAATGCATATTAGTTTCAATAATCAAATTGAAAGGTTGCTTTCAGCCGGCTTCCCCTGCGATGTCATATCAGCCGTGGCCGAGAATCTTCTTAGGAAGATAAAAAGAAGAAATCGAGGTAGTGTGGATGAGCCGCCGCCAAAAAAGAAGATCGTGGTGATGCCATACATACACAAAGTGGCGCACAATGTAAAAAAAGTGGCCAAGAGGCATGGCGTCTCTGTCGTTTTTTCTGCCCCACGGAAACTCGCAGTCTTGTGCCCGAGAACCGGCACCCAAGGAACTAGAGGCAGTGGATGCGGCATCAAACATGCTGAGACGTTCGTTAAATGTGCCACTGGTGTGGTGTATGAAATCCCACTCAAGTGTGGAAGTGCCTACGTAGGCCAAACAGGCCGTTGCGTGAATGAACGCGCAGGGGAACATGCCCGATTCATTCGGAATAAGGAAGGAGCTAACTTGCCTGCTCATTGCTTTGATTGCAGTGGATGCGAGCCTTTGCTTAAGCAGATTAAAATACTAGGCAAAAGTAATAACAAAACAGCGCGTGAGCTTTTGGAGGCCTATCACATAAAAGATAAAGGTGATAAATGTATTAGCGACACTTCCGTCAAACTTTACAATAAGGAAAAGTATTTTCTGCGCACCTGTTGTTGATCAGGAGTTGCTTGGATATAACCCCTCTCTCAACCTCCTTGTTATTTGGATGTGATTTTGCATATATAAGGCACTTTCGCACAAATAAACCCAGTTTATAGTTTGCGCTCTTTCTGTTCCTTTGGCCTTTCCTGTGGTTGTCTTTTTATGCGCAACATGGTTTCTTCAATTGAAATTGGGGTTTCTTAGTACCTTATCCCACCCCCACAGTATCAATAGCCACTCTGAAACGGTAGGTCGATGGCTGGCATCTTGCCCAGAGGTACGGGAACAACTCTTCCCTTCGGAACTGTGCGCTGGCACACATCACATGAGCGAACAAAGCGCTTAACGTCACTCTGAACACCGGGCCAAAAGAACTCCTCGGTGATCCTAGACACCGTTTTTTGAACACCCTGGTGTCCGGCCATAATGGCGTCATGTCCTAAACGTAGTACGGTCTCTCGCATATCTCTTGGTAACACCAGCTGTTGGACCCGCCTTCCTGAACTAAATATGCACTCCCTGTGCAGAAGACCATTTAAAAATTGATATTATAAGTGCGTACGACTCTCCTTTCTTTTGACTTTTTCCCCAACTCTTTCAAAACAAGCCTTCAAGCTCGGGTCTTTCTGCCTAATTGCAATTTCGCCCGGCGTTACGCTCAAGCACATCGCAACAGGAGTGGAGAGCGGACGCTGCGTTGCTCGGGCTGTCGCTTGAGCTCTTGTCTCCACTGCCGACGAGAAACTGACTGCACCCGTCGGAGCTCTCGCGGGCCTTTCCTCCTTTGGATGTTCAACGTCGAGCATCCTCCACTCGGGATCGGGGTCTTCGACACTTCTTCCACCCGTAATGTTTCCCAAGATGAGATCGTAGATGGGTTGGTCTACGCATTTTGCCACTACCTGCCCGGTATAATATGGCGTGGACACTAGAATCCTGGCTTCAGGGAGGTACCTTACTGTGCTGTCTACCTGAGTGACGACCGACGCTTCCACTGTAAGATCCTCGTCCTTCACCAGGCTTCTACGAACCAAGACTGTGATAGCTCCGCTGTCTCTAAGCACCAATATAGGACGGTCCCCTATTTGCCCAACCACCACTGGCATTGCTGCTTTCGACTTGGGTGTTCCACTCACTGCCTCATTTTCCAGCGGCGTTTGCTCTCCTTTAAGCTGTGGAACTTCGGGTGGCGTGATAGGTTCTACTCTAGAGTCGACAACGCATGAAGCTCGATCCTGCGTTCTGTATCGGCACTCATCATGAGTATGACGCCTCCTCTTGCAACCTTGACACACAATCTGTGTTTTTTTGGGCAGCACTACTAGTTCGACAGTCAGCTGCATGGTGTCCCACCTTGCCGCAGAGGAAACACCTTACTGGCGCCTTAGATGCACTGCCATATGCTCTTGGTTTTGCCGCATCTGTCTCTAAGGTCTTTTGGGTTTCCTCCTTTGCCTTACTCAAGTTTTTCAACCCTTGAGCCTCGAGGAATTGGTCTGCAGTGTCGGCAAACTCTTCCAACGAACACAAATTTCTTTCAGGAATAGCGCCAGCTTTGAGCTGCAAAACGCTAAAAATTGCTCTGTGACCAGGTTGTCACGCACACCTTCAAAACTCTTTTCTGTGTTTGACACATCAAGGCACCTATCAAAAAAACAGGCGCATGTTGCGCGCATGGTAGTCATATACTAGAATGGGGGCCCGAAGCTATGTGGGCCCCAAGAAGTTTAGGGTGTCGAAGTGCGCATTGCAGAACGCAAGGCTCGCCTTGCGTCTTAAGTTAACGTTAGCGGGGAGCGGTATTTTGCCGCAGTAGCTTGCGCCCCAACGCCGCTTTAAGTTCGGTAAACATGGCGGCGCCCGTCGAAGATGGGCCTCTCGCTTCACTACCGATTCGTCGTTGTCACTACGCTGTGTCCACGTTCACAGCCAACTAAAGGCGCACGAACGCACAGTTCACACACAGTTCCCAATGCTCACAGTTCAAAATCCAAGGAGCGCCTGCAAAGACTGTTAGCTAGGGGTCTCCGTGTGTGTTTGGGAGTTCTTGAAGCGACTTCCAGAAATCTGGTAATTGCTGAGGCACGGCAGCTTCCGCTTAAAATGTTAGGAACAAGAGACTTGCAGACACATTTTCCGCCTGGTAACCCAGCATGAAAGGCACCCATTACCTTCCGTGCTTTGTAAACGGCATGGAAGTCATATACATCAAGTGTTTCAACACCACCGCTAGCTTTTTCCAAGTAATAAATTTTGGAATGGAAACAGAAAATCTCCGATGGCTTTTAGTTAACCCAGCAATACAGTTGTCTGTTGGAGGGATAATTAGGAAGCGTGACATGGTGAATTTTGCTGCTCAGCACTAAGCACTTTACCAGATACACATGCGGTATCCTGGTTACATTCATGTGTATACTGGCGGTTCCAGTCTTCAAAATTCATCAGCGTCCGCATTTGGGATTCGGCACCTGAATGAATGATGGGCAAGTGAACTGATTTACGCGACTAAATCAAGGGCTGCTGAGATTTACGCTGTTTATTTGGTTCTCGAGTTCATCGCAAGGCAGCTGTGGCGTGAGCAGCACGGACAACACTGCCACTTACCTGGGTATCCCGACTCTACTTTCTCTGCAGTGCCACCAGCCTCATGCGTTCAACGTCTTGGCTTCAACGCGTGGAAATCTGAGACCCATATTGACTGTTATCGACGCGCCTGCGCACAAGCTACGCCTGGATAAGCTGTGACGTCAACGAATTTTCATGTATAAAACGTGACGACTGACCAGACGACATTTCACAAGGCTGCTGTGACGTGAGCCGCACGGACGATACTCCCACTTATCTGGCTATCCCGGCTCTACTTTCTCTGCAGGTCGGTGCTTTTAAAACTGCGACATAACCGCTCGTTCTGTAATTTAAAGCTGCCACGCCACTGCTGTCATTTTTGCATGTAATTGTGCCATTGAAACCGCGTCCCTCGCACAATCATGCCAAATAAGGATTTCCTAAGCGCGTTTGAAGATCTGCAGAATGAAATTAAAGGTGACTTGAAAGCTTTCAAGGATTCCCTTGAGCGGGACATTCGCTCTGAAGTCAGAGACATAGAAAGCAGCCTAAACTTCATAAGCGAGAATTGCGATGAAATGAAAGATACCCTTAAGAAATCACTTGCTGAAAATGAGCATCTGCGAAAGACGAATTAAACATTACAAGAGTGACGTGACTGGCTAGCAACTCAGACTAAGATGTTCGAGGCACGCTTGGTGCAATGTGAGCAATATTCAAGAAATGCTAACTTAGAATTTAAAGGTATACGCCTCGAACCGGACGAGGACCTAGCTGAAATAATGGGAAAAATTGCTAACGTTATTGGGGAAGAAATCTCGGCCTCTAACATTGATGCATGCCATCGCGTTCCTGTGTATGGAAACCGTTCTGCATTTAACATTGTTGCCCAGTTCGTCCTCCACAGAATGCGTGATGCAGTCCTTCTAAAAGCGAGAAGCAATAAGAACCTTTCTTGTAAACGACTTGGCTTCAAGGAAAAGACAGAGGTATATATTAATGAGCATTTATGCCCTGATCTCAAACGTTTGCTATGACTGGCAATTACTAAGAAAAGTGAGACAGGATGGAAATTTGTTTGGGTCGGTGGAGGTCAAATCTACGCACGGAAAATGGAAAAGAGCGAAGTACTAAAGATTATGACTACCGAGGACGTGAACAAAATGAGCTAATTCGATGCACTAAATCGATGGCTCCTCTTGAACATGGACAAGTATCATTTGCTTGCCCCGGTGGCCTTAAACAAGGTTGCCGAGGAACCGAGTCTGAAGGTTTTTCATTTGGATTGCCGATCAGTGAACAATAAGAACGATGAAACGCAGTCACTTTCCGACTATTAACTTTTCCTTTGAGGTCGTAATGTTTACATAAACATCATATCACGACGAAGCGAACTACTTAATTTTAGACGGCTATACGCATTTTGCCCTGAATAGACCTAACCGCAAAGGTGGGGGCGTTTCAATCCAAGTTTTGAATACTGCACAGTTACAGAGGAAAAACAGTTCACTTTATATACTGCATACTATGAAATGCAAATTGTTGAGCATGATCGCGAAGTATACATTGTATTATAGCGCCCCCCGGCGGTAGTTTCGAGAAATGCCTTGATATGCTTGAAAGTCTCTTTGATTATGTGTCCACCAATGGCAATCACTGGTCTTAGCGGGCGACGTGAATGCTGACATGCAAAGCGTCTCGACCCGCCAAACAAATTTGTCTTTGTTTGATGCTTACGAGCTTTCGAACCTTATCAACGTTTCCACTCGCATAACCTGCTCTACATCGTCCTCTCTAGACATCATTGTTACTAACTTGGAAATTTCCAATGCAAAGGCTGGCACCCTTCTATCGGACATAAGTGACCACATTCCAACTTTCGCTTTCATTTGTGCTTCAAGGTCCATTTCTGCCCGGCCAACAGTTTGCGATACCTATCAGCGCCTAGATACGATAACCCAGGAACGCTTCAGAGTCGATATGTATGCAGCTAGATGGGATGACGTGATGCGCTCAAAAGACGCGAATGACGCATGCCGCATCCTGGTTGACAAAATAGAGGTTGTGTACGATAAATGTTTCTTGGCTCACCGTTCCTCGCGAACAAAAAGCTAAAATCCCTGGATAACGCAGGACCTACTGCGCAAAATAATGGTTAAAGAAAAGCTGTTTGCACAGTTCATTAAATCGCGCGATTCATCAAAGCAACGAAAATTTAAAAAAATACCGCAATTCTCTTAACCGAGAGCTGAAATCCGCGAAGTTTAATTACTACAACAGCACTTTCTCCTCCATGTCTGGTAAAGACATAAGCGCGAAATGGCACCAACTTAATAAACTACTAAACCGGAATCCCAAATCTCCTGTCAGTAATGAAAGACGGTATAGTCATTAGCGGAGACGATCTCTCAAATGCATTGAATGGATATTTTTCGAGCATCACAAAAACAATGCTCTCTTCCACCGCACCGACTGCCGGTCACCAACTGTTGCTGAGTCTATATTACTTTTCCCCCCAACTGAAGCTGAAGTCGTAGCAGTTGAGTTTTTAGTAACCTAAAATGCAGCAGTGCAGAGGACAAAGATGGATGCCGCATAAAACCTTTCAAGTTTGTTATTGACTTACTTGCTGCTCCGTTAACTCATATTTACAACGTTGCTCTCGCTACTGGGGTCTTTCGCACAGATTTAAATGCAAGTCGCACAAGTTATTGCCATTCAAAAAGAAGGCGACACGTCCAATTTATCAAAATACCGGCTCGTCTCGATCCTGCCTGTGATATCGAAGGGTTTAGAAAAAATTATATCTTCCAGAAAAACTAAACTTTAGATAAGCATGCTGTCCTGTCGGACGAACAGTTTGGCTTTAGACCTAAAAAATCGACAGAGATAGCTTTGATTAAACAAAAAGAACTAATAATTAAAGCCTTTGCGAAGAAATGTCTGGTCCTTGGCATTTATGTAGATTTTTCAAAGGCATTCCACTTGCTCAACCATAATCTGCTGCTACAAAAACTGAAACACTACGGAATTAGGGGAGGCACTTTGTCTCTGCTAAAATCATACTTTCGCTCATCGCAGACAAATGGTTGCTCACAATAAAGAGTTGTCGGGCCTTGAGCCACTTCTCTCCGGTGTTCCCCAGGGCAGCATAATGGGACCCTTATTAGTCCTTGTTTACATCAATGACATCTTTTTTACCCCTGCCGTTGACCTTGTGGCCTTTGCTGACGATATTACAGCACTGTTGTCGGGTAGCACAGAAGTTGAACTATTTTCTCGAGCCAATACGTTTTTGGAGTATCTTCACGAGTGGTAAAGAAATAACAATCTGAAAGTAAATTCTGATAATAGGAAGACGTTTTATTCCGACCAAGAAACAAAACTGTTCACGCCAACTTCACCCTATCACTAGGAGGCAAAACAATTGCAATCGTGCCAAACATAAAATGCTTAGAAGTAATCTTGTCAGAGTGTCTCACCTGGGACGAGCAGGTCAATCATGTTCGGAAACAACTAAATCGCTTCAACGGTCTTTTTTGCCAACATAGGGACACACCTCCGTCTCAAGTAAAGGTCCGTATTTATCAAGCATCCTTCCTCCCATCACCGACATACTGTTTCACAGTTTGGGGAACGACAACCCAGCACAACATATCCAAACTAATAACAGCACAAAAGCGGGCAGTTAGACTAATAGCAAACGTATCGTGGCATACCCACACACATCCATACTTAATTCGATTTGGCATTCTAAAGATCACTTCTTTGTTTCCTTTCAGACTTCTATCAATGTACAAAACTGCGGTTATTACTAACAATGGAACCACTCTCTCTCTTCTAAAAATATCTAGCTGTTCAACGGTGTATGATACCCGCTCTCATTTTCCTTGGTCATTGCCTCTTTGCCACACCAAATGCGGTATGCAATCATTGTCTTTTATTCTTTCGAAATATCTGAACATTATAGAAAATAAAAACATATCGCTAAGGGTTATCACAGTGAAGAGCCTAAAACCATTTTGTACCTTTTTGAAGACGTTTACCTTGAACTTGCTCTGAACTGTAAATAAAATTATAACGCTGGTAGAGAGAGGCCGGATGGAGGACTAAGTCGGAGTAAGGGGTCTAGGCGGCGTAGACGTACGGAAAGCTGAGCAAGTTGGTTACTGTTATCCATGGTAAAACAGCGCAGAAAAAACACAAGGACGGAACAAACACGACGACGCGAGCGCTGACTTTCATTTGGTGATTTATCACGCACGTGTGTACATATACTATTCCCGCCAAACACTACACAGAACAAAAAATATTCAAGAAACACTGCGTCATCACTGAACACATTAAATCTACCTTAATGCAAATGCATGCTCCAAACAGGTGATTTCGTGGTTAGCCAATGATAATGAGGGCTTGCTAATGCATGCTGCACCCCCCTTGTCAATATGATATGCCTCTGCTAGTTCCCTTACTATCTGATCTTTATGTTTGAAGATGACGGATGTCTGATGAGGCAATGAGGCGCACGTGTGCTTAGGTTGCCTGCAGTGGAGCGCCAAATTCGAACCGGCTGCCCTGTCCAAAGAATTGTGATGCTCCCTCAGCCGTTCGTTAAGACATCGCCCAGTCTGGCCAACATACCACCCACCGCATGAAAGAGGGATCTTGTATACTACACCTTCGACGCACTCAACCCTCCTCTCTGCGCGTGCTGTGGTACAACCACCACCAATCGTCCTTCCTAGTAGGGACTCTCGCTTCCGCTGCACAGCTCAGCAAATGTTGCATAATTTTCTTCGAGACGAAAATACAACATCAACTAGAAATTTTCGCCCCACTTTCTTCAGACGGTGTGATAATGCATGGACGTTAGGGATGACAGCAATCTTCCGGCGATTCGTCACCTCATCTTCCTGAGGAGCACGCTTATGCTCCGATTTGATTTTGGCCATCAGCCTTTCGCATCACCTTCCGATGGTTGCCTCTGGAAAACCAGCGTCCTTAAGCCTAGAAATCAGGCCTTGCACACCTTCCTCAATGATATGGACACACGACTTGTTGAGGGCGGCGCGAACACAAGACAGGGCGATGCCATCCTTTACCAGCTTAGAGTGCCCAGACTGAAAGCTGAGTAGGGGCTTGAAGGAACGAGGCGAATACTGCCAGCAAACATGTCCGGGCTCAAGTCTCAGCTCCACATCCAAGAATTGTATCCTACCTTGGTTAACGGTCTCCGTGGTGAAAGCAAGCCCTTGACCATTTCTGACAAATGTGTTCATGACAGCTTACGTGCTTCCTTCGTTTTCAACAAAAACGAGGTAATCGTCCACGTATCTGTGTACCACCTGACCGCGAACCACCTGGCCGTGAACGACCTGAGACCGCTGATAGCAGACAAGGAGGGGTGCTGAGGACGCTGGTTTTCCTGAGGCAATTATCGGAAGGTTATGCGAAAGGCTGATGGCCAAAATCAAATCGGAGCATAAGCGTGCTCCTCAGGAAGATGAGGTCACGAATCGCCGGAAGATTGCTGTCATCCCTTACGTCCATGCATTATCACACCGTCTGAAGAAAGTGGGGCGAAAATTTCTAGTTGATGTTGTATTTTCGTCTCGCAGAAAATTAAGCAACATTTGCTGAGCTGTGCAACGGAAGCGAGAGTCCCTACTAGGAAGGACGATTGGTGGTGGTTGTACCACAGCAAACGCAGAGAGGAGGGTTGAGTGCGTCGAAGGTGTAGTATATAAGATCCCTCTTTCATGCGGTGGGAGGTATGTTGGCCAGACTGGGCGATGTCTTAACGAACGGCTGAGGGAGCATCACAATTCTTTGGACAGGGCAGCGTGTTCGAATTTGGCGCTGCACTGCAGGCAACATAAGCACACGTGCGCCCCATTGCTTCATCAGACATCCGTCATCTTCAAACATAAAGATCAGATAGTAAGGGAACTAGTAGAGGCATATCACGTTGACAAGAAGGGTGCAGCATGCATTAGCAAACCCTCATTATCATTGGCTAACCACGAAATCACCTGTTTGGAGCATGCATTTGCAGCAAGGTAGATTTAATGTGTTCAGTGATGACGCAGTGTTTCTTGAATATTTTTTGTTCTGTGTAGTGTTTGGCGGGAATAGTATATGTACACACGTGCGTAATAAATCACCAGTTGAAAGTCAGCGCTCGTGTCGTCGTGTTTGTTCCGTCCTTGTGTTTTTTCTGCGTTGTTTTACCATGGATAGCGGTGTAGACGACATGTGGAGTTGCTTTTAGAGGACCATGACGCTAAAAGCTCTCTTCGGCCAAGATTCGCAGATGTCTTGCTGCTTCGGCTCTTGTCAACGGTATGTACTGTAAATGCTACTGTAAATATTTAGTTCATGTTGATAGTTTTGTATTTGTTTCGACTGCCTCACCTGTAGCTGTCTTGTGCAAAACTGAGGCAATACGCTGTCACGGCAATGTGGACGTAGTGTGCCTCTCAAGCTGCATTCAAGCAGCTTTTTTCCTTGCGTCCTCTCTCTCTCTCTGTGATACCTGTACCACTAAGAGCGAGAAATAAACTTCAACTTCGACCTCATCTCATCGGTGCGAGACCCGCGGATGTGGGTAATATTTAGCGATTCCCAATTCGCACTGAAATCATTTGACAGCGCTAGTTCCACACAGTGGAAAGCTAGACTAGCATACGAAGTTCTAAGGAATTTTCCAAGACTCCCAAAAAGCAGCAGGTCATAGTTTTCCAGTGGATACCTGGCCATTGCTTCATTCCTGGAAACACTGAGGCGGATGCAGCGGCTATAGGCAAGCCCACTCCAATGCCCTCACCTCTGGTCGTCCGTTATCGAGAGGCGGAATGCGCCGTTTCTTGATGACCATGCGCAATGAAATGAACGAAAAGATGTGATTTGAGCCAAACAATAAAGATTGTGATCTGCGTTCCATCGATCCGTTGCTGCGGTTTAATATTCCATTGCCCATCAGCAGAAGTTTAGAAACGCTCCTTCACCGCTTGCGTTTAGGAACGGCTTACACGAAGCGCCTTTTAATAGAATTGGCCGCGCATACAGCCCACGGTGTGCGTTTGGCCAAGAAAACAAGGATGTGGCTCACCTATAATTGGATTGCCGAGTGCACGACAACCTCAGGTCGCAATTGAAGAGAGATTTTAGCTTATTTGATAAAGGACGCTTAAGTCTACAAAAAATTGTAGGCGCGTGGCTGTCATGTGAACTGCAAAAGCGAGACCTTTTGGCATTGATAGGATTCATTGATAACAGCGGTATCCTTGGGAAATACTAGCTTTGTAGAATTGGAGTCGATGCTACAGCTTTTACCTCTGTCTGTGTGAGTACTTCAAGATCTTTGTTATTTGCTTTTGCTGTGTTTGCTGCAAACTTATTCTTGTTTTTTTTTTGGCGAGTGACCGCTTTAATAACGTTGTTATTTACTTTTGCTGTATGTACTGCACGAAAAGAAGCTTATATCTAATCAACGTTTTTCTTGTTCTTCTGTCTTGGTTTATTCATTTCCCTTATGTATATTGTACTGTGTACTGTTCTCTTAACATTCAAAAAGTTTATTTTCGACTAATGATGTTACTTCTCATGAGGGTTGCACTTTGCTTTATGTTGTGTATTGTTTGTGTTTGTGTTATCTTATGCTGAACTGTATATCGTCGGACCAAGTGGTCGCTATTAATAGTGGAAAGGAGCAGCCGGAACCGCTGTGCAGCACCAAACTCTCCCTTACGGTTCATGTAAATAAAAAAGTTACATGAATCTTTCGCCTTGTCTGAACTTGCCTGAACCACAAAATTTTTATCGAAAAAATGCGCGTGATTTGCAGATTTCTTCCATGTTTATAGAGCTGCTAGGCTTTGCGAATACGCGTCATTTGACCTCAGGAAGCGCGGGAGGTTCAAACAGGCGTGCGCCCCAGCGCGGCTCTACGTTCTGACAACATGGCGGCGCCCGTCAAAGCGGGGCCACTCGCTTCAGCCCCAATTCATTGTCGCCGCTGCCCTCTGTATTAAGTTGAGGGCAAACGAAAGACACACGAAGCTTTCACTCTGTCTGAAGATGACCGCACCATAAAATTTTAGTGACGAAACGCGCGAAGTTTTCAGATTACCCTCCATGTTTACAGAGTTGCTAGGCTTAGCGAGTGCGCATCATTTGGTCGCGATAGAGGTGATTTGGCTGACCGATATTGCATCGATTTTAAAACAAAAAAGGGCTGTGTAGAAACAAACACTTGTTATATTTTTTGCTTTTACATTGTATGCCTGCAATAATAACAGTTTGTGATGAAGAAATAAATGGATATTTTAAATTATTCTTAAAGGTATCTTTTTGAATTTCCGTAGTGGCTCTGCAATCGATGTGGGCCCGCTGCGTAGGGGAGACACCTATTCTAATGGTGTCTTCGACTGATCGTTTAGATCGCTCTAGAGCGCTCTGAGAGGCGACCGCACATTCGGCTGGTCTAAATCGGACGCTCTAACTACATGCGGCTGGTTCTTTCTGATTGCTTGCCTCCGGCTCAGAGCGCTCTGACGCGCTCCGAGAAAAAAGTCGAAGCGGCTCCGAGAAGAGTTCATGAGACAACGCCACTTCTGCCATTTCGCTAAAGCAGTGCGAGGCCTCGCCGTCCCCAAAGCGTAGGCTATTGACGCAGTCACGTAGTTGTAGCGTCCTTGCTGTGTGGTGTTTTGCGGGTGCCGCGCTGTATGAGGCAAAATGTCTAAGAGACGCCGCATAACTAGTCTAGAAATGCGGTCTGTGTTGCTGTCGCATGATAACAGCGATTCCAGCAGCAGCTCAGACGAGGAGGACAGTTTTACCACAAGGCTATGTTTGAAAAATCAGGGTCCCGTCGGACGGGGTAGGGATCGATATAGGCTAAGCGGCGACCGCGATGCAAACTGTGTGCTACCACGTGCGGCTAAAACTATTCAAGGAACGTACGTGCGGCTACTGTTGACACCAGCAGCTGTGCCACGTCGTGGTTCCGGAAGTTAGGTCCTCCTTCTGCTTCCTGCGCTTCCGCTCTAAGCACTCGCTGACTTTTCAGCTTGACTAGCCTCGCTATGCGCTCAGAGCAAGAGCGGCTGCCACTCTGCAAAACCTAACCGGATCACGAGAGCGACCAGTCGAAGACGCCATGAATTTCACCGGCGCACACGTACGTAGCGCTGGGGCCCGTTATTTTCTTGCAGCCCCCAAGCCTTTGAGTCCCCTATTCTAAATCTCAATAATTAATCGGGGGCTGTGGGTTGCACACCGTGCGGCAAAAACCGTTGCCAGGTTTGCAAACGCATGCAAACCACAGCAAAGGCTATAAGCTCTTCTTCAAATCTCAAACACTCTATATGGGAAGATTTAACTTGCGATTCTAGAAACACTGTGTACATGCTCGAGTGTGGCGACTGCGGAATGCAATACCTAGGCCAAACGGACAATTCCTTCCGATTCAGGTTTAATAACCACCGCTCGCATGCACAATCGCTCCCCAATCTAGCTTTTTCGAAACACCTCCGCTAGAAAGGCCGTGAGTTTGATAAACGTAAAGTAGCATTATTACAGAATGGCTTCAAAAACACTCGTGAGCGCCAACAAAGAGAACCATATTTTATTTTTAAATTTAACACTGACCAAATAGCATTACCGACAGCTGCAGCCTCCTCACCTCTCTTCCGAGGTCAGAGACCTACAAAAATATTCTCACCATGTGGTGATTGCAGTCCGCCGAGCAGAAAGGCTGCGCGAATGGTGGCTAAACAAAATTCTTTATTTGGGCTGACTTGCTCCCACAATGGACTGAATAACACGCCGGCGGCTTGGCAACAAGTGTGCTCGGCGATCATCGAACAGAATGCCCGCCGCTGTCGGCCGTGCTCAATTTAAAGCTGATAGCGAACTTTCGAGATAAAGCGTGCAAGGTGGCTAGAACACTCTGGAACTACGTAGAATCAGCGCTGACTGGATGCGATCAATCGAGATAAATCTGGTCGCGTCTTGCATCGCAAACATAGCTATAAAGCGGCCTGCCGGCAGCTTTGGAGAATGAGCAAAAAATACTGCAAAGATTCGCAGAATTACTCCCCTCTCAAAGAAGCATCGGCACGATGAATTATAACAAATAAGGCGACTCGCAACAAACAAAACGGTTCTTGTGAAAATAAATCCAGAGTATGGAAATGCAGCGTCCTTTAGCGCGCATAATACGGCTTTACACGGACGACATGGACAACTTTTGTTCGTACCGCGGCGTCTCTGGGATGCAGTCATTGCGTCAGGGATGACTTCATAATCCAGTTACCTGGCCGATGAAGAACCTTGTACGGGTCGAAATAGCGGCGCAAAAGCTTTTCACTCAGTCCACGGCGACGAATTGGCGTCCAAACCCAGACCTGGTCTCCTGGCTTGTATTACGCGTTGCGTCTTCGTAGGTTGTAGTGTCTGGCGTTGGTCCGCTGGTGGCCTTTGATCCTTAATCGGGATAGTCTTGAAGCTGCTGCTGCGTGTTGAAGGTAGGCGGCGACGTCGACATTCTCTTCTTCGGTAACGTTGAGCAGCATGACGTCTAGCGTGGTCGTGGACTTCCTGCCATGGACGAGCATAAAAGGCGTCATCTGAGTGGTCGCCTGCACTGCGCTGTTGTTGGCGCAGACGACGTAAGGCACGGTGACGTCCCTGGTCTTGTGTTCGGCATCGACATATATGGCGAGCATATCGGCGATGGTTTTGTTCAGGCGCTCTGTCAGTCCGTTTGTCTGCGGATAGTATGCATGTGTCATCCGGTCGCTGGTTTCGCTGTAACGCTGGATGGCTTGCGTTAGTTTCGCCGTGAATGCTGATCCTATGTCCATGATGAGCACATCGGGGACGCCGTGTCTCAGCAGAATGCACTCCAGGAAAAATTTGGCGGCTTCTGCTGCTGTTCCGTTCGGTAGGGCTTTCGCCTCGGCGTAGCGGGTCAGGTAGTCGGTCGCTATGATGACCAACTTATTTCCAGACATTGACTTTGGGAAAGGGCCAAGCAAGACCATGCCGATCTGGTGGAAGGGCCTTGAGAGGGGTTCTACAGGGTTCAGAAATCCTGCTGGTCGGGTGGAAGGGGTCTTTCGTCGCTGACAGTCTCGGCAGGTTTTCTGATAATGTGCGACATTTGCAGACAGTCGGGGCCTGTAATACTTGTCTTGAATGCGGCGGAGGGTGCGAGTAAACCCAAGATGTCGAGCTGGAGGCTCTTCGTGTGAAGCCTGTAGAACTTATTCGCGGAGATAAGCAGGTGCTCAAGGAGGTAAGCTATTTTGTTCGCTGTGATGTTCTTCTTCAGGAGGACATTACTACGTACACGGAAGGAAGACAGTTCTCGCTTCAATGAGGCGGGGGCTCAAGAAACCTTGCCTTCCAAGTACTCGATGAGGCGTTTTACGTTGGGGTCGGAGCGTTGCTGCTGTGCACAAGAGCCGGGGCAAATGGGTCCCAGGAAGGCATCCTCATCCTCGACCGGCGGTGCATCAACAGGGGCTCGTGAGAGGCAATCTGCGTCAGAGTGCTTGCGTCCGGAATTGTAAACGACGGTTACGTCAAACTCCTGGACGCAAAGACTCCATCGAGCGAGGCGGCCGGAGGGGTTCTTCAAATTGGCAAGCCAGCACAGTGCGTGGTGATCGCTGACCTCCTAGAACGGTCGGCCGTAGTGGTAGGAACGGAGTTTCGACATAGCCCAGTTGATGATAAAGCAGCCCTTTCAGTTGTCGAATAGTAACGCTCGGCATCGGAAAGGGAGCGGCTAGCGTATGCGATGGCATTCTCCAGCTCGTCGCTTTTTCGAACAAGGACGGCGCCAAAGCCCACGCTGCTTGCGTCGCATGAACTTCAGTATCAGCGTTTTCATCAAAATGTGCGAGGATCGGTAGGGACTGTAAACGAGATTGAATTTCTTTGAAGGCTTCTGCTTGCGGCGCCTTTCATTTAAATGGCACGTCTGCCTTCGTCAGTTGGCTCAAGGGCTCGACATGCGCGAAAAGGTTCACAAATCGTCGGTAATATGCGCACAGTGCGTGGAATCTGCGCACTGCTTTCTTATCGGCCGGCAATAGAAACTGTTGAATAGCAGCTGTTTTCTGCGGATCATGGCGTACTCCCTCCTTGCCGACGATGTGGCCTAGAAACAGCAGTTCTTCATGGGCAAAGTGGCACTTCTCTGCTCTCAAAGTTAGGCCAGACCACTTTATGGCGTCTAGTACTGTTCGAAGTATTTTGAAGTGCTCTAAGTTCGAGGCGAAAACAACGACGTCATTTAAATATGCCAGAAAATTTGCCACTGCAGGGCTGCCAGCACTGTGTCCATTACTCACTGAAACGTCGCTGGTGCGGAACAGAGACCAAATGGCATCACTTTGAACTCAAACAGCCCATCCGGAGTGATGAATCCTGTCTTCTCGCGATCTCTTTCGTCGACCTCAATTTGCCAGTCGCTGCTCTTGAGGTCCATCTATGAGAAATGTTTGGCGTTGCAGAGGCGGTCCAGTGTGTCGTCAATGCGGGGGAAGCAGGTAGACGTCCTTCTTTTTTATGTTGTTCAAACGGCGGTAATCAACGCAGAATCGATGTGCGCAGCCTTTCTTTCTCACTAGAACAACCGGTGCCGCCCGTGGGCTGTTTGAAGGCTGAATGACGTTGTCGCGAAGCATTCCTTCTACTTGGTCCCAGATGGCTTGTCGTTCTAGCGGAAATGAACTTAGAGGCTTTGACAGAAAGGTTGGGCGTGCTGATCGGCTATAATTCGATGCCTGGCAATTGGCGTTTGTCGGACCTTCGGCGATGACGAAAAACACTCGCGGTATTTTTGAAGCAGATTGTGGATCTGGTCGTGTGAGTACAGGGACAGGGCTGGGCTGATGTCGAAAGGGGGCGAGTTCTCTTGT
This sequence comes from Amblyomma americanum, assembly GCF_052857255.1. Classification (NCBI taxonomy): domain Eukaryota; kingdom Metazoa; phylum Arthropoda; class Arachnida; order Ixodida; family Ixodidae; genus Amblyomma; species Amblyomma americanum. The sequence goes on from NC_135501.1 coordinate 16,801,164, forward strand.
ACAGGCGAATCTTCTGCAGACGGGTCGGAGAGGATGAAGGATGTCTCGTATGTCGGATATTTCGTCGAAGAAAGCAATCGTCGTTCCTCTGTTAATGTCCCGGTATTCTTCCCTGAAGTTAGTCAGCAGCACATCGGACTGGGTCATGCGGAAATGTGTGATGCCTCTTGGAATGCTGATTCCTCGGTTTAGAAGCACCTGCATGTTCCCGTCGATGATGGCTTCAGCGTTAATGGCTTTTGCGGCGCCTACGGTCACGAAGAAGAAATGGGCTTGGGCAGGGCATATAACGCGAAGGCAAGATAACCACTGGTCCTTAAGGGCAACGGAGTAGATTCCAAGAGAAAGTAAGCATAGCAAAGGGCGGCACAAGGTTAGGTGGGCGGATGAGATTAAGAAGTTTGCAGGCAAAGGGTGGATACAGCTGGAAAAGGAGGGAGTTAATGGAGGGACATGGGAGAGGCCTTTGCGCTGTAGTGGGCCTAGTAAGGCTGATGATGATGATGATGATGATGATGATGACGACGATGGTCACGATAACACTCGAACGGTGTGGGATGCTCACTTCTTCCTCCAGAACACTTTGGGCAACGTGTTTTTCCAGAGTTCTTGACGAAGCGACGGCCTCGTGCATCAAAAGCGAGATGAGCTTGTTACGCTGGTCGATGATCACCTGGCATGGATAAAGGAATTCCATGCCCAAGATCACTACGCGGGAATATTGCCGTAGCACAAGGAAGGTCGCAGGATGTCACAGGATGTTTTTGACAGTCACTCGAGCTGTGCATTCACCTGATGGCGTAATGACGTTGCCCCTTGCGGTGCGAATTTGTGGGCCGTCCCAAGCGGTCCTGACTTTCCTCAGATACACAGCGAATGTTGCATTCACCACCGAATAATCGGCTCCTGGGTCGACTAGAGCGGTAACTTTCCGGCCGTCGATAGCTAGGAAGGGTTTTCTGGCGGGCTAGTTGGTGCTTATCGTTCATGATTAAACTGTGCGAAAGAAGCACAGGTGAAACTAAAAATTCTATGAGAACGAAATATGAAAACGGCCGAACCATGTATTACGAGCGAAAACTTAATAAGCAAAAGGGATGAGACGTGGAACCAACAGTAGCAACAGTAAAATATTAAGGTGCAAGCACTAAAAGTAAGCGGAAAAGCATAATAGCGAACCCTTATGAATTATACAAAAAAAATCAGCAGCGAGGCCAAAACCGTGAACCCGAGAGTTAATTATGGAAACAACAATAAACAAAGGTAAAGGCGACGCGAGAATGACAAAGGCTAAAAGCAGGCTAAAATCTATGAAGGATGGAAACAATAAGTAACAAGAGCAAAGGTGCAGGGTTAAAAAGGGCAGTTCAAAGTGTCACTTTTTAAAAACGCGATTTCTTTATTCGAAAGCAGAACGGACAGTGTTCTCACACAATTGCTCGCATTCCTTGCGATTAATAACGCCTCAATTATTTACCTTTTTGTTGTGGTTCTAGCCGTAGCGAGGAACTTTGCGGTTTCGAGAAACAGGTAGCAATAACTTTTTAGCAATTCTTACAATGTAAAGCTAAATTACCTCCTGAGTTGGTAGACATATTGCGAACGTGATCAACCACCCTCTCATTGAAACATCACCCAGATTGGCTGACGCACATCTTTCCACAGGATAATGGAACCTAATAGATAACTTGTCTGGAACTTTCTGGGTACTCAAGGCTGTGATTGAAGGCGCATCTTTGCTATCTATCGTCGCTGTTCATAATAGTACACTTTAGCGAGCTTACACGGCGCCACAAACACGAGTTGGACGCCGTATCTTCCTGCAACTTTATTGAAATTCTGTGACACTCGGTGCACGTAACGCATGACACGCACAGGTTCTCGTTCTTCATTCGCTTGGCGGTTCGTATTCTTCATCCTCTGTACCAAGCTTTCGCAAACACAGGCTATAAGTTGCTGCGGATACCGAGTATCATACAATCTCTAACCTGACGGTTATGATTCAACTCATTTTGTGCTGACATGACTTTTCTAGAACAAAGCGGCAGACAAGGTGAACTATCGCTCTTTTTACCAACTTTGAATGTGCACTGTGATAGGGTAGAAACTTCATGTTCATTCTGGGGTTGTAGGACCAACAGACACGTGAGGGCGTAAATTCTAGATTCATATCCAGAAACTGGATTTGGTTACCCTTAGGCAATTCATGCGTGAAATGAAGCGCTTTTCCTTCACACTTGGAAAACATTGAGGATGCTACTCACTGAATCAGGAAGACTAGACTTAGCACAGAGGTTTACAATCCCCATATAATCTTCAACGTACCTAAAGAAGCGCAGAATATGTTGGTCGTAGAGACAACATTGCAAGCGCTGGTGAAAGGAAGAGAGAAAAATACCAGAGAAAAATAAAACGAATGCCACGGATGAACCAATGCAAATGCCTCTTTTCTGAATGTAAAACTGTCCTTGTGGCAGAATGCTGTCGAGGCAAGGTAAAATTTCAACTGTTCAAGGAATTGTTCCAAGGACGTGATAACTGCGTTTCGGAAGCTGATTTCACCATATTCCTCTACTTGCTGCTTGACAGCTCCAAACAAGGCTTTATTCGAATCAGAGTAGAACAAGTCCTCTATGTCTATCGAGAACGCCGTGGTGGCCGATGTTATGACATCCAGAGTGGCAAGAAGTTCTTTTGAGCTCTGCGCTAAAAACGGATCTGGTCCCGCAACTTTGTTCAGGTGCTGCTTTAGAAAATCACGTAACATACGCTGCCAGCTGTCCTTCTCTGATAGGATGAAACGAAGAGGGCAATTCACCTTGTGGGTTTTTCCTGTGAAGAAAATGTGCAGGAACTCATTTTGATATTTCTTGACGTCTTTGGCCATTGATTAAAGCTGTACCTTCTTCAGAAGCTTCCTAGAATCCTTCTTTTGTCTTTTTTTTCACAAAACTCTATCGGCCTGAATTACTGCGTTAACACCTGCACAGCCTTTTCTTCACATATTCTAACTGGCATAACAACGAAGCCGCCTTGTTTTTCGACTTGGATGACTGTAAGGTCGTTGTCTTTCAAGTAGTTTACGACTTCCTTTGAAGGAGGGTTCTTTGGTGGACGTTCACTTACAGTGCAGATGAGGCTGTCAACTCCGTCGGCAATAACACGTCCTTTGTCTTGGTTAGTTGTGCTACGGGCAATTTGTCGCAGTGCTGCTAGAAGCTCAGAGCGGTTGGTGCGTGGTTCAAAGGAGAACTTCCAGGAGGCTGTGTATACTTCCAGGGATGTTGACGTTGCCTTCCACTAAGATGGTCCTGGCTGCATTGCTGGCACACTTCCTAGAGGGAAGCTTCGGCCTCTAATCGTGCCATAGAAATTCGGTGTAACTGGCAGCCATCTTTTTCAGTTCGGAAAATTGTAGGTTTGCCACGAAGGGATTTTCTACACAGACAAGAGCGCGCAGCCAGTCAGTGTAGAAGCGGACTTGTCTCCAACATTCTGACTTCATTATTTTGCTCATACTTCTAGCATGTTCCCATGAGGGCTCAGGCGTACCCAGTAAGGCTTGAACCTGCGGCGTAGGGGTCTCCAATTCAATTCAAGTTATTTTCTTTCCATAGAAAGGGGGAGCTAAGGCAAAAGGCTGTCTGGCCTCACGAAGGCCTCAGCATCCATATACAGTTGCCAATGCAGTGGCAAAAAAAAAATATTTGAAAAAATTTATACTTTTAGTACAAGTTCAGAAAAAAAGAGGACATATATGCAGGTTGTAACACAATATTGCACAAAAAAGAATTTGCAGCACACACGTTTCTACATAGATGATTTTCTACTCTTATCCACATAAAGCCTTGTTTGCAGCTGTCAAGCAGCAAGTAGAAGATTATGGTGAAATCAGCTTCCGAAACGCAGTTAGCATGTCCTTGGAACAATTAGTTGAATTGTTGAAATTTTACCGTGCCTCGACCGCAATCTTTCACAAAGGACAGTTTTACTTTCAGAAAAGTGGCATACACATTGGTTCACCAGTGCCACTCGTTTTATGTAGTATTTTTCTCTCTTCCTTTGACCACCGATTGCAATGTTGTCTCTACGACCAACATATTGTGCGCATCTTTACGTACGTTGATAATTATCTGGTGATGGTAAGCCTCTCTGCGAATTCCAGTCTGCCTGATTCAGTGAGTAGCATCCTAAATGTTTTCAAGTGTCAAGGAAAAGGGCTTCATTTCACGCATGAATTGCCTAAGGGTAACAAAATCCAGTTTCTGGATATCACTCTACAATTTCCGCCGTCACATATCAGTTGGTCCTACAACCCCAGAATGAAAAATCAGATTCTACCCTATCACAGTGCACAATCAAAGTTAGTAAAAAGAGCGATCGTTCACCTTTCCTGCCGTTCCGCTCTAGAAAAGACATGTCAGCAAAAAATGAGTTTAATTCTTAACCGCTAGATTGAGAGATTGTATGATGGTCGGTATCCGTGGCAACTGAAAGCATGTGTTTGCGAAAACTTGCTACAGAGACTGAAGAATACGAACAGCCAAGCGGGCGAAGAACGAAAACTTGTGTGTGCCATGCCTTACGTCCACCGAGTGTCACACAATTTAAAGAAAGTTGCAGGACGATAAGGCGTGCAACTCGTGTTTGCGGCGCCGTGTAAGCTCCCTAAACTGTGCGCTATCATGAACGGAGACCATAGAATGCAAATATGCACCTTTAATTACAGCCTTGATTACACAGAATGCGCCAGAGAAGTTATCTATCAGGTTCTATTAACCTGTGGAGAGATGTACATTGACCAAACTGGGCGATGTTTCAATGAGAGGGCGGCTGAACATGCTCGAAATCTGTCTACCATCTCAGGAGGTATTATTGTTTATATAGTAAGAAGTGCAGAAAAAGTGACTGCCACCCCTTTCTCGGAAGCACAAGGTTCCTCGCTACTGCTATAATCAAAACAGGAAGGGAAGTAATTAAGGCGTTGTTAATCGCAAAGAATGCGAACAATTGTGTGAGCACACCATCCATTCTGCTTTCGAATAAGGAAATCTTGTTGCTAGAAATTGACACTTTAAACCGAACTTTTCAACCCTGCACCTTTACTCTTGTTTCTTGCTGTTAACAATCTTCACAGATAATAGCCCGGTTTTAGCCTTTGTAATTCTCGCGTGGCCTTTACCTTTTTTTTGTTTCCATAATTCACTCTAGGTTTCACTGTTTTAGCCTCGTTGTTAATCTTGTTTTGTATCATTCATATGGGTTCGCTTTTATGCTCTTCTGCTTACTTTTTAGTGCTTGCACCTTCATCTTTTACTGTTGTTACTGTTGGTTCCACGTTTCAATCCTTTTGCTTAGTAAGTTTTTGCTCGTAATACATGGTTCGGCCGTTTCTATGTTTCGTTCTCTTGGAATTTGTTTGTTTCACCGTCAGGTTTTTTATTTTCCTCTATCCTTTTATCCAGGTTTATAGGGTGTTTAGGCATGCACACACTTGGGGTTTTTGAGAATGGTTCTTCAGATTGGCTCCACTAAACTGCTAAACTTATTTGCTGTGTTGGATCCTGATTGTGTCATGTGGTGGTTTGGTGCGTATAAAAGGAATGCTTGAAGCGTTTTTTGAAAAAAAGTTGGTCTGCGCTCTGTGTGTACGCCTTTCTCGTCTTTGTCCCTGTTTCTTTCCCGCTGTTTAATCATGAGTTGATAGCTACTTCTAAGTCGGATGTCCTGGCTTTTACGTTTCACGTCGTCCTGGGCGTCGGGACACGGCTCCGTCGGGTATCGGAATCGTGGGTAGAACGTGTCGTCGAAGGTTTTGTTTGTAGCGGCGTCGTTTTGAAGGCGGTTTTTGTCGTGGTCGAGGTTGTTTTGTATGCGGCGTCGGTGTGTCGGGGGCGGCGTCTTCATGCTGCATGGTCGTTGGAGGTTCTACGGTGTTTCGCTCAGGAGCAACTTCACCTCCAGAGGTTTCTGTCTTTAGTTTCCCCTTCGTGGGCTGAGAGACCTTCCCCGTACCGTGGATGCGTAGCTGCGGCGTGGCGACGCAGTGCGCGAGGCTGACGGAGATCGTGAGCGCGATAGCGGTTCGGCAAGTGCTCCTCTCGACGCAGGTACTCGTCGAATTCTTACGGACGTTGCCCGAAGAGTGGCCGGAGAATAATACTTCGATTAATCTGTCTCTTAAAGAAAACTACTTACAAAGCAGCAGAAAAAACAGCCATGCCGCCGGTGGGATCCGAACCCACGACCTCCGAATATCGCGTCCTGTGCTCTATCAACTGAGCTACGGCGATGGCTGTCTATGTCCAATCTACTGGTCTCGTGGGTATGTATGTCTATTGCGTGTAAACGATTCTTGAGAGTGTTCACCAGCGCCACTCTCGTCCATAGCGGCGGACGTACAACGTCCTGTTTTACCGCGAGTGTGACGTAAAACGTCATCTAACGGAGAGGGCGGAAACTGCGAAAGCCCTGTTATGCTACCTATGGCATCAAAACTGCTAGATCCGAGACCATCGTTAAGCTATAGCAGACAAGGTAAGGAAAATGAGGGGCACGTTTGACAAACATATTAAGGAAGGCAACAGTTACCGAAACCAAGGTGCACAGGGGAATGTTTTTTTTTATTTGTAGTGCTGATTAGTGGGAGAATAATACTTCGTTTAATCTGCCGCTTAAAGAAAACTACTTACAAAGCAGCAGAAAAAAACAACCATGCCGCCGGTGGGTTCCGTACCCACGACCTCCGAATATTGCGTCCGGTGCATCTACCAACTGAGCTGAGGCGACGGCTGTCCAATCTGCTGCTCTCGTGGGTATTTATGTTTGTTGCGTGCTTGAGAGTGTTCACCAGCGCCACCCTCGTCCTTTGCGGTGGACGTAGCGTGTCCTGTATTACCGCTAGTGACTTGGAACGTCATCTAACGGTGAGGGCGGATACTGTGCGAGAGCCCTCTTCTGCTACCTAAGGCATCAAGACTGCCAGAACCAATACCCTCGTTAAGCTATTAACAGAAAAGGTAGGGGAAATGAGGGGCTCGTTTGTCAAACATACGAAGGTAGCCAACAGTCACCGAAACCAAGGTGCAAAGGGGAATGTTTCTTCTTGTATTATTTTTAGTGCTAATTCATCATCAGTATCTTCTTCAGCCTGACTACACCGACTGTAGGGCAAAGGCCTCTCCCATGTCTCTCTAATTAAACCGGTGCTTTGCCAGCTGCGCCCGCCCATGCCTCCGAACTTCATCTAACGGCGAGGGCGGAAACTTAGCGAGAGCCCTCTTATGCTACCTTTGGCATCAAGCATGACGTTCCACTCGAACTCGCGGAAATAAAGGACGTGCTACGTCCACCGGTATGGACGAGTGTGGCGCTGGTGAACACTCAATGTTCGCTGACACGTAATAAAGATAAATACGAACGACAGCAGCAGACTGGACAGCCGTCGCCGTAGATCAGTTGGTAGAGCACCGGACGCGATCCGGAGGTAGCGGGTGCGGATCCCACCAGCGGCAGGGTTGTTTTTTCTGCTGCTTTGTGAGTGATTTTCTTTAAAACCAATTGATTGGCACTACAATTTAAAAAGAAATGAAAATCTTCCTCTATGCACCTTGCTTTCGTTGACTATTGGCTTCCTTCATATGTTTGTCAAACGAGCCTTTGATTTCATTTGCCTTTATAGTTATATATATATGTAAGTACAGTATTACGACAAACGGGACTGTTCGTTTTAAAGGTTTATTGTGCCAACAGTTTCGGGAATGGTATTCCCTTCGTCAGGGCAGGCTTAGTCGAAACAAAGGTGCATAGGGGAACGTTTTTTTTATGTGTTGTGCGTATCAGTGGGATAATGTTACTTAGATTAATAAATCGAATAAAGAAAATTACTTATAAAGCAGCAGAAAAAAACAACCATGCCGCCTGTGGGATCCGAACCCACGACCTCCGAATATCGCGTCCGGTGCTCTTACCAACTGATATACGGCGACGGCTGTCCAGTATATATATATTGTTACGGTGTGGGATGCCACGGGGTGGCCACAGGCCCGCCCAGAGAAATATAGCAGCAGTACGGAGGAGAGCCGGCGAAGCACGACCGGCGGCGGCCAAGCTTTCTCGTTCTATCTCCCTCGTGCTAGAGCCGCACGCTCGCCGCTCGCGCTCGCTCTCCGCCTCTTCTTTTATTCCCGTATCACCTTTCCACCGGGGGGGGGGGGGGGGGGGCGGAGAAGTCAGGCCGTGCTTTGATGCAGGGTTTCCTGGGGCGATGCAATGTGGGCTCGCAGATAGGAAACGGTCACACTCTTCGTTGAATTCGAAGTGTGTGAGCTGGGCGAAGGTGTCTGCAGTCGCCGAAGAAGGTCCCACACCGGTTAGGCTAACTTCAGGGAGTTTTATGCATATTGAGCGGCGATCCGTTTATGGGACTGCATTGCGTGGGGAAGGCATGGAGCCAGCAGGCGACGACGGCACTGATGAGGACCCGGTAGCTAAGTCGGAGTCACCGCAGGCGCCGTAGACATATCGCTTCATGTTTGAAACATGCTCTGTGAAAATGTGGTGCACACCGCATGGTCGATGCTCTGGCAGGTCTTCGAGGCGGTATGTCACGGGGCCGAGTCGGGCAACGACACGGTAAGGGCCGCGGTAGCGGGGCAAGAGCTTTGCGGCACGGCCAGTCGCACGGATGGTGCGGCGAACGAGGACCAAGTCACCGGGCCGGAAGGGGGGATGTGGTGGTGCTGCCGCGTTGGCCGCTTGCACACGCGCGTGAGCCGTGAGGAGGTTGCGCTGGGCGTCGAGGCGGGCGGAATGAAGTCGTTGAGCAGATTCAGTTGGTGACGCAGTGGGATGGGGAAGGCCCAACTGCGCGTCGAGAGGGATGGAGGGCGTTCTGCCATAGACGACTGAGAACGGCGTCACATGCGTTGTTTCTTGCGCTGCAGTGTTGACTGCAAAAGCTGCAGCAGAAACAAAACGATCCCAGTTTGTGTGGGACGGAGCGACGTAGGATGCGAGTATATCCGTGAGGGTACGGTTAACACGCTCCACGAGGCCATTGCACTGCGGATGATTGACGGATGTAGTGGAATGCGCAATGCCGAAGGAGCGGAGGGCTCGCTCGAATTCATGGGACATAAAGCAGCTCCCACGGTCCGTGATGAGGCGCCGGGGAACACCGTGCCGAAGAACGAGATGCTGTTCCACAAACGCGACGGCATGAGCGGACGACGTGTCTGGAACGGGCAGTCCTTCGACCCACTTGGAGAAGTAGTCGATCGCAACCAGAACATACCGGTTGCCGGCACGCGTCTTCGGAAACGGGCCCAAATGATCCAGTCCAACCAGCTCGAAAGGTGAACTTGGTGGCGAAAAAGCCTGCGGGGGTGGCTTGGTTACACCTGTGGACGGTTTTCTGTACTGGCATGTCTGGCAGGACGCCACGTGTTCCTTGACATCTCTGGACATATTAGGCCACCAAAACCGCTCCGACACTCGTGCGTAGGTCTTGCCGCGACCAAGGTGACCAGCCGTGGGAGCGTCGTGTAAGCCGCGCAAGATTTGCGACCGCAGTGTTGCCGGAACAACTGGCAACCAGACGGGTGGTCGACCACGGAGCCGCTTCACATGACACAAGAGGTCGTCCTTCATTCGATAGACCCGGCGTAGTTGGCAGAGGCCTGCGCCGGCGGCGGTGCCAAGGGAGTGGATTATGGCAGCAATGGCGGGATCTTGCGTTTGTGCAGTCCTCAGGTCCGTCAAAGCCGTCACGGAACAAGGGTGGCGAGAAAGGAAATCGGCATCTTGATGGGCAGAGCCGCGCCGATGCACTATTGTGAAATTGTACTCTTGAAGTTGCAGGGACCAGCGTGCAATCTTGGCATTCAAATGTTTGGCGGACTGCAGCCAAGTGAGAGCGCTATTGTCCGTGACTATGGTGAAGTGACGGCCGTACAGGTAGGGACGGAACTATTCGACGGCCCAGACAACGGCGAGGCACTCGAGTTCTGAAGAGTGGCGGCGGCGCTCAACGTCGGAAAGCTGGCGGCTGGCATAAGCTAGGACTTTGTGGTCACCAGACTCGTCTTCTTGCAGGAGGACAGCGCCGAGCCCATCTTGGCTGGCATCCGTGTGGAGGACAATGGGGGCCGATTCGTCGTAATGGGCCAATGTAGGAGGCTCGAGGAGGGCGTGCTTGACGTCAAGAAACGCGAGCTGTTGGGCCTGCGTCCAACTCCCCGGTGCATTCTTCTTCAGCAGGGCGGTCAATGGAGCGCTGCGCTTGGCAAAGTCCGGAATGAAACGACGGAAATACGAAGCAAATCCAAGGAAACTTTTGAGCTCCTAGGTGGTGGTGGGAGCTTCGTAAGCTGTAAGCGCTTTTAGCTTTTCAGGGTCGGGACGGATGCCATGCCGGCTCACAACGTGACCCAAGTACGTCACCTCCGCGAAACCGAAGAAACATTTTTTTGGTTTTAAGCGAAGCCCAGCAGAGGTAAGGGCTTCGAGGATGAGTTTGAGGCGTCTCTGGTGTTCTTCAAATGTAGCCGCGTAGACAATTACGTCATCCAGGTAGACCAACGCCATAGTCCACTTCAAATGGCCTAAGACTCGGTCCATGACACGCTGGAAGGTGGCTGGAGCGTTCGAGAGACCGAAGGGCATACGGTTGAACTGGTAAAGGCCGTCGGGAGTCACGAAAGCCGTCTTTTCCGCATCATCGGGGTGAACAGGCACCTGCCAGTAGCCCGAGAGCAGATCTAGCGTGCAAAAATAACGGGCCCCCTTCAGGCGGCCAAGCGCATCGTCGAGGCGAGGCAGCGGGTACACGTCGCAATTAGTAATAGCATTTAGCTTCCGACAGTCAACGCAGAAGCGGAGTGTTCCATCCTTCTTGCGCACATGGACGACAGGGGAGGACCAAGGGCTACAAGAAGGGGCAATGATTCCCTGGTCAAGCATGTCGCACACGTGCTGCTGGATGACTCTCCGTTCGGCTGGCGCTACACGGCGAGGTTGGTGATGAACGGGCCCGCGGTTTTCGGTGTTGATCCGGTGTTGAGCCCAGGAAGTGCACCCGAGTTCACCGGCGCTCAGAGCAAGGCAACTCCGATGCTCGAGCAGCAAGGTCTTCAGAGAGGCGAGCTCCGCGCAGGTCAGGCTGGGTCCAAAGTTAAATTCTTCCCATGATAGGATCGCCGGCGCTGGAGGGTGGCGAGGCGGGGCTTCAGGTTGCAGAGACGCCACTGGTGACCCGGGGGCCAAAACTGAGGCTGTACCCAATTGCGTGCCGGGAGTCAGCGCGAGAGGTACGCTGCTGATGTTGAGTATAAATACGTGGGCCTCTCCTTTGAGCACAGGCAGAAGGCTTCGAGGGGAGGTCATCTGACGGGCTGGAGCTGAACATCGGATGGGTTCGAAAAGCACGTCTGCTGTGACCGGACTGTCAAGCTTGGCATACACCCACGTTGCCGCACCCGGTGGCAGGGCCACGGCGGACGCCACAGTCACGGTAGTGACGTCGAACGGCTTGACTCGACACGGCCACTTCGTCGCGAGGTCACGCAGAGATGCTGAGGCACGCTTGGTCGCCGACACCAGGGACTGCCACAGGGCGACACCGAGGCTGGAAACCCGGCTAAGCCAGCCCGGCCCACAGAGAGTTCGGCTCGCCCGTGGTTTGGTTCTAGTCAAATTAAGGACGACTCCGGCTTGCTGGCACCACCCGCACCCGAGGACCACTGGCCAAATAGGGCTGTCTGCGACAACAAACTCGGTGGAGATGGTATTTCTGAGTGCTGTCAGGTTGACGACGACACGTCCGACTTGCTCCACAGGGGTGCCGTTAAAAGCTAAGAGCCGGGTTTTGGCGGCTGGCAGAAGCAGGTGGGGCGCGTTAGCAACAAACGATTTGTGCAGTACATTGACAGCCGCTCCTGTGTCAACCAAGGCCTTTACGTGCCGGTCAAGCAGGGCGACGTCGACGAGCACGTAAGGAGCATCAGTGGTAATCGGAGCCGACGAAAGGAGGGGACGCGGAGAACGAAGGAGTGTGGGGACGGACTTTATTCGGCGGAACGGTGCCCCCGGAGTTCCGCCAAATCGTTTCCCGACGTTGGAGGGCCGGCACAGTCCCTCGCGTAGTGTCCCCGCAGGCCGCAGCGGAAGCAGGTCATGCGGACGTCGTTACGCAGGCGTCGGATAGAGGCCGCAGTTTGGGCTGCGGACCGAGGAGCCTGCACCCGGCCGCTGCGCTCGGCAGACGGTGGCGACCCCCGCGTGGCCAGCAAAGTCAATTCCGCCTCGATGGCGATCGCCATGGCGGCGCGGACGGAATCAGGACGGCCAGAGCGGACCAAGCGCTGCACCTCGGGGAGTCGGATGGCGTCGACAAACGCCTCGGTGCCGACCAGGGCCACGGCGTTCTGAGGCGCTCCCGGCAGCGACTGCAGAGCCAGGCGCTCAATGGCGGCGGCGAGGACCTGGTACGTCTCCCCGGGCTCTTGACGGCGGGCTCGCAGGCGGTGGTACTGCACACGGGGTTGACCTGAGGCACCATAGTGGTCGGCGAGGAGGCCCGCCAGAACAGTGTAAGAGCCCAGCTGGTCGGGCGGCACGTTCTGCAGCAGCTCGGTGGCGCGGCCCCTCAGTTTTGCAACGAGCATCCATGCCTTCATTTGCTCGTCCCAGCCTCTCGCCGCCGCAATACCGTCCAGCTGGATGCGGTAAGCATCCCACGAGATGGTGCCGTCGAATGTGGGCAATTCCACAACGTCCAATGAACACTGCGGCGAGAACGCACCCGCGCCGAGCACGCCATTGGCGGCCACGACCGCAGGCCCAGCGACGGCAGAGCCGTAAACAGCGGCGGCGGGGACGCCCAAAGGCACCTGACCTGTGCTCGGCTCGGCTGGCACCAGGCGACGGAGTTCGCGCCGGAGAGCTTCCATCTCCCCAGCCTGGGCAGTCAGACGGGCCTCCCATGCGTCCATCCGTTGGGTGACTGTATCCAGGAGGCGCTCAACACCGGCGTCCGGCTGCTGCGAAGAGCCGAGCCCCTCCGAGCGCCTAGGTCTAGCGGCGCCGGCCGCCGCGTCGTCGGCGCTATCGGCTGGTGATGGACTCCTGTCGTCTGGCACGTCGGGTGCTTGATTCCGGGAGCGGGTGAGCGGCATGATCCCACCGCTGCCACCAAAATGTTACGGTGTGGGATGCCACGGGGTGGCCACGGGCCCGCCCAGAGAAATATAGCAGCAGTACGGAGGAGAGCCGGCGAAGCACGACCGGCGGCGGCCAAGCTTTCTCGTTCTATCTCCCTCGTGCTAGAGCCGCGCGCTCGCCGCTCGCGCTCGCTCTCCGCCTCTTCTTTTATTCCCGTATCAATATATATATATATATATATATATATATATATATATATATATATATATATATATATATATATATATATATATATATATATTAGCAGACAAGGTAAAGGAAATGAGGGGCTCGTTTGACAAACATATTAAGGAAGCCAACAGTCACGGAAACCAAGGGGCATAGGGAAATGTTTCTAATCTTTTTTTTTATTTATTTTTATTTTTTTATTTGTAGTGCCAATCAATCGGTTTAAAGAAAATTACTTATAAAGCAGCAGAAAAAACAACCATGCCGCCGGTGGGATCGGAACCCACGACCTCCGAATATCGCGTCCGGTGCTCTTACCAACTGAGCTACGGCGACGGCTGTCCAATCTGCTGCTTTCGTGGGTATTTATGTTTACTGCGTGTAAGCGAACCTTGAGAGTGTTCACCAGCGCCGCCCTCGACCATAGCGGTGGACGTAGCACGACCTGTTATACCGCGAGTGTGACGTAGAACGTCATCTAACGGCGAGGGCGGAAACTGTGCGAGAGCCCTCTTATACTACCTATGGCAACAAGACTGCCAGAACCGAGACCCCCGTTAAGCTATTAGCAGACAAGGTAAAGGAAATGAGGGGCTCGTTTGACAAACATATTAAGGAAGCCAACAGTCACGGAAACCAAGGGGCATAGGGAAATGTTTTTAATCTTTTTTTTTATTTGTAGTGCCAATCAATCGGTTTAAAGAAAATTACTTATAAAGCAGCAGAAAAAACATCCATGCCGCCGGTGGGATCCGAACCCACGACCTCCGAATATCGCGTCCGGTGCTCTTACCAACTGAGCTGCGGCGACGGCTGTCCAGTCTGCTGCTTTCGTGGGTATTTATGTTTACTGCTTGTAAGCGAACCTTGAGAGTGTTCACCAGCGCCGCCCTCGACCATAGCGGTGGACGTAGCACGACCTGTTATACCGCGAGTGTGACGTAGAACGTCATCTAACGGCGAGGGCGGAAACTGTGCGAGAGCCCTCTTATACTACCTATGGCAACAAGACTGCCAGAACCGAGACCCCCGTTAAGCTATTAGCAGACAAGGTAAAGGAAATGAGGGGCTCTATGCCCCTTGGTTTCCGTGACTGTTGGCTTCCTTAATATGTTTGTCAAACGAGCCCCTCATTTCCTTTACCTTGTCTGCTAATAGCTTAACGGGGGTCTCGGTTCTGGCAGTCTTGTTGCCATAGGTAGTATAAGAGGGCTCTCGCACAGTTTCCGCCCTCGCCGTTAGATGACGTTCTACGTCACACTCGCGGTATAACAGGTCGTGCTACGTCCACCGCTATGGTCGAGGGTGGCGCTGGTGAACACTCTCAAGGTTCGCCTACACGCAGTAAACATAAATACCCACGAAAGCAGCAGATTGGACAGCCGTCGCCGTAGCTCAGTTGGTAAGAGCACCGGACGCGATATTCGGAGATCGTCGGTTCGGATCCCACCGGCGGCATGGTTGTTTTTTCTGCTGCTTTATAAGTAATTTTCTTTAAACCGATTGATTGCCACTACAAATAAAAAAAAGATTAAAAACATTTCCCTATGCCCCTTGGTTTCCGTGACTGTTGGCTTCCTTAATATATATATATATATATATATATATATATATATATATATATATATATATATATATATATGGCGCAGGTGAGCAGCGTGCCACCCACAAAACCGGCTTCAGACAAACACAGACAGACCAATAAGCAAAGACACAAAAGCTAAATGCGGGAAATGGCCACTATAAGTGCTAGCGTACTTAAGTTCGCCAACATACTACAAATACATACTTGTGATGCATTCACTGTCGTTTTCACGCCTTTGCGCCTCTCGCATGAAAGAGTCCACCAAGCTTCTCTGCCGCTGACTTTCTGGCGTCTTTAAATACTCGTCCACTTCTGAACTGCAAGATGCATAAACGAGAAGGACAGAGCAAATATCATATAAACAAAATGTCACGCAGTGGTAACGGCTGGCATGGAAGGACACAAGTAAATACACTGCGAAGCGACCTGCGTGTGTCGGCGATGCTATGCCCTCAGATGGAACAACTGTAGCATTGTTGATATCTACACATGCACTGGAGAGTCGTCGAGCCCAGAATGCACACCACTGTCGCCAGCAACAGCCGAGTTCCTGGCATGGCCGGACCTTTCGCGCCTTCAACGGGTAACGGCGTCTCTGGCGCGAAAGCAGCCGCTCTGGTCTGCGATTCAGGGCAGCTGGACGTACCTGTGTTCAACAGCACTGTCTCATGGGGTGCCTAACGCATCCAATTTGACGCCATCACAGCAGCCAGGGGCTATAACGCCGAACGCCCACGCCCGAGAGCTAGTGGCCAAGCTGTGAAGCCCTGCGACGGAGCTGCTCCAGAGCGTATTTCTCGAATACACCCCGATGGCGGGCGTCCTCTCTGACCTATATGGCGCTTCATTCCACCCCTGTGTGCAGTATCAGCTCCTGCGAGCTTGTGGCAGCATCCTGGTTTTCTGGACCTCTCCGGAGCCATTCGGCAGCCCTCCTAGCCGTAGCCGCGGGGCGCACCGACGCGTACCGAGGTGCTTATCGGGACCGAGACTTTCCTGGATGTGGTTCATGACTGCGGATCACAAAACATTTGCACCCTCGCGTCTTTTGAGCCTTCTTCCAATACGGCAGCGAGTGAGGATATCCTTCCGTGAGAGTCTCAACTTCGCACTACCATGACTGTCATCGAGATCTACTCGTTGAAAGCCCTGCTTCAGCTCCACCTCGGATGCCTTACCCTCAGGGCTGCTCAACTAGGCTACACGTCTTGGGTTGCACACTTCGTCGGCACTGAAGACTGCAGGCACATTGTCGCCACTGTTGTCGTGCGGCTCCCGTTTTCATGCAGGTTATACAGCATTACGTCACGGATATGCTAAGCCAAGGATTTTTCTTTTTACTTGGTAGCGCTTGCTCTTCGTCCGTATGTTTTTCCTGAGAAAGGACGGCACCATGTGCTGCTGCGTCACCTGCCGGAAGCTCAGAGCAATGAACCGTGTTTAGGCTCACCCGCACGCGCGTTTCAACGACGCGCTTTACAGTCTCAAATGCTCTAGGTACTTTTCCCCTCACAACCTTCACTGGCAGGTGTACCTACACCTCGATGCGTAAAAAAGGCTGGTCACTCTCGTCGGGCTTTAACACTTCAAACGCGTGCCCTTTGGGCCTTCTAACGGTCCCGCCACCTTCCAGCGTCTTATGGACCGTCTGTTGGGCAACATGAAATGGAAGATGGCTTTGGTCTGCCTTGATGACGCCACCATCAGCGTGGCGACTTTTGAGGAGCATAACATCAGCTTAACCTAGTCCTTGAGGTCTTTTGGCTAACAGTGTTCGCTTGAAATCTAAGAAACGTTTCTGTAGATTCGGTGAAGTGATGTATTTGGGTTACGTGGTAATGTATTTTTGGTTGGTGGTGTTGCCATTTGCACCAAGTCGTTTTTTGACAACAAAATTGTACCAGAGTTTCAAAGAGCACTGAAGACATTGAAATTTTAACCCTCGAAGAAAAACATGAAATGCTGTCTGTCGTGTACTTGCCGCGCGGAAGAAGAATTCCAAATTTCTTATGTTTTTTGAATCACTTCATGAGTATATTTGCACAAAGAACCTCAGGTTATTGCGTGGAGGGAATTTCAATATCAATCTCAGTGAGAATAATACTACTACAAATGATTTTGTCACAATGACTAACACATGTGTTTTTGTAAATTTAATGAAAACACCTACTAGCGTTACAGCTTTCACCTCGTCGACTCTTGATTTACTTATTAAAAATATCGGTGCAGTATTTAATAATTCTGGCACAATTACATCCGATATAAGCGATAATTGTCTGCTCTTTGTGCTTTAATATTTAAACATGCTACATGAAACTGTTCCTCCAAAACTGATCACTTTGCAGAGTATGACAAACCAAACCTTAGAATCATTTAAACTTGCGATTAGCTTATATGGTTATTGACCAAATTTTCGAATAAAAATATCACACAATGCGTATTCACAGTTAATGGAAACGTTTTAGCAAATACATCAGCAGCACTTTCCTCTTAAAACTATTGAATCTTCGAGAAAAACCAGAAAACCATGGATAACGCGGACCCATGTGGCTATGATAAAAAGGAAAAATACATTTACCACATTTTCTCAGCACACGCCTGTCTACTGCACTACAAGAATTTAAGGTTGCAAGAAGCAGGCAAAGAAAAGTTATTATCAACATGTATTCTCTGATATTGCTCGCCGTAACCCAGATGCCGCTTGTAAAATTTTTAATACCATCCTCGAACGCGGAAAGACCTGCCGTTCGACTGACAAAATAAGCCACCAAGGTCGTGAAATAACCGGCAAAGCCTTAGCAGAACACTTCAACGAAAACTTTATTCACATACTAGCACAGGATAATACAACTCCGCTTCTGCGCTCGCAAATAGATAGTACTGTGGAAAGTCTATTTCTTGGGCAAATAAACTAAACAGAAATTTACATGATCATTATCAACTTAAGAAACAACCGTTAGATGCTTACAATATTCTAATAGGGCCCATAAAGTACGTTTTGGAATTTGTCTCGGTACTTGTCCAAATGTATAATATTGCGTTCGGAGCCGGTGTGCATCCTGAGTGCAATCTGGAGTGACTAATATTGTAAAATATAAAAGTGGTGACAGGAACTTAACATCAAAATATAGGCCGATATCTATTATCCGCATACTCTCCAACGGACTTGAAAAGCTTATCTCCTGTGGCATAGTAGGTACTTGGCCCGAACACAAACAGACACAAGCAAGGATACGAAACAAAGCACCACTTACAACTGCTTTATTGGGATGCACACCACACACAATTAAATAGCTGTCTTAGACGCAAGGAACACAATCATTAAGATCGATATGCAAGTGCGCTGCTTCAGAATTTCTTTTCGGCCTTATACAAAGGTACAGATTAATCGCTGACGCACATGCTTCGTTTCTCTCCGAGAAAAAAATCCTCAATTAGTTTCCGACCTTTCATCTCTTTACTGGTAGCTAGAATCCGCGCCCCTGAAAAACATGGCTCAAAAAACCTTGACGGGCAGGACCTAATATGCTTGGGTTGTTAGGCCCTTCTTTGTCTTGCTCTACATTTCTTTCATGTTCCCTAATTCGGTGAATGGCGCAGCGCCCGGTTTGCCCTACGTAGGAGTGACCGCATGAGAGGGGTATTTCATACACCACTCCTTCGGCGCACTTCATAAACGGTCGCCCATGCTTAGTGCCGCATCCTTTTTCCTCTTCACGTATTCTTTCGATGCTCGAGCATAGGCTTCCGCACATTTGGAGGCCTGCAAAAACAAGCGGCACCTTATGCCTGCTTGCGACCTTTTTTAAATTCTGGACCATCTAGTGTACATAGGGCACTACCACAGGTCTCACCACTTCTTCTCGAGGGGGATCTTCCCCAGCTTTGACCGCCATGCTCTTCATTTTTTGGAGTAAGCTTTCGGCGACTGCCATCACAATCGAATCAGGGAACCCGGCTGAAGACAGCCTGGCCAATTGGTTCTGAAAGCTAAACTGCATCCTGCGAGGGAACGATTGCTTGAGGGCGGATTTAAGGCAAAGTGAAGCAATTCCCCTTTTTATCAACTTCGAATGGGGGGAATCATACGGCAGGAGTCCTTTTCTTGCACGAGGAGCAAATCCTCAGCGAAGCTGATCCTCACAAACCTCAATATTTATAGCCAGAAACTGCAGACAATTACCTTCAGGCACTTCACACTTGAATTCACAAGTTAATTGCAAGCCATTTGCATGTTATCGAAATATGGATAAAATATCATGCACTGTCTATTCGACGTTCAAACTTCCGTCCTTAGCAAAAAACATAAAAAAAATCGTCCAGGCGTCTAAGAACTTTAAAAACATGCCTATACGGTAAAACATGATGTAAAACTTGATCCATTTTTGAAAGAAAAATATGATACAATACCGGCGCTACACATTATCCTATACCGGCTTTCTGCAGAAAACACTGCTGGACAAAAGTTATAAACATTGATTGCAAGTAAAACTCTAAAACTCTAAAGAGGTTAAAAAATTTTCGATGGAAACTCCCACAGCGTTCTGAAAGAAAATGGAATCGTTTTATTCTATACACTCACGGACTGCAGGAAACAGGGCCTTGTGAGGAACCGAGTAAAATAAATCCACCACATCCACGGAGAAGGCGCGCCCAACATTACATTTCAGGAAGTCGCAAGCTTCGTCAGATTTATTTGTAAGAAATGGGTCGCCTACACATACGCACCAACATTTGTTTTGCGGAATCATTTCTAGAGAAGAAAGTAAATCAGTCCTTAAGCTTTACGGACAAACGTTTATGTATGCATATTGTATTCTTGTATTATTTTTGATAATTCTGAAAACTGTGCTTGTTTGTGCTTTGGAAAACTATTCCAAGTTATTATTTTACAGTGTCTGCTATTTTCCACCTTTATATTCTTTCTGTTTACCATTGTCGCTAGTAACTATAATGGCACTTCCTTGTACTGGTTTTGTTGGCAATGATAAACTGTGATTTACAGCTTTTAGCCCACATATCCTTCCAGAGTTCTGGTAAAATGAATTGAATATAACTTACATGGTATCCGTCGGTACTATGAGAAGTGGCTGTCCCTCATGACATACCAAGGCCATCACACTTAACTGAACTGCTTCATCAGTTTTACTTACCATCTCCGCTTCCTTATTCTTGACATCCCAAAACGTAGCATGCACTTGAGAGCGCTACTGAAGAACAATGTCAAAACTGTATGGGCACACACACAACACAGGGCCTTTCTCGACATCAAAACTGCCCCCCTCAAGCTCCCTACCTTCGCCCCCAACTATAATACTGCTGCACCTACTCTTCATACTGATGTCAACCAATATTGGCCGCGGAACTGTCCTCGTTCATTAAGACAACTCTAAAGAGAGTCGTGGTGGCAGCCGCTAACCGTGGGACGGTGGGCGACGCGGCCACCCTTTCAAGCTAGAGTGCCTCGCCGATGTCTAGAGGTCAACAAGTTTCGTCCACACTTCTACGGCCTTCATTTCACTATTGTTACGGTCAAAGGCGCTCGCATTTTCATTCATACTATATCTAAATGGCAAGGTTTCTCGTTGGTCTCTGTAGCTTTAATAATATGATTTTACTATTTTTCATTATTGCGGATCTGTCCATCAAGATGCCGATTCTCTGTACCGCTATCTTCCGTTAATGACATTTGTGACGGAATTGAAGTCTGGCCATGACCAAGGTTCTGAACTCCCTTCCATTACCCGGGCGTTCAGCACGGGTGGTGGGGCGCGCTACCACAAGTTCCGGCAGTGCTAATGAGTAGCAGAGGATGCCCTCCTGTAGCACGCGAAACGGCCCCCCGCCCACCTCTTACGTCACTGCCAGTGACACGGAAACAGCTGCTGCCGCAGATCTTGAGCTGCCTGCACGACGCTCCCATGCCGGGTAACCTCCGTAGGCTGCAATAATTATGCCGGCGTCTCGGAGCGCTTTTGATGACCCGGCATTCTTTCCGACTTCGGGAAGCAAGTAGCGTTCTAAGAAACGCGCCAGTCCCAGGAGGTGCCCACTGCACACCAAAGACGTCCTTTCAGAGTTTTCCTCTACGTAGCTCACCATTGAAACCCGTTTTCTTTGATTTTTTGGTCTGTTTCCGAAAAATACGTCGAAGCGTTACCAGCCCCGACACGTTGTCTCTCTACACAGGGGTGATTGTGGTGGGAAACCTGGGGCTAATGAGGTCACAACGCCCTTCAGGTGCTAGAAAAGCCGCGCTTAACGTTCTTTTTCGATCGCTCTTCATATTCGTTCTCTTCTCTGTAAAAAATGGCATAACATTTATTTTTGAGCAAAGGAACTGCTGCAGTAACTGTCTCACATATCTCGGTGGGCGCCCGAACCGCGCTACAGGAGCTATAAAGGACGGAATGATAGAAGAAAGGAAGGAACAAGTGTCGTAGTGCAGGACTCCGGACTCCGGCGGGTCTCTTCTCTGTACTTTGGCTATTTATGTGTTCCCTGTTTCTGTGTTTGTCCTATTCAGACGCGGGTGTGTGGAAAGGCTGGAACGGCGGTTTTCGCGAAGCGACGACTGCGACGGTAACAAGAGGCGAGGTGGAATGAAGAGACGAAGTGACTAAAGCCGGCCGTTCGAAGGAATGGCGGTGTTTGCTCCTTGGTAACGGTTAAATGCGTATATATCCGCAGACGCTGCCTCAGTGCAAGGAAGCAAACTTATAATTCTAGAAATTCGCTTTGTAAGTTAGACATCGCTTCTGCTGATTTGTAATACCAGTGTTGGTGGACAACAGCAGAGAGGTGAATTGTGATAGAAGCTGAATATTAATTTTTTTTAAAGTGAATCTTCTAAGTACTGGAGTTGGGTGCCAAAATTCAATGAAACGTCTGGCCATCAATAACATTAACAAATTTCGGCTTTCGGCACGGAAGAGGAGACGAAGCTTGATGAACCGGCGTCATCTCGGATCGCGGCTGTTCGGGGTCGTCGCGCTGTTCAGGGATGCAAGGAGAGTCCATATCTCTAGCTTGAATTATGTGGCTCTGGTGGCGATTCCAGGCAAACACACATCGATCGGTTTCCACACGAAATCTGTATGAAGCAGGTCCAGTCTACCCTAACACAATCCACGTGCGCGCTGCTTGCGACGCACTTTCTGGACGAATTGCGGTGTCGAAACCTTCTGCTGTAGCGACGGCTTGACTGCATCTAGACGGGTGCGGAGTCCCTTCTGTAGCAGGAGAGTGGCCGGCGCCTCGCCCGTGGTCGCATGTGGAGTGTTCCTGTAATACAACAAAAACTCTCCCAATGTTGTGCTTAAGCTCGCGGCAGTACTTTTCCGCAGTGCCGCTCTCAAAGTTTGGACAAATCATTCAGCTTGTTCATTACTGCTGGGATGGTAGGCTGACGTCCGTATATGGAGCGTGCCAATGCTCTTAATGTAGCTTGAAAACACAGTAGAGATGAACTGCGGCCCATTGTCAGATACCACAAATTCAGGTTAACCAAATCTGCGGGAGGTTTCGTGGCGATGGTTTATTCTGTTTTCTGCGGACGTGTCACGATTTTGGCCCACCTCCGGCCACTTGGATTGAGCGTCGACCACAGCCAGGAACAAGGTACCCATGAAAAGTCCTCCAAAATCTATGTGCAGGCGTTCCCATGGTCTGGTTGGCCATGCCCTGTTTGGATTCCGGTAACGTGACTGGGCCGGAGAAGACACGGGGACGATCGGAGGAAGAAAACTTGGAAAACTTTATACAAAGACTATTTACATAATGTACGAGTAAGGGCAACTGAGAGTGCCTCTCAGTAAAGGGAGCTTCTAAGCAGTCGGGAGTCTCTCCCAGTAAAGGGTATCTCTCAAGAGGGGGCTCTCCTTTTGGTACCAAACCAGCAGCTCGTTAAATACTCTTCGTATTCCCCAGATCCCTAGCTGGGGAATACAGTTCGAAGAATGATGTCCAATCAAACGATGGCACTGATGTTACCACCCACGGCAGGGCGGTCCTGATGTTCTCTCGCAGCTCGGTCGATGGAAAGGGAACAGGACCCGGTCACGTCGTCCTCCACGGGGCCTTCAGGTGGGCGCGCACGTAGGTTCGGACTTCTCCGATGTGGAACAGGAAGGCGCCTGCGTGACACAGGAATGCGGCCTGTCTCCCAGCAGGGGTTGAAAGATCATGTACTTCGTTGTCGGATGACCGGAACGTGGAACCTCTGTCGAAGGCGCAGCTCTCGGGCAATTGTTCAACCCCAGGGTGACTGAAGAGGACAACACTCCGTTCGTCGACCCGATAGCATGTTCGATCACGTGCGGACGCTATTATCGTCGCTGCTTCCAGCATTCCTGAAGCTACGTTTCTTCCAGAGGGATCATTCACCTTCGCGGTGGTTTTCAGGGAATCCTCCCCATGTCCAAATTCGCCGAACTCAACAGCAGGAAAGGAGCGGGAGCACAACAGCACCACCGCCGCCAGATGTTGCGCCCCGAAGATGAACTGCTCGCACGTAGCTCGGCTGACTGGGCGTGCCAGGAACCAGATGCTGTCTGGGAGTCTTCGGTAGACCTTCAGTGCCGAAGCTCGGCATCGCTTCCCCTCGTCAGGTGGCCATTTTGGGAAATTCTCTGCAATGCTAGCCAAAAGAGATCACAGACGCCAAACCACACCTGACAAAAGCAAGCGCCCTCAGAACCCAATCATCCCGCCAGACCAAAACGCAGTGCCAAAACTGCACTTAGCTAAAAACTTGAAGAGATCAAATGTTTTGCCTGAATGAACATATGGTGTCTCCCGACGAGTTCAGACATGGCACCTGTTCAAGGCGTGTGCTCCCGCTCGAGGTTTTCACATATATTAGGGAGCCTAAATTAAATTTTAAAGGAAAGGTGCGAAGAAGACGACGCGGATTAACCGAAAAATAAAGAAGAGGAAGAAGAAGCATTCGGTAAGGTGGAGAGAGATGATTGGTGGAGGAGCATTCAGTGAGGTGGAGAGAGATGATTGGTGGAGAAGAATGCGGTGAGGTGGAGAGAGATGATTGGTGGAGAAGAGAAGAAGACGACGACAAGGTTTACGTGGACTAACTCCGAAACTATCAAAGAGCGATTGAGAGCGAGGCACGGGGGAGAACAGCAGAGAAGCGGGGGCTCCGGTGGGTCAGGAAACACATCGGCTGGAAGAGAGCGACGCCGGCTACTGCTCCGGTGGGCTCGCGTTCTACGGCATCGCATCGTGGAGATCCTGCCGTGCCTGAACCCGTTCCGTGGAGTCAACGGAGGACGCTACCACCTGTTACGGCCAGGGGTGCGCTGTTGCCACCTATCCGGATTGTGCCCCCAACGCCAATAAGACCGGGATCACCTCCACGGGCGCTTGGACCGGGAGCTTGTGTGACGCAGCCAGCGACGCCGCCAGCGACGCCAGCCCAATCACGTCGAACGCCACCCTAGACGCCGGCTACTGAATCCATACAACGCCGCAGCCACACCGTACCAACCGTGAGCACGAAAGCCGACAGCTAATAGTAGAACGCTAGTAGTAGACTCTGCTAGCAGTGAGCCCGGGTCGTGTGTATTTAAAGTCTGTGTTTTGTGTTAGCTTTGTTAGTTCTGTGTTCTAGTGGGTGTATTAAATGTGCGTTTGTGTGGGTACACCTGTCGCCTAGTCCATTCATTCGGTCCTAGTGCTCTTCGGAGAGATCCGTGAAAGAGGTGCACTCGGAAGGAAAAAAATTCGCAAAATGAAATCAGGTTGGTGCATAGAGGGTACGCGGTACTGGAATAGGTGAATGGTTTTGGCCGACGTGGCGTTCAATTTTGCCCGCCCCAATACCTCAGAGTCAAGGTACCTTACACCAATCGCTCTTACTTACCTTTGGCCGAAAGAAGGAAAACGTACTCCTAGGTATGTTACCTGACTATGAACAACATTACTGCAAAGAAAGTGGGAGATATACGCTCTCCATTAGGAAGAGAATATGAAATAAATCTCCAAAACTAAAAATTGGGGGGACATCTCCTTTTGGTAAAATTTTTACCAGCTGAAAGGCTGGGCTCAGCCTGTCGGCATTTGTTTGGAGCTTGCCTTTCTTGTAGCGAACCTCGAAGCTGTGGTGCTGGAGTGCCAGGCTCCGCCTCAGTAGAAGGCCATTTTTGGGCGACATATTGTGCAGCCAAGACAAAGGGCAATGGTCCGATTCTACTGTGAAACGGGACACGGAGACGTAGCATGCCAGTTTGTCTATAGCCCAAACGAGGCATGCGAATTCTTTTTCAGACGTTCTACACGCCTCTTGCCGCGTGCTGAGCTTGTGGCTCAAGTAAAGGACAGGCCGTGTGTGCCTGCCATCGCTTTCCTGGCAAAGAATAGCGCATAATCCGCGATTGCTGACAGCGCATTGTATGATTAAGGGTTTCGAGAAATCTGGCGCTGCCAGTATTGGGCGCTCGCTTAGTGCCGTTTCCAGACTCTGAAATGCCTTCTCTTTCGTTTGGTCCCAAGAAAGATTGCTAGGCTCACTTTTTCTCAGCGCTTCGTTCAGGGCGCAGGCTAAATCAGAGTAGTCATTTACATAATGATGATAATAGCCTGCTAGGCCAAGGAAAGTTCTTAGTTCCGATTTTGTGGTTGGGCAACGGTACTCCACCACGGCAGCCACTTTAAGTTCTGCAGGTCTGCGTTGGCCTCATCCAACCACGTGCCCAAGATAGTTCACTTTGGTTCACCCCAGGTGGCATTTTCCCGCCCTTACCGTTAACCAGCCTCAAGCAGTCGGCTCAACACAATACGCAGATGTTCAATGTGCTCCTCCCAGTTTTGTGAGAAAACGGCCACGTCGTCAAGTTAGAGGAGGGCGAAATTTGCAAGTCCCGCAGCACTTGGTCCATTAACTTTGAAAAACAGTGCGGAGCATTTTTCAAGCCGAAGCTCAACATTACAGGGCGAAACGTGCCCGCGGGGGACACGAATGCTGCGTATCTGCTGGCGCACTCAGTGAGTGGCACCTGCCAGTATAAACACTAACTAAATCCAGTGTGGATATATATTCTGATTTAGCGACTGTTTCGACTCTCTTCTTGATGTTCGGAATGGGGTAGGTCTGGTCCACTGTGATTGAATTCAGTCTCCGGTAGTCCACACAAGGTCTCGGATCTTTGCCTGGAACCTCTACAGTAATGATTGGTGACGTATCGTCATTTAAGCAGGTTCCTATGACGCCAAGTTCGCACATACGGCGGCGCTCCGTCTCAATGATTTCCTTTTTTTCTTCTATGAGAGTCACGGTACGGTTTCCTCCTAATCGGCTGTTCGCTAGACAGCTGAACGTCCTGTTCGAAGAGGGTTGTTTTTCCTGGTTTGTTTGAAATCATCGCCTAAATGTCGCGGACGACGTTTTTCATGTCTCCTCGTTGACTTTCCGTCAAACGTGGCTCTCTGTCGATTGAATTTAGCAGCTCATTCGCTGCTTGCTCGTCCTCATGAGGGACATGAGGTATGTCTGAGATGTATTCCTCTGGCATGTTCAGCGTCATGTTAACCATGGTCTGACGCTGTACATAAGGCTTCATCAAATTACTGTGGATTATCTGATTGCGTTTTTTCTTAAATTTTGCCTCATAGTTGATGTCCGAAAGCTTGGACACTACCTTAGCTGGCCATTACCTTTGCACCTCAAGCTTGTTCCTTTTTGACGGACGCAGCAGCATCACCTTGTCGCCAGATTGAAAGGTGCGCTTGCGTGCAGATTTGTCGTAATACACTTTAGACAGTGACTGCGCTGCTCAGACATTTGCTTCCACGAGGTCTATGGTTTTCGCAAATCTTTCCAGTAACTTTAGAACGTAATCCACTACACAGAGATCCTCTCCGTAACCCTCCCACGACTCCTTCAGCATGCGCAACGGGGTCCTCCAGTCACGCCCGTAGACCAGTTCAGCGGGGCTAAATCCTGTGCTTTCGTGGGGGACGAATCTCATTGCAAAGAATGCTGCTGGAATGTGGCCTTCCCAATCTCCCTTATGCTCAAAACACAGATACCTAAGTATCCGCTTTAGCACTGAGTGCATGCGCTCGACTGGATTTGCCTGAGGGTGGTGAATGGAACTGCGGATTATTTTAATCCCACACCGTTCAAAGAAACCCCACGCGAGAGAAAATTGACACATGGGCGTCTACAACACATGCGGAACTTAGCTTCTTCAAGGGAATGGCCTCGGGAAATTTGGTTGCCACGCACAGTGAGGTCAGAATGTAGCGACAACCAGAGTTGGACGCTGGCAGCGGACCGACAGTATGTATTACAAGACACCGAAAGGGCTCTGTAATGATGGGAACTAGTGTCATGGGCGCTTTCTATTTATCCGTCGACTTGTCGACCCGCTGGCAGGTGTCGCAAGATCTAACAAGCTGTTCCACATCTTTTCAGCAACCAGGCCAGTAATATTCGAGAGCTAATCTAGCTTTTGTTTTCTTTATGCCCCAGTGGCCCGCCCATGCATTTCCGTGTGCGAGCTCTAGAAGCTGCCACAGGTACTTCTCAGGCGCCAGGAGTGGCTCATATGCGCCTCCCTTTGAGTCGCAGTATTTCCGGTACTGAAGGCCTGATTTTTCATGAAAGCTGATGTTCTTTCTGGCTACTCCCTCTCTCATATTATTGCTTAGAGCTCGTAACGATGGGCCGCTTTTCTGCTCTGAAATGAGTGATTTCCTATCAACCTTAGCCAACTCCTGCCAACAAGTCGAAGCAGGTGTTAATGTCGAACCTTTCGCGCTGGTTCCTGTTGCCCCATTTTCTACGGAATCGGCAGTTCCTTGGATTTCATGAGCTACCGCTCGTTCGGAAAGAGCTTCATGGTCATGCTCATGCGGTTTAGACTGATCAGATTTCCTGCAAGAATCCCCCGGCTGGTCGGGAGAATGGTTCGGTACCTGCTCATTTATCGGATCGCAGTCGAGTTTCTTTGCGAGCTCTCACGCTCGAGAACGTGTTAGCGCCATGCGAGCCATTCCCGAGGTGAAAGTGACCTTTCTCTTTCAGCAACTGCTCGGATTTGTTCGAAAACAGGTAGGGCAAGTGTGTCGGCAAGTTCGCGCTAACTGCCGCTTCTGTGTCTAGCCTGCCAAAAGTCCTCTCTAGAGTCACCTTCGCTTCAGGCAAGCATGCACTCTGTTCTTCGGCGACGTGCTTAATCCAGGCGCATTCGCCGGTGTAGTCCGTGGAGGAAACACAGGACGGGTGAGCAACATCCATGGTAGCGGCTGAATCCCGCAGTTCTCTGAATTTCTTGCTTTTTATCACCACGTCCCGCATGTATGGCTCCAGCAATTTAAGATTTTCATCCCGCTCTCGCACGCACGCGAACGCCATCTTTTGGTGTTTGCAGTTCAATGAGATGTGACCCTCCTTGCTGCAATTATAGCAGACAATGGGCTTTCGCGCTTCAAACGCGCGAGTTCCAGGTGCCTGCTGTTTCGGTGAATCGGCAGATATCGGTGACTGAATATTTTTTTCGCTACCTCCTCCTTTTGATCCCGCAACCTGTGCTCGGTGATCCCGGCGTGCCGGTGGCACCCGTCGGTCGGGGATTCTCTTTAAATAGGTTTCTCCCTTTCCTAACCTGTTATCGTACCCTGCCTAGCTTTGGAGGTTTCGGCGAACGTAATACTCGTCTGCGAGCTGTGCTGCTTTGTCTAGGTCTATATCTGCTAGCCTATCTTGCAGCCATATCCTCAGATCTTCTGGAATCGCGCTATAGTACTGCTCTAGTGCGATGCACTCTAGTACCTCAGCGGTCTTAAGACACTCCTTTAAGTTGACTTTAAGCCGGTACGCGAAGTCAGTATGCGACTCTCCGTCTTTCTTTGCCTGCCTTAATCACTGTTTAAAGGCTTCAGCAGAAAGCCGGAACTTTCTAAGCAGTGCGCTCTTTACCTTCTCGTAGTCATCACACTCTTCCTGTGAGAGGCGAGTCACCACTTCGGCCGCTTCGCACGGAAGGAGAGGAAGTAACTTCTCCGACCAAGCGCTCTTGTCGATGTGCACCTTCCCGCATGCGCGTTCGAAATTTACCAAAAAGAGAGGAATATCGCCTCCCACGCGGCATGGTGAGACGAGATCCTGCAATCTCTGCCTCCCTTGATTCTCTACCGAAGCTACAGCGCTAAGACGTGCCATATTCCCTCCGATCGACGCGATTTCGAGCTCCTTCATTTTTCGAGCATGTTATCTTGCTTTTTCCTCTGCCTCACGGACCTCCCGTCTCTCTTGAGCCAACCGAAGCACTTCCTTTTCTTTATGCTCGAAAGACACCCGTCTTTCTTGAGCCAACCGAAGCTCTTCATTTTCTTTCTGTTCGCACAACTCCCGTATTTTCTGCTCTTCTTTGCGTACAACAATCGTTTCACAAGCCTCGTCGACCTCCTCAGCAGTCACCTCCTTCTGTCGCAAAACCTCGAGAATTTCTTTTCTTTTCGCAGAATGTGGCAAAATCCCCAGCTCCTGGCGAAGTTCGAGAAGCTCCTGCACATTTAACTTCTCCATCGTGAGTTCCACCATGTGTTAGCAAGCCCACTAAAACAAAAGCTCTAGCTTGAAGTGGACAAAATAGTTTCCCTAAATCGATTTCCCAGGCAACAGGAAGCCGCACCTAGCATCTCCCTATGCTATTACGGTCTGGCGAAATGAACGGAAAACATTGGGCACTCACCCTGCCAAGGTATAGCTGACACCCGTCAGTCCCGTAGCTGCCGAGGTGCGTTGGAGCTGGTAGCTTCACGTGGACGTCCCACAGCTGCCATCCAGTTGTTGGCATTCAGGTAGCGTGACTGGGCCGGAGAAGAGACGATGACGATCAGAGGAAGAAAACTTGGAATTTTTTATACAAAGACTATCTACATAATGTACAAGTAAGGGCAACTGAGAGTGCCGCTCAGTAAACGGAGCTTCTTAGCAGTCGGGAGTTTCTCCCAGTAAAGGGTATATCTCAAAAGGGGGCTCTTGTTTTGGTACCAAACCAGCAGCTCGTTAAATACTCTTCGCATTCCCCAGATCCCTAACTGGGGAATAGAGTTCGAAGAATGATGTCCAATCACACGATGGCACTGATGTTACCACCCACGGCAGGGCGGTCCTGATGTTCTCTCGCAGCTCGGTCGATGGAAAGGGAACAGAACCGGTCACATTGTCGTCCACGCGGCCTCCAGGTGGGCGCGCACGTGGGTCCGGACTACGCCCATGTGGCACAGGAAGGCGCCTGCGTGGCACAGGAATGCGGGCAGGCTCCCAGCAGGGGTTTAAAGATCTTGTACTTCGTCGTCTGATGACCGGAACGTGGAACCTCTGTCGAAGGCGCAGCTCTCGGGCAATTGTTCAACCCCAGCGCGACTGAAGAGGACAACACTCCGTTCGTCCACCCGATGGCATGTTCGAACACGTGGGGACGCTATTATCGTCGCTGCTTCCGGCATTCCTGCAGCCACGTTTCTTCTAGAGTGCTCATTCACCTTCGCGGTGGTTTTCAGGGAATCCTCCCCATGTCTAAACTCGCCGAACTCAGCAGCAGGAAGGGAACGCGGACACAACAGCCCACGGGTGCAAAGGAGCCGAGCAAGGCATCGCGCATTGAGTTAAACAGGGGTTGCAAGAACGCACTTGGGTCTCAATGTCGCAGTTGATGCCTGGCCACCACTCGTAACTGCGTGTTAGTTCTTTCATCCGGAAAATTCCAGGATATCCCTGGTGAAATTTTTCGACCATCTGCGGCTGGTGTGTCGAAGGAATAACGACACGCATTCCCAGAAGAAGGCATCCTAGCTGTACAGAAATTTCATAGCGTCTGTGAAAAATGGCTTCATTTCTTCACTCACGACGTTCTCAGGCCAACCGTTCATTACGTGCTGCATGACCATCTTTAGAATCGTATTTCAGGCAGTTTCGCGAGCCACCTCATGACAGTTGATAGGCAAGGACTGCATGCGTAGGAGATAGAACTGGTCATCCGAGCATTCTTCACTATCACTTGGCCGAGGCAATCGAGATAAGCAATCTACTTCAGCGTTCTGACTCGATGGCTTTTACTTTGAAGTAAAATTGTAAGCAGACAGAACTAAAGCTCAGCGTTGCAGTCTAGCTGCGGCAACAGTTGGTATTCCCGTCTTGAGATCTAAAATTGTCTGCATGGGTTCGCGGTCAGTAACCAGAACAAATGTACGCCCGAAAAGATAGTAGTGGAAGCGTTTGACGCCGAAGACTAGAGCGAGCGCCCCTTTTTCCAGCTGGCTATGTTTGACCTGCACTGTAGATAAAGTACATGATGAGTATGCAACCGGATTGCACTGACCATTTGGCGCCACATGACAGTTGCCGGGGCGCACTGTGGTCATAGTGAGCGAGAACCGGCGGCTGTGACAGTAGCTGCTTGATATTCGAGAAGGCTGCTTCGCACTCGTCACTCCAGGCCTAGGGAACATCGCGCCGCAGCAATCTTCTTACGGGTAAAACGACGCTTGACAGGTTAAGAAAAAACTTGCCATAGTAGTTTATCAAGCCCAACAGTGAACGTAATTGCTGCTGGTCCGTGGGATGCGGAGCATTTGCGATGGCTTCTAGTTTGTCTGTTGCTGGTTCAATTCCGTGCGCGCTAATGACATATCCCAAGTACTGCAACTTGTCTTTGAAAAACTCGCATTGTTCTTTCTTTACTCTGATCTTTAACGTGCACTGACATCGAACAGCACACGGTCGCCTTAGCGTTTTCCCTCCATAAAAATGCACCCGACCGCGGCGGCTGCGTTTTTATGGAGGAAAAACGCTAAGACGCCCGTGTGCTGTGCGATGTCAGTGCACGTTAAAGATCTCCAGGTGGTCGAAATTATTCCGGAGCCCTCCACTACTGCACCTCTTCTTCCTTTCTTCTCTCGCTTCCTCCTTTATCCCTTCCCTTACGGCGCGGTTCAGGTGTCCAACGATATATGAGACAGATACTGCGCCATTTCCTTTCCCCCCAAAACCAATTATTGTTATTACTCTGTCTGATAATCGTCTCAATACCGCCTCTAAATTGTTCAGGCACTGCTCTTCAGTCATTCCGGTGACTATTACGTCGTCGATGTAACAAGTAACACCGTCAAGGCCCTCAAGAATTTTATTCATGATCTTCTGAAAGATCGCCGGCGCTGAGGCCATGCCAAAAAGCAAGCGGTTAACAAAAGATAAGCCCTTGGACGCGTTCAAGATCAGGTAGGCTTTGGATTACTAGTCCATCTCGACTTGCTGACAAACCCGATTTAAATCAATTTGAGAATTTCTGACCTCCAGCGAATGCTGCCAAAAGCTCATCCAGCTTTGGAAGCGGGTACGTCTCGACATCTAGGATCGGGTTCAGCGTGAGTTCTAATTGATCCGTCGCGCTTTACTACGGGAACAATTGCCATAGCATACTTGCTACTGGCGAGACGAGAAATGATTCTCAACTCCTCGAGCTTTTCGAAGTCAGCCTCTACCCTTTTCACAAGAGCGAAAGACACACTGCATGTTTCGTGGCAATAGCGCAAACAGGACAAGGGACCAAGACGAGTAGACACACACAGCGCTGACTTCCAACAACTTTATTGGGAAAAACACGTCAATTTATACAAGCACTTATTGCCGTGTCATCACAATGCATGCGCAAAACTCAGTGTGAACGTAGGTAGGCCAGCTCTTTTTTCGTTAATTTGTCTGAAGGAGTGCTAACACAAGAACTTCTTAACCTAGCTATCTTTTCTGCTTCTATAATCTCACGAGTGCGCTTGTCCTTACTTTTTCCTACTAAAAAACACTTGTCTAGTAACGGCCTGCACTTATCACATGCGTTGCAATGTTTCACTAGCTCTCCGTCATTTTCGTTTTTGTTGCGTACATTGCAATTATGCTCACGGAGGTGGTCGTTGAGGCAGCGACCAGTTTGACCTACATATTGGCGCCCACAAGAGAGTGGAATCTGGTACACTACCCCAACCTTGCATTCAACAAATGGAATTTGATGCTTCTTCGCGCATTGATTGGACACAGGACGAGCACATTTGTTAACCTTGCATAGGCTGTTTAGCTTTTCAGGGGCAGAAAAAACAACTGACACATCGATACGATTAGGAATGCGCTTAAGATTGTGAGAGATGGTATGCAAGTATGGAATAACGGACATCGTTTTTCTCTGTCTCTCCAAGGGCACATGCGCACCAGGTTGCAGCTCAGTGTTCAGCTTCCTGAGCAAACTTTCCGCTACTGAAATCTGAAAAAGACCAGGATAGCCAGCATGCGATAGCCTACTGCACTGTTGTAGCAAACTTATATACATCAAATGCGGACAGGATTTCCGGAGGGCATTTTGAAAGCACAGGTTCGCTATCGCTCCGTTTACCAGTTTAGAGTGTGGGCAGATTTGAAGGGCAGGAGAGGCTTGCTATTGCGGGGTTCATAAGCCCAGCAGGTATGACCAGGGTGAAAGATGATGCTAATGTCAAGGAATCTTAGCTTGTCATTAGAGGGCAGTTCAAAAGTTAGAACAAGCGGTTTAATACTTTGTCTGAGCATAGTTAGAATGTTAAGGGCCTTGGATTCAAAGGAGGCATAGTCACTGTCAATAAAATTCAAGAAATCTTTAACGTATCTAAAAACTTTGGCAACCTGCATATTGTCTAATCTGTCTTTGATGGCTTTGTCAAGTTCGGCTAAAAAGAGGTCACTTAAAATCAAGGCTATACAGGAGCCAATACAAATTCCTTCTTTTTGAAGATGGGGCTTATCATTCCACAGGATAAAGGTGGACCTCAGATAAAAGTATAAATGTTCTAAAAAGCTGCTAGCGCTAATACCTGCTGAGTTTTGAATCGCAACGATTCTAAGCTGGTCAATACTCTCTTCAACACATTTTAGTAACTTATCATGAGGCAGTGAATAGTACAGGTCTTTGATGTCGACAGAAAAAGCGCGAAGGTTATCACATTTACCCGACTGCATAAAATCAAGACCTTCGCTAGAATTTTTTGCTAAAAACGGATCCTCTGTTATTAGCAGGCTGAGCTTACATTGCAAGAAACGAGACACCTGTCTTTGCCACGAGCCTTGTTCAGACACGATTGGTCTAAAAAGCCTCTCAGGCTTATGAGTTTTTACACTGAAAAAAACATGGAGGTCTTGTTTTGCATCTCAAATGCTCTTAGAGAGGCTACACAAGCTGAACTTGTTACACAATTGTAACGCCTGCCTTTTAACTTTAGCTACTTTATTGCCCTCATGACAAGCGAACATGGAAGACACAGCACTATCAGCTTTTGACTTAAAGAGTTCTGAGGATAAAATTGCAAATCAACCTTCTTTATCGGCGGGAATCACCGTGAGGCCACTCTCTATGAGGAAGGTTCGAACCTGCTTGACCGGTTGTCTGGATGGGGAAGAATTGGAGCTGGAAAGAACGTCAACGCCTTCCGAGATGCATTGATCATGCTCACTGGGGGGTGCATTCCGAGATATGTTGTGCACTAACGAGAGGAGTTCCGGTGGCGACCGCTGAGGCTGAACTGCGAACTTGGGCCCCAGGGAGAAGACACGAGAGACAACGGGAGGTAGGTCCAGCGGTTCTAAGGCGTGAATTTGGTTTTTAGCTGACTGCTGCTGCAGCTCGACTGCATTCCGAAGCTGGTTCAGCTGCATGCTCCAGATGAACTCGGTGGTGCGAGCAGCGATGCGGAGGAAGTGCTGAAGTCGGCGAGGAGCTTCCGAGGCGGCATGATGGTCGAACAGCTGAGCAGCCAAGAGTTGTCTGTAGAGCCTGGCTTGTCTGTTGTACTCAGCTTTCATGATCTTGCACACTCTTGCTATGTGACCAGCTGAGGGAAGGAAGCCACCAAAAAGCCTCTTGACGTCTTCCGGAAAGATGTGATTCCGAATGCAGAACGAAAGGGTCCTTGCACGGCATGTGGCCACGACAATAAACGTGACAGTCATAGAAGGATCCAGGGAAGCAAGTTGACAAGGGCCCGTTGAACTAGAAATATGCTTGAGAAACGTGGAAATTCGGGCTTGTTGGTTCATATTTCGTGGCAATAGAGCAAACAGGACAAGGAACCAAGACGAATAGACACACAGCGCTGACTTCCAACAAGTTTATTGGGGAAGTACACATCAATTTATACATGCACTTATTGCCGTGTCATCACAATGCATGCGCAAAACAGTGTGAACGTAGGTAGGCCTGTTCTTTTTCGATAGTTTGACTGAAGGAGTGCTAACACAAGAACATCCTAATCTAGCTATCTTTTCTGCTTCTATAATCTCACGAGTGCGCTTGTCCTTACTTTTTCCTACTAAAAAGCACTTGTCTAGTAACGGCGTACACTTATCACATCCGTTGCAATGTTTGACTAGCTCTCCGTCATTTTCGTTTTTGTTGCGTACATTGCGATTATGCTCACGGAGGCGGTCGTTGAGGCAGCGACCAGTTTGATCTACATATTGACGCCGACAAGAGAGTGGAATCTGGTACACTACCCCAACCTTGCATTCAACAAATGGAATTTGATGCTTCTTCGCGCATTGATTGGACACAGGACGAGCACATTTGTTAACCTTGCATAGGCTGTTTAGCTTTTCAGGGGCAGAAAAAACAACTGACACATCGATACGATTAGCATTGCGCTTAAGATTGTGAGAGATGGTATGCAAGTATGGAATAACGGACATCGTTTTTCTCTGTCTCTCCAAGGGCACATGCGCATTAGGTTGCAGCTCAGTGTTCAGCTTTCTGAGCAAACTTTCCGCTACTGAAATCTGAATAAGACCAGGATAGCCAGCATGCGAAGCCTACTGCACTGTTGTTGCAAACTTATATACATCAAATGCGGACAGGATTTTCGGAGGGCATTTTGAAAGCACAGGTTCGCTATCGCTCCTTTTACCAGTTTAGAGTGTGGGCAGATTTGAAGGGCAGGAGAGGCTTGCTATTGAGGGGTTCATAAGCCCAGCAGGTATGACCAGGGTGAAAGATGATGCTAATGTCAAGGAATCTTAGCTTGTCATTAGAGGGCAGTTCAAAAGTTAGAACAAGCGGTTTAATACTTTGTCTGAGCATAGTTAGAATGTTAAGGGCCTTGGATTCAAAGGAGTCATGGTCACTGTCATGGTCACTGAATCCAAGGCCCTTAACATTCTAACTATGCTCAGACAAAGTTTTAAACCGCTTGTTCTAACTTTTGAACTGCCCTCTAATGACAAGCTAAGATTCCTTGACATTAGCACCATCTTTCACCCTGGTCATACCTGCTGGGCTTATGAACCCCGCAATAGCAAGCCTCTCCTGCCCTTCAAATCTGCCCACTCTAATCTGTTAAAAAGAGTGATAGCGAACCTGCGCTTTCAAAATGCCCTCCGAAAATCCTGTCCGCATTTGATGTATGTAAGTTTGCAACAACAGTGCAGTAGGCTATCGCATGCTGGCTATCCTGGTCTTCTTCAGATTTCAGTAGCGGAATGTTTGCTCAGAAGGCTGAACACTGAGCTGCAACCTGGTGCGCATGTGCCCTTGGAGAGACAGAGAAAACAAATGTCCGTTATTCCATACTTGCATACCATCTCTCACAATCTTAAGCGCATTGCTAATCGTATCGATGTGTCAGTTGTTTTCTCTGCCCCTGAAAAGCTAAACAGCCTATGCAAGGTTCACAAATGTGCTCGTCCTGTGTCCAATAAATGCGCGAAGAAACATCAAATTCCATTTGTTGAATGCAAGGTTGTTTTAGTGTACCAGATTCCACTCTCTTGTAGGCGCCATCATGTAGGTCAAACGGGTCGCTGCCTCAACGACCGCCTCCGTGAGCATAATCGCAATGTACGCAACAAAAACGAAAATGACGGAAAGCTAATCAAACATTGCAACGCATGTGACAAGTGCAGGCCGTTACTAGACAAGTGTTTTTTAGTAGGAAAAAGTAAGGACAAGCGCACTCGTGAGATTATAGAAGCAGAAAAGATAGCTTAGGAAGTTCTTGTGTTAGCACTCCTTCAGTCAAACTACCGAAAAAAGAACTGGCCTACCTACGTTCACACTGAGTTTTGCGCATGCATTGTGATGACACGGCAATAAGTGCGTGTATAAATTGATGTGTTTTTCCCCAATAAACTTGTTGGAAGTCAGCGCTGTGTGTGTCTACTCATCTTGGTCCCCTCTTCTGTTTGCGCTATTGCCACGAAATATGAACCAAAAAGCCCGAGTTTCCACGTTGCACACTGCATGCTTTTATAAAGCGGGGCACTTGGTCATCCTTAAACTGGAGGCTTGCCTGCTCTCTTTGTATGATCCCTAACTCATCCTTAAACAGGTCTTAGTTTTTCCGTACCAGCTTTTCTAGTGTTGTGTGTGGACTGCCTGACGCAGCGGACACCTTGCGAAGACCTCAAATCCTACCCGTCTAGCCTGATATGCTGTAGCCAGTTGCGACCTAAGAGCTGTGCGCCGCCTTGCGGAAGAATGTAAAGTGGCAATCATGCCTCTTGGTTGTTGTGGCGGACCAGCACATCCATACTCCTACAGGCTTTACGGTTTCCCCTGTGTACGTATTCAGTTGCATCTTTGTTGCTTGCAAACGAACACGAGGAAAGTACACTTTAGCCTGATGGTGCGATATGACCGATACTGCTGCTCCAGTGTTGAGCTCCATGTGTACGGCAGTTCCTTCTACATTTACGCCTACCATTATGGGTGCCGTTCGTGACACGTCGACACTGTTGAGCTTAGTCAGGTCGTTCTGGGTGTTGCACTCAAGCGTGCGCATGCTCTGCTTCTCGTTTTTCGGTTCCACTTTTGCTCTGCACATCGTGCGTATGTGCCCTTGCCGGTTACATGCGAAGCAAGAAGCTCGTATTTGCGGACATGCTTGCGCACCGTGCTTGAAAGAACCACCGCGATAGCCCTGCTGGGATTTGCCACGTTTGCTTGCGTACATTTTCTTCTTTCCGCTCTGCATTCGGTGAACTAGGTCACCGCTATCTGATAAATCATGGGCTGTCACTGCATTGTTCATTGCGGCCTCGGACGCCAGAGCACGGTCAACTGCCTTCTAGAAAGTTAAGTGCTTGTCCTCGGCGAACAGCTGTCTTTGAATGTCCATTCACCGCATGCCACACACAAAGTTGTCGCGAAGCGCATCGTCGAGAAAAGAACCGAAATCGCAGATTTGAGCCAGCCTCCGTATCTCTCCTACAAACTGAGCTATCGTCTGCGTTTCGCCCTGCACGGCGCGGTAAAACTTGGCTTTCTCAGCAATAACGAATAGCTTAGGTGACAGGTGTTTGCTCAAAACTTCCCTTAACGCGCTTAACGACTTCGAAGCAGGCGTATCGGGAGCAGTCAAAGAATTGAACAGTTGGTAGGTTTTCAGACCGATGAGACTCACGAAAACGTCGACTTGAAAGTCGCCTGGAACCTTGTTTGCCCTCAGGTACGATGAGAGTCGCTCGTAGTGAGACGTCCAGTGACTGGTCGAGTCCTCGGAAGATTCCATCTGTCCCAGCTGCGAGGCCATCTCGCAGTATTGTCGGTTCCGAAGTGAAAAACAAAAATGCCAACTTTGCTGCAGGGTGCCACTGTCAATGCTTTGATCCTCGTCGCCATTATGTGGTGTTCTTCCAGGCATGCAGGAACCAGGCAGTTGCAGGGAGAGTACTCAGAAGGAATTTCTTTATTCCATGGACAAGGTGACTGGCGAGCACCAGCACAGCTGGGCCGCCGTCTGTGATAAGCTGGGGAGAAGTGCGCCGGCTACGCTCGGCGCCGCGCTATATAAGCCCTTATCAAAGAGGAGTGTCGCGGTAGCACATCTGTCGGTTATTTATAGGCGCAGAGCCACAACCAACAGCTGCTTGCTGCTAGCCATTTAAGCCTCGTGTGTCTCGAGATACATTTGGGTTCAGTTTTCTGTTCTTTGTTAAGAATAAGCAGGTAGGGTTACGAATCTGAAACGTGTTAATTTTTTTTTTCAATACCACTTACTGGATTTGCTCAGCGCAGTGCCGACCATCGGACTTGACCCGGATTTTTTTTTTTTCATTCACTAAGTGCATACGCACTTCATATATTGCACGGTGAGTGTTCGCTTTAATATTTTTTTAACCAAACTTGTGTTCTGAAATTGCGTAGAAAACAATTGTTTCTCCCGCGGATGCCAAAAAAGAGTAAAAAGCCGTGTTGCGCAGTGCCGCCATTCGGCAGCTGTTTTGGCGGGAATTCGAACAATTTAATTTCCTCATTGCTTCATTGATGGCTCCAGTAGGTGCTACAGGTGTTGGACAGCTCGGTTTTACGAGGACGAATTTCTTGACATAGGAGTATCGGTGCAATACATATATAGTGTTAAATGTTATTGACAAATGCTCTATAGTGCGGTCATGGGAGGGCAGTTCAATTCCGCATTCGAAGGTCGACCCCACTTGCTGGGCATGTTGGTAAATCATGCTTACAATAACACAGTGCAAAGACAAACACGGGCAAGTATGGAAACACCATAAAGCGCTGACTTCAACAAAACTCTATTGTTGCGCGCTGCGTATACGTATTGAAGAAAAGTAGATACCTAGGTCAAGAAATCTTATGAAGATGTTTAAGGCAACTTCATGCGTCAAAGTTAGCGGTTCAAGACATCCCGAAAACTCTGACAATATGCTGAGCATGTCAGTGTGATCTGACAGATCAAGTGTATTTACTTTTCTGCTGACCACGTGTGTTGAGCTTACGAACCGCGATGGAAAAAGCCCGTACTCCCTTTTGGGTGAAACTAGTGGAACGGGCTTTCGTGAAATCTTGTTTTTGTACCGCCCTTGCGAAATCCTGTGAGCATCGAGGGTAATCAGCCTTCTATAGCCAGATGACCCGTTTGAAAGGTTCCGGTTATCCGAGTACTCTCTTGTTGTCTGTGGCTGGGGGCATGCTCAGAGACAGCAATTAGCACGATTCAAACAAAGCTGGGGCTGACACAGATAAGGTGAAGAAAGTGGGAATGATTCCATACATGCATGTCATCGCTCACAGCCACAAAAAAAAACAAAATAGGCAAGAAAGCAGATTTGCGTGTGGTGATTTCGGCATCAAACTTTCAAAGCAGCGCATGATGGTGAATTCCACCGATGTTGCAAACAATAACTGCACTGTTAGACACTGCAAGTCGTATGTAGGGTGCGCAGAAAAATGTGTCCTATTAAATACCATTGCCCTGTGGCCTTACATACATTGGCCAAACGGGCAGGTGTCTGAACGAGAGGCTTATGGAACAAAACAGTGTCAGCGGGGCATCTCGCCACCTCGGCATACACTGCCGCGACTGCGAACAGTTCGCGCTGTTTTTAAGGAATATGTCGTACCAACTTGCCCAAGCATCTGTTTTAATTTTATGCCTCTTGAATTCGTGCGTTGTAGTTCTTTTAGCCTGTGTTTTGCTTGCTCGTTCGTGAGAGAGCGGGTACTGGTGCAATGCGATGGCGGTGCCAGATAAGGCGTGACATCTTCATTTTTTTCTTTCGTTTCTTTGCATGCATGCGGTACGGTATCTGTATACATTGCGCGCAGAAATAAAGTTTTGTTGAAGTCAGCGCTTTATGGTGTCTCCTTACTTGTCCGTGCTGGTCTTAGCGCTGTGTTATTCGAAGGTCAGTTGCAAGTCGAGCGTGTATCGTGTGTTCCTCCCCTGTGGAATTTTCTTTCTGTGCAACTGATGATGGATCAAACCCCAACTAACCTACTAGCCCAATTAAGCTCGTTGGCTATTATGCACCCGCCTACCCACCTCATGTGCTTGGTCAGCTCCTCAATGCGCCGTGAAAGTGCTGTGCACCGCGCCGTCGAGAAGAGACGGTGCGAGAGCCTCCTCATCCAAGCGGGCAGGTATTCGATGGAGAAATCCACGCTTGCGTGGAAGAAGCCTGTAATAATCCTATCCAGCTGCTCTCGCCTCGGATCGTCCAAGTCGTAGCGACTCCCTGTGGTGTAGAAGAGCAGGTTGTTGAGCACGCTAGACATCAGCAAGTCGCGAGCTACCACTGGCACTCCTCCGTGCTCGGCAATCTTGGCTACGAGATGCTGGACCTCTTCCTGCGTATTTTACAGAAAACGGAAAACACTGTAATCAGCATTAGTCGCAGTCGTTAGTGCCGGTTTGGCACGAAGAGCCCAGCTGCTTACAGGGGCCCTGAATAAAGTGGGAACCAACAAGCAGCAAAGTCTTCCCTTTATCTTATAGTTTCGCAAGCTCGGCAGTTCACCGTCGATATTCATTTGTCGTCTAGCAAAAGAAGATAATACCTGCTGCTTAGCTGGTTGTTTTCCCATGCTTAAAGAACCAGTATAGAAAACAGAATGGTCAAGAACTTGGAGATAATTATTTGTCCATGCTCTTCGTTGCCTTCTACGCGGCTTTACAGACTGCTTCGTTCCAGATTTAATGTCTGTACTCCGAGTTTTCCTTCACGTTTATGGCTTTTTTCGTGTTTCTAGTAGATATTTTAACTACTTCAACTTCCCTTTTTTCAGCGTAACTTATTGTCGTTGAAGTTGTTCGCGCCTCACTTCACTCTTCATGCACATTACGGTAGAGCGTGAAATACTCTGACGTATGGCACCATGGCGCCGCAAAAATTAGGGTACCTCAATGCCTGCGCCTCTAAACGGGACGAGTTGCCGTGGGCGCGCGTATCGTGCAATACGCGCATCGCTCTCGCTAGGCTCTTACGACGCGAGGAGGGCTTGTGAGCGCTCGGACAGGAGTACAACGCATAGGCTGCTTTTCTCCACGCGCTGGCTTCGTCCAAGACGAAACTAGAAAGACGCTGTTTTTTACGCTTGTGCCGCTCTTTATTGGCGCCAATGTCACCGCTGCAGTCCAATAAGGGGACCTAAAAGAAGATCACGCTTAAAACTTTCTTATGGAATATCTAGCAAGCAAACACACACCTCTTTGTTATTTATGGTTTCGACAACTCTCCGACTAGGCTAACTGACCTTTCTGTAGCACTTGTTACGTATGTAAGTAACATTGCTTGTTCTGTTGTCATTTCTGGTGTTTTAACGATATGTGTCAGTGATTACATGCTCATTCATAACCACATTCGGCACCACCGTGAGCACCGAGGACGAAAAGATCAAGAGAAGACCTTGTCTGATGAATGCGATGTGACTTTGGCCATTTCAGGTGTCAAGCTATGAACGCAGATTGAACATTATGAAACAACTGTTTAGTCACTTTATAATCACAGCTTTAAGCGGCGCGCTATAGCAAAACTTAAAAATCGATAAAGCCATGGAACTCTAAGGTATCATCGCACGCTAACAAGACGTTCATTCTCATACTATAATAACAAAACGAAATATGCAGAGGTCTTGTGAGAATGCAAGACAATTGGGATTAAGTTGGCGGTGCACATAACAAAGACTACATAACAATACTACCTAAATGCGTCTACGGTATATACTTTTTACGGAGTAGAGTCGAGGCCAAACGATAGTATGGAAAAAAATATCTGCTACTGTTCAACTCTCAATCTTTTTTGCTAATAACGAATACTGCGGTGTCGATTTGGGAAATAAACTTACCGCGAATTACTTTACAGCTGGCGCGATAATGTAGCTGCTTTCCATAAATAGGCCGATTTCATTCATTCCACTTTTGTGAAGGTGAAAGAACATGTTATAAATAACCAATTATAGCTGTATCTCGCAGAACATGAAATTGCATAAAAGAAGATTATGCCCTCCAAAAAATATTACAGAAGAGAATCTGCCCCTTTTGAAATAAGGCAGAACTTCTTCAACACGTAGAAAAAAAACTTTAATTAAAATTTAAAACCTTGGACTCCATCTTAATTTGAAATCTTCGACTCAGTGGAACATGATGTACTGCTTCAAAAGCTAGATTGTTGTTGTGTATGGTTCTTCCTGGGGACTTTTTCGCTAGTTATTTCAGTAATTGTTCTAAATTACAGAAATGCAGTCTCCTTACCATGATCATCATCAGCCTGACTACTCCCGCTGTTGCGCAAATGCGTCTCCCATGCCTCTCCCATTAACCCTGTACTTGGCCAGCTACGGCCCCCGTATCTCCACAAATTTTCTTTTGTACGATACTGGAGCACAAAGGAGCAAGCATGAGTTGGAGTCATACAGGGACCATCATTACGCAATAGCAAATGTACACGGTACACGGGATGAAAAAAGCACGAAAAGTAGAAAATACAAAAAAAAAACAAATTTACAAATGAGAAAAAATTTTTGAAGTCGAAAGCTCGTTCATTTTGCCGAACGAGCATTTTCGGATGCAAACACGTAAGATGCAAACACATAACATTACTGCAACCATATACAATCCTAGAAAAGAAAGTACATTTGAAGATGTTTGCGCGGGCGATTAGCATAGTCAGTTTATGCGCATCGTAATGACTTGCGACTCTAGATGATGAAGGCTGCAAGTATGTTGAAGGGTTAAGAAGGAACTGACTGTAATAGAGTTATGAGGAATTAACCATGATAGGTTTGTCATTGACACTAAGAAATGGATGTCATTGATCCTCATTAACTCACGCAGGGAATCATGGCGATGGAAGCGATTTCACATTGTATCTCATTCGCGCACCCAACTTTCTGCCCTGCGTTGCTACACTTGCGTTCTCTTGGGATCCACTCTGTTGCCCTTTAGGACTAGCGGTTATCTTGCCTTTGCATTGCGTGCCCTATCTGAGCCCATTTTTCGCTCTTGATTTCGACAAGGATGACGTTAAGCCGCGTTGGTTCCCTGACCCATTCTGCCTGCTTACGGTCTCTAAACATTACACCTATCATTTTTCTTCCCGTAGATCCCTGCGTTGTTCCTACCTGAAGCTGAGCCTCCATGTTTCTGGCCCATAGCTTACTAGGGGAAATATATAGCTGTTGCATACTTTTCTCTTGGGGGATATTGGTAAACTGCCGTTCATGATCTGAGAACACCTGCTAGATGCGCTCCACCCAACTCTTACATGCCCAACAATTCTGTAGAAACTAAGTTTTGAGCCGGAAGCCCTTTATGAACGTAATTTTTACATATAAGATTTAACTGTGACAATCAATATATCCGCAGATCACCTTACGGTAGTCACATTCTTTTTCCAATAATTTTTTTTGCTATCATCAAAAACGTTTACTATTGGTTTTCTAAGGCCGCCTTAACTGCTCGATGCGATCGATGGAAACACTTTAAACGGAATATTTACTTGTTTATTTAACCATGCTCTCAGCCTATGCCAAGACAAGAGTTGCGACTGTTGAACAATATCAAACACAATACTAAGCTGCAATGAACAATGAGACATGCGAAAATTCAGTACATAGCATTTAGGGTAAAAAGCACAACATGCAGAAACTGGTCAAAATTGCTGTCTTAAAACCATTCACAAGCGAAAGCCAGAAAGGAGCAGAAATAAATAACTAAGAGCAAGATGCAATACATAAGCAGATCACCGCCTTTGGAGGCATATGAATAATACTTCAAGCAATTTGAAACAATTCAGTGTCCCAAGCAGGCGCAAACAGCAGACATTAAATTGTAGGAAGAATTAAAACAAACCAGTCACAAATATTTCGCGAGGGCGTTTTCAAAAGCTTTTAAATCCGAACATTGAACATCTTTTGGTAATTTATTCAATTCGTCAATAACGCTATCCAGAACAGAGTATTTGAAAGAATCTGTTCCAAAATCCAGTGGTGCGATATGCTTGTAATCTTTTGTTATGCTGCCAGAAGTATTCAGTGGTTTTATGTACCGGTGTAGATTGACCTTATAGTCAACTCTCAGCACATGAAAAAAAAAATTA
This sequence comes from Amblyomma americanum, assembly GCF_052857255.1. NCBI lineage: Eukaryota > Metazoa > Arthropoda > Arachnida > Ixodida > Ixodidae > Amblyomma > Amblyomma americanum. The sequence continues at coordinate 16,846,007 of NC_135501.1, forward strand.
TGAGCCAGTTAAACTGCATTTTCTGCTTCACAGTTGTCCGCCCGGTCCCGTTTTTAAGTTCAGACACTGACTGACTACGATTTGAGGATAAATCTTATAATTTTGTTTTGTAGCAGTTCACATTTTGAAATGTTTTGTTGAGGGTACGGCTCCCAAACATGACTAGCGTTAGTCAGCACTGGGAGCACAGTCATCTTGTAAGCTATTAGTTTAACCCCGGGAGTGGCATCATGAAGTTTTCGCCAGAAGAATTGACCATTACCTTCAATATTTCCATAACAGCATTTTATAATGTTACAGTTTTCAAGATGCTTGTCAGAGAATGTTGGACCCGTTCTAGTTACTTCCCTCTCATTATCCGGATCAGCGGTCACTACCTGCCCTAAATAGACGTATTCCTTTGCCACTTCCATCACCTCGCTAGCCATTGTGAACCGCTGCTGCCTTGATAGACTGCTGAACATTACTTTGGTTTTCTGCTTGTTAATCTTTAGACCCGCGCGGTTCTGCTGTGCCTGCCAAACTTATTAATCAAGCTTTTCAGTTCATCTACGGAATAACTTAGTAAAACAATGTCATGAGCGAACCGCAGATTACTTAGGTATTCTCCATTAACTCTTATCCCCAATTGCTCCCAATTCAGGCCTCGGAACGCCTTCTGAAACAAACGATGAATAGCAGTGGCGAGGTCGTGTCTCCCTGCCTGGTACCTTTCTTTATTGGAATTATATTGCTGACTTTGCGAAGGACTATTGTAGCTGTGCTGTAGTTATTGATATTTCCAGTGCTTTCAGCTTAGACTCTCGTACTATTGTTTTATGCGCGTTTTAGCCTTCACGGCGTTGCGCTAAGAGCGACTATCTTCGGGTTTAAATGGCATCGTACTAGGTTGTAAGCAAAAACTCCTCAGTTCACCTTCTGGGGAAAGGAAATTTCACATGGGGGCCTGAGCCTTATGCGACATGTGAAAAGAGCGGCTGGCACTTTCTAGCATGTGCCCCTCGCGTTCACGTATTCTAGGTGAGCTTTGGAACGCGCGCAGTTTGGAGAGCGGGGGATAGAATGTCGTAAAGCTGTCGTTACGCATTGCCGCTTGGGAGGGGAACTACAAGCAAATATTCATCCAGGTTTCCTTTTCTGCTGTTAAGTGAATCATATCCAACAATTCTGGACAAAAGCATTTGTTAACGGGAAACCTTTTAAGAACGCAGTTGTTTCATATAATCTGAGATTTCACTATTACAATCAATATATCCACAGATCTTTTTTGTTGTATTAACGTTTTTGTTATCCTGAAAAGCGTTTCGCATTGGTTTTCGATGAATATTAATTGTTCGGTGCGATTGATGGAAACAATTGAAAATGCAGATTTTGCTACATATCAGAATAAAGGACCATTACGTTCAATATTTATATAAGAGTATCTTTTCCAATTCATCAAATTTTTGTCTCAGATGGTTCGACATGACAATCGACGCGATCGCTAGGCTAAAAAGTTATCGATAAATAGATACGTGTGGCCACCCAATTTCTTAGTGTCTGTTGGTGTTGTCATTACTTCAGTGGCTACTGCAATGATTAGATAAGTTTACTTATTTAATTTCGTATTCTGAAACTGCATAAATTGGATCATCAAAAGTGCCTAATGTTCCTGGTTTGGAACATCTTAAAACAAGAACTGATTCACTTCCTGCAAAAGCTCAGGGGAGTAGCGACTAGCTGATGTCTAAGGACATACCTAAATATTTTAATAACTGATGTAGGAACAAGTCTTTTCACTGAATGCAGATGCAAAAGTAGCAACGAGTCTCAAGTCTGTGCCGGGCTGAGGAAGACAAGGTACCAAATTTTTGATTCAGTACTAAAATTTCACCACATAAGACAGTACTTTTGCTTTGTTTGTTTACGTTTATGTGATCTCAAGAGGTGTGTCAGTAACTTTTTTGGTATATGGAGTGTTGCTATAGCAAGGCGAAGCATAAGCATCAAGTGGTAGCCTTAAAGGGGTGTTGTGTTTCGAATATTTATTCATGTCCGAGATATAGGCATAGTTTGTTTAAAACACCTTCATGGGGCTTACTTTTGTTGTGGTACCTATGTGTTATAGAACACCACAGGCTTTGATGACCAAATGTCTCATACAATTTTTTTTTATTATAGCAAATTGTCTGTTCCGCAATATCCCTGCTGCGGTCGTATATGTGTTGACGGCTCCCTATTTTTGTGTTTGCGTGAATTTGTAACACTCAGGACTAAAAGGTGCTCTAGTTGAGTATAAATGTGTACACGTCCCAGTCACTCGATCAAGACGTTGGGATCTATAACTCGCTGTTTGAACTTGACTTTTGCTGGGTTTCTAAATGCTCTGTAGAACGGGTCCCCTCTTGTACCATGAGCATTGTAATTGCAAGGCTTGTTTCAAGGGACAAGTTTGCTTTCTCTTCTACCTGAGTTGCTTGTGTATTTTGAGCTTTGAATAAATTTTTTTGTTGAATTCGCCCCCACGGGGTCATTCAGTCCATTCTGGCCGCATGTCAGCCCCAATAAACAGTTTTTCTTTTAGAAGAGCTTTGGACTGTCTTCCTTACTCCTACTGCCGTCACCTCTACGTGACAACTGGTGGACGTGCTGCACCGTGAACCTGCACTACTACCGAAGATTGAAGGCGACACTCCATCGAGTGGGCTTGAGAGCAGCAGTACCGGCAGGATAATTACCTGTTCATTCTTCTTTATGCAGTTTCTCGGCTGCTGCCTGGCTTTACCGGCTGTGTGCTGTGCTGCTCCACCTGGTTACAACTTTTATTTATGGCCACCTGACGTCAGTCTATAAGGTCGCCACGTGCATTCCATGGACAGTGTGTGCCTGGACTGCCCTATCACCCTTTGTTTGCTGGACAGTGCGCCTGTCATCCCATTGCATGCTTCTGACCACCATACTTATGAATATGCCAACGTGTTACTGGATCAACGAATCACCGATTGCGCCTGCTCTGTGACGTCATCTACCAAGGGTAGAGAAGCGCTGTTCCCGGAACTCTTCTTCATTCGGCTTGAGAGCAGCAGTACCGGCAGGATGCTTACCTGCCCATTGTTCTTTGTGTAGGTATATTACCGCAAAGGTGCTCGCTGTATAAGATCAGATGGTTGGTTTTTTTGTTGCTCTTATGCCCCGATATTGCGGTTTTGGTTCATCGCGCATGGCGTATTGCTTAAGTCGGCTTATTCTAAGCGGTGATGTGGAACTAAACCCCGGTCCACCCAAGAAAGTTTCTGCACATAGGCCATCGTTCAAAAATCAACAGAGCCCGGGTTGTCTGTCGTTGTGCACTCAGACGCACTCTCAGACAGCCGCTCTTACAGCTGATACTTCCGTGAGCCGTAGAATTGCTCAAATATGCTCTAACTACTATAAGCTCAGAAAAGTTTTGCGCGTGATGTTGCAGACATAAAAACATATCAGACATCTGTATGTGATTATTTCGAAGGTATTAAATCTCGTGTGGCTGCGCTTGAGTCCGCACTGTCCGATCTGTGCGATAAACTACGTTCTGAGATTTATCTCCATTGATTTTACCAGATTTATCTCGATTGATTGCATCCAGGCGGAGCCTGTTCTACGTTGTTCCAGAACGTTGCAGTAGCTTTGCACGTCGCATCTTGAAAGTTCTCTATCAGCTTTAAATTGAGCATGGCCGAGAGGGGCGGGCATTCTGTTCGACGATCGGCGAGCACGCTTGTTGCTTCCACCGCCCCCGAGTCATTCAGTCTATTCTAGCCGTAGGTAAGTAAGCCCAATGAACAGTTTTCTTTCAAAAGAACTTCTGGCTGTTTTCGTCACTACTTCGACTGCCGCCACCACTACGCGATAGTATTCACACTGCCATTCAGGTGATCGACAAATGCGCAGAGCATAAGCAACACCTCTACATAGCCTTTGTAGATTACGAGAAAGCGTTTGACTCAGCCGAAACTTCAGCAATCATTTAGGCATTACGGAATCACGGTGTAGAAGATCGTTATAAAGAAAGACATCTATTGCGGGTGCACAGCTACCGCAGTCCTACATAACGTCAGCAATAAAATTTCATCAGGGAAAGGTGTGAGACAGGAACGCACTATGTCACCAATTGTATTCCCCGCTTGTTTGCCGCAGGTATTCAGAAACCTGGATTGGGAACAGTTGGAATTAGGTGTTATTGGAGAATATCACAGTAACCTGCCATTCGCTGATGACATTGCCTTGCTAAGTCACTCATGAGATGGACTGCAAAACATGGCCAGTGAGTTAGACAGGCAGAGCAGTAATATGCATGTAAAATTATTTTGCTGTCTCGGAAAGCAGCAGCAGTTGGTAGCAAAGTGCTGGAGTGGTAAGGGAATACGTCTACTGAGGGGCACGTTGTGACCGTAGATCCGGATCACGGGAGTGAAACAACTGGAACATTTAGAATGGAATGGAGCGCACTTGGCAGGGTCACTCAGATCATGAATGGCAGTTTACCAATATCCCTCAAGGGCAAAGTATATAGAAACTGTATTTTACCGGCGCTCGCCTGTGGAGCAGAGACGTGGAGGCTAACGAAGAGGGTACAGCTTAAGTTAAGGACAACGCAACGGAGTGAAAAAGGATACAACTACTAAAACGGCTGCAAACAAAGGACAGAGGCAGGCGACAACACAGTCCTGTGTCTGCTGTGGTTTTAGTTGTCTTACGAACTGGCTTACAACTTTACGGTACTTACAAAAGGACAGGTGTAACGCTAAGACACAGCAAGTGGGCCGCGTGGGTTAGGGATCAAACAAGGGTTAATGGCATTGTAGTCGAATTCAAAAACAAGAAATTGGCTCGGGCAGGACATGTAATGCGAAAGCAAGATAAGCAATTGTCGTTAAGCGTAACAGACTGGATTGCAAGGGAAGGAAAGAATAGCAGAAGGCGGGAGAAAGTTAGATGGGCGGATGAAATTGAGAAGTTTGTAGCGATAGGATGACAGCAGGTGGCGCTGGACAGGGTTAAAAACTGCTCGTGACACCGTCGGAGGCGGACGCTTTTTTTCGGAGCTCCAGCGACTACGTCTGAAGCTAAGTGCCTTTTGGTTTTTGCGCTTGTACATGCTTTCGGGCAGTAGTTTTAAACCGAGTTAAGGGTAGAAAAGCTAGCGGAAGTGTGTGTGCCGAAGGTTTTTGCGTAGAAATTTTGGAAGGCTTTTACCTTGCGTATTGCTGAAAGTTTTTGGTGTAGGATTTTTGGCGGGCGTTTACGTTGCGTAGTGCCGAAGGTTTTTGTGTAGGAATTTTGGTGGGCTTTTACGTTGTGTAGTGCCGAAGGTTTTTTGTGTAGGAATTTTGGCGGGCTTTTACGTTGCGCAGTGCCGAAGGTTTTTGTGCAGGATTTTTAGCGGGCTCTTACGTTGACTAGTGCCGAAGGTTTCTTCTGTAGGAATTTTGGCGGGCTTTTACGTTGCGTAGTGCCGAAGTTTTGTGCAGGAGTTTTAGCGGGCTCTTACGTTGACTAGTGCCGAAGGTTTCTTCTCTAGGAATTTTGGCGGGCTTTTACGTTGCGTAGTGCCGAAGTTTTGTGTAATATTGTCACGGAGTTCTCACGGAGAGACGCTTCAACAGCTGGAGTCGGCAAGAGGAGACGGTAATGGCGGCCAATCCGCGATAGCCCGATCCCAACCTCATCGTCTTCGCGGACAGCTTGCGCCACCTGGCAACACTAGGTGGCATTATTCCCCCCTCCGAAAAAGAAGGGCATCGCAGTGGGGCCGCCAGCAGCGTAGGCGCGCTAAGGTTCAGAAGGGAAACAGAGAAGAACGCGAGGAAAACGGAGCACACACAGAGTCACAACGGAGGGCCGCTATGCCGTTATCGGGCATAGTACGGCTTAAGCCGCACAACGTGCACAATGTCAGAGCTGTTGGGCTGTCGACGTCTCGGTTGCGCGGCACCGTCGGGAACCACTTCATAGGTAACATCACTGATACGCCGTAGCACTTTATAGGGGCCATAGTACCGGCAGAGTAGTTTCTCGGACAAGCCCTGGCGGCGGACAGGTGTCCACACCCAAACTTGTTCACCGGGATTGTAGTCGACCTGTCGGTGTCGAAGGTTGTAACGGCGCGCATCAGTGCCCTGCTGCTGGCCGATGTGTACGCGGGCAAGCTGACGGGCTTCTTCAGCGCGTTGGGCAATTTCATGAACATCGGGTGCGAGTTGGTCGTCATCGAGGCATGGTAGCATCGCGTCAAGCATGCTCTGGACTTCACGTCCATATACAAGACGAAAGGGAGTAAAGCGTGTAGTCTCCTGGAGGGCCGTGTTGTACGCAAATGTGACGTACGGTAGCACCTCATCCCAAGTTTTGTGCTGAACGTCTACGTACATTGACAGCATGTCCGCAATGGTCTTGTTTAAGCGTTCGGTTAGCCCATTGCTCTGCGGATGATAAGCTGTGGTCTTCCGATGGCTAGTGCAGCTCAACGTAAATATATGGTCGATTAGCTGCGCTGTAAACGCTGTGCCTCTGTCGGTAATAACGCACGAAGGGGCTCCGTGCCGCAAGACGATGTTTTGCATGAAAAATTCGGCGACCTCTGAAGCTGTGGCACAGGGTATCGCCTTGGTCTCGGCGTAGCGAGTCAAATAGTCAGTAGCGACTATGATCCACTTGTTTCCTGAGAGTGACAACGGAAAAGGACCGAGAAGGTCCATTCCTATTTGATCGAACGGAGAGCGGGGTGTAGTAACGGGCTTGAGAAAACCCGCCGGCTTAAGCGGTGGCGTCTTCCGGCGCTGGCATTCACGGCAGCTTTTTACGTACCTTTGGACATCGTCCGAGAGTCCGGGCCAGTAGTACATGTTGCGTATCCTGGCGAGCGTCCGGGAAAAACCCAGATGGCCTGAAGTGGGCTCGTCGTGGCATGCCAATAAAATGTCGGCGCGAAGATCGGCCGGAAGTACCAGAAGGTAAGCTCTTTCTTGGCCTCTCGAGTTCTTCTTGTATAAGATACCTTCGCGCAAACAGAAAGAGCCGAGACGTCGAGCGAAGTGTCGTGGTAGAGGCACGGCGTGACCTTCAAGGTTGTCAATCAGCGGTCGGAGGTCCGTGTCAGCCCGCTGCCGGGCTATTATGTCCGATGCATTAAGTATACCGAGGAAACCGCTGTCGTCGTCGATTTCGGGACCGGAAGAGTCGAGTGGTGCACGCGACAGCGTGTCGGCGTCTTCTTGTTTACGGCCCGACTTATATACGATGGTAATGTCGAATTCTTGGAGCCGTAAACTCCAGCGGGCCAATCGTCCAGACGGGTCTCGCAAATTAGCCAGCCAGCATAGGCAGTGGTGGTCGGTTACGACTTTGAATGCGCGGCCGTAAAGGTAAGGGCGAAATTTCATGGTGGCCCATACGACAGCAAGGCATTCCTTCTCTGACGTAGAGTAATTGCGTTCGGCGCGGGAGAGAGTACGGCTAGCATAGGCTATAACTCTCTCAATGCCCTCTTGGTGTTGGACAAGGACAGCTCCATGACCGATATTGCTGGCGTCGGTGTGGATCTCGGTGTCGGCCTCTTCGTCGAAGTGTGCAAGAACGGGAGATGTCTGAAGGCGTTTGCGGAGCGAAGAGAAAGCCGTCTCTTGGTCTATTGTCCAAACGAAGGAGGTGTTGCTCCTGGTGAGGCGCGTCAACGGCTCTGCAATCTTTGCGAAGTCCGCAATAAACCGTCGGTAATATGCACAGAGACCCAGAAAACGCTGGACAGCTTTCTTGTCAGTCGGAGTAGGAAAATTGGCGACGGCGGCTGTCTTATCGGGGTCGGGTCGAACTCCGTCGGCGCTCGCAACGTGACCGAGGAACCTGAGCTCTGTGTAACCGAAGTGGCACTTCTGGGGCTTCAGCGTAAGGTCAGCGGAATGGAGGGCTCTGAGGACAGTTCGCAGGCGCACGAGATGCTGTTCAAAAGTTTCTGAAAAAACGACAACGTCGTCCAGGTATACAAGACAACTTTGCCACTTGAGGCCGGTGAGGACAGTGTCCATCATCCGTTGAAACGTCGCTGGCGCAGAGCACAAGCCAAAAGGCAGCACTTTGAATTCATAGAGGCCATCTGGTGTAACGAAGGCAGTTTTTTCGCGGTCCCGTTCGTCCACTTCAATTTGCCAATAACCGCTCTTCAGGTCAATGGATGAAAAGTACTTAGCACGCCGTAATCTGTCCAGGGAGTCATCAATGCGGGGCAACGGGTAGACGTCCTTTTTAGTCACATTGTTTAATTTACGGTAGTCCACGCAGAATCGAAGTGTTCCATCCTTCTTTTTAACAAGGACAACAGGCGAAGACCACGGGCTTTGGGAAGGTTGAACTACACCGTCGTCAATCATCTCCTGAACTTGCTTTTGGATTACTTCCCGTTCTTTGGCGGAAACACGATAAGGCTGCTGGCGGATAGGGCGAGCGTCGTCATACGTAATGATCCGGTGTTGCGTTTGGGGCGTTTGACGAACTTTCGACGAAGAAGCGAAACACTGTTTATACTCCAATAGCAAGTGCTCTAAGGCCAGGCGCTTTCCTTCGGGGAGGTTGCAGTTGATGTCGACATTCGGAACAGATTGGTCGTCAGTGGCGCGCGATGATTGGTCGTCAGGGGCCGCTGCCGCGAACGCAAAGCAGACCGGAACATCCACAACCGCTTCAGCGGTAGCGATCGCAGTTCCAGAGAAAAGGTGCCGGTGCTCTGGAGAAAAATTTGTAACAAGGATCGCAGACCGGCCAGCGCGAATTGTTAGTAAGCTTCGAGCGGCGCAGATGCCTTGAGTCAGGAGGAGCGAATGATTAGCCTCGGCGACTGCTTCAGCGTCGTGCAACTCAGCACAGGCGACTTCAATCAAAACACTGCTACGGGGCGGAAGTGTGACGCTGTCGGCGAAAACGCGAAGTGCGGCACTGCGTTGGCAGGAGTTGTCGAGTTCGGCGGCTTGCTCTGTGGAAAACATGATTCGGTTCCGCAGATCGATAATTGCTCCATACTCCCGCAGAAAGTCGATGCCGAGGATTAGGTCCCGAGAACACTCGCCCAGGACGATGCAGCTGACGACGAACGTGGACTTGCTGATCTGAACACGAGCAGTGCACATACCCTTGGGCGTAACCAGATGACCGCCGGCAGTTCGAAGGTGTGCGCCAGGCCAAGGGGTAATCACTTTTTTCAGAATGGTCGCCAGTTGTCCACTTAAGATCGAATAATCGGCCCCGGTATCAACTAATGCGCTTACTCTGCGACCATCGATAAGAACGGGTATTTCTAAAGAAACGCGGTTTTTTAATTCTGGTGATGGCGTCGGCGGTTTTTGTCGGATTGTAGCGGCGACGACGGGAGGTCTTCAGCACAGTGCCCCCCAGCGACCTTGCCCCCGAAGGTCGCGGGTTTCAGTTTTCCCGACGAGGACTTGGCGATCGGCCCGGTGCCGCTCGCGAGAAGCCGGGAGGTGTCGGGGAAGAGCGCCTCGGTGAGGGTGAGCGCGACTGCCGCTGCGCTCGGGATGGATTGCGCTGGTCCGCAAGGAATTCTTCAATTTCAGGGGGTCGTTCACCTTGACGGGGTCTCGGTGAGTCGGTGCGGAAACCTTGGATGCCGATGCGTCGGTAATAACAATTTCGATAAAGATGACCTGGCTCTCCGCAGTGAAAACAGAGCGGTCGTCGGTTAGGTGCACGCCAAACGTCGGCCTTTCGGAGGGGTGCTCGACGATCCTCGAAGTACTGCACCGGTTGCACAGAGGGCCGCGGGGCTTGAGGCGTGGCGTGAATTGGTGGCGGCGAAGCGGGAGCCGGACGCCTTGCAACTTCGGCGTACGTCGGACGGTGGTAGTCCCCAGGCAGAGGTGGTACGTCGACCACAGGAACAGGGCCCCGGAACGCCTGTTGCACCTCCTCTCGTACAAGAGCGGAGATGGAACCGAGCGCAGGCTGCGACGGGCTACAAAATTTGTGAAGCTCCTCACGCACGATTGTGCGAATAAGTTCCCGCAAATCATCAGGATGCTGTCCGATGGTGGCAAACGATGATGTGACTGCAGCAGCATGCACGGGCCGGTCGTAACTGGCGCAACGCTGTTGCAGGACCTTCTCCATCGTTGTGGCTTCCGAAAGAAATGCAGCAACTGTAGATGGTGGGCTGCGCACGAGGCCTGCGAACAGCTGCTCTTTGACGCCTCTCATTAAGTGCCGAAGTTTCTTCTCTTCAGGCATGGCAGGATCAGCTCTCCTGAAGAGCCGCGTCATGTCCTCGACGTACATTTGTACGCTTTCGTTCGGTAGCTGGACGCGGGACTGGATTGCCCGCTCCGCTCTTTCGCGGCGATCCGCGCTGGTGTAGGCCTCCAGCAGGCGACGGCGAAACTCTCGCCAGGAAGTTAGAACTTCCTCACGGTTCTCAAACCACGTGCGGGCGCCATCCTCTAGGCTAAAGTAGACGTTTCTTAGTTTCGCGGCGTCGTCCCACTGGTTATAAGCAGCCACACGCTCGAAGTGAAGGAACCAGTCCTCCACGTCTTCGAAAAGGTCCCCGTGGAAGGCCTTGGGAACCCGCGGGGTCTGCAAGGTATAGTGGGCAGGTGTAGCACCGGCAGCTTGCGTGAGAATACCGGTGGCTGGTATCATGACTGTCGCGAGTGGTCCAAGCTCCGGTGAAAGTCCCTGCAGCCTCCGGCTGAAGCGGTGTACCGGGGTGTCAATCGGCGCAGGGCTGGCGGCACGGCTCCCTGGAGGGGTTTCTTGCATGGGATACTCGTACCCAGCAGGCTCCACCAAATTGTCACGGAGTTCTCACGGAGAGACGCTTCAACAGCTGGAGTCGGCAAGAGGAGACGGTAATGGCGGCCGATCCGCGATAGCCCGATCCCAACCTCATCGTCTTCGCGGACAGCTTGCGCCACCTGGCAACACTAGGTGGCAATATTCTTTTCGGGTTTTTAAGCATAGGAATTTTGGCGGGCTTTCACAAGGCGTAGTCGGCCGGACGATGGGTCGGCAAGCTAGGAAAGTTAAGGAGGACAAGGACGGGGAGTTAGTACAGTGCCAGGAGTGCGACCGTTGGTGCTACTTAGATGAGACAGGGTTCGGGAGCTTAGCCGAGGCGGGTGAGGCTAGCTTCGTGTGTAAGATGTGCAAGCGGTTTGGGGACGCCGTTCATGCGTTAAAAGGGGAATGGGAAGCTGGGTTTAATGCACTTAATGCGGACCGGCAGGTCGAACGAGAGGATCGGATTAAGCTGGAAGCTCAGGTCGCCGATTTGATTAAAAAGGAGGAGAATAATGCCGCCCTGTTGAAGAGAATGGTGGGCGAGATTAAAGAAGAGCGGGAAAAGCGGACCCAGCTAGAAAAACAGGTTGAAGCGCTCAGGTCGCGGCCGGCTGGGCACCCCAGTTCGGAGAAGTGTCAGGTGGAGGACGAGGCTCGTCGATCGTACAGTGCTGTAGTGCAGCGAGCATGAAAAAGGTTAAAGCGGGCATGGAAACTCGCGACAATAGCGTACAGCGGCAGGAGAGTCAGCTAGAGCGATCCGGAGGCCAACAGATGGAATTAGGAAGCGAACGTTTGGGGCACAGGAGAGTTCTGGTGGTCGGGGACTCGAATGTAGCGAGGGTTGAGGGAGGCGTTCTGACGGCAGTGAAGGCAGACAGGCGGGTGCAGGTGGAGGCTCAGTCGGGAAAGTGCGTGGTGGATGCAATGGCCAGAGCCCGGGAGGTGGTGGTGGGTAGCATGGATGGCGAACACCTTGTGGTCATCCATGCTGGTCTCAATGATGTACTGCAGGGGAGGAGCCAGAATCTTGAGACGCAGTTGGAGGTGGGGATGCGTAGGCTTAGAGAGGCCTCTGAGAGTGTGCATGTGACCATATGCACAATCCCAGAGGTCCAGAGGCAGGCTCGCGAAACGGAAAGGAGGGTCATGGAGACTAATCGGGTAATTAAGCTATTGAGTCGACGACTAAGATACGAGGTGATGGAGGTCAACAGGGAAGTGTACGAGGTTAGGCCCCACCCTTTTGCACAGGATGGCATCCACTACGGTGGTGCCACTGGCAACAAGGTGGGTAGTAGGATAGGTCGCCAGGCAACAGCTTTTTTGGGGGGACCCAGAGCTCTGAAGGAACCAGTGTAGAGAAGGAAGAATTAAGATCAAACGGACAATGGAACCATAGGGGAAGAAAGAGACGCAAGCGCCAGGGCCAAGTTAATTCAGATATAGGTTTCATTAACATGCAAGGTGGCAGGAATAGACTGAAATGGGAGGAAATAGAAGAACAGTTAAGACAGGAGGAATTAATGGTATATGGTTTAGCGGAAACACATCTTAGAGACATGGAGCAACCACCCTGTAACCCAGACTACGCATGGGAATATTGCAATAGAACAGAGGGCAGCAGAAAGGCAGGTGGAATTGGGGCATTCATTCATAAAAGTATGAATTTTTAAAGGGTTAGACTGGGATTCAGGGAACATTTATGGCTAAAAGGAACAGTGGCAGGCAAGCAAACACTCCTTGGCTTTGTATACCTGTGGACAGGGGTTAATGCCAAAGAGGAAAACAGGAAAATGTTAGAATGTATTGCAAGCGACATTGATGAGCTAGGAGGACAGGGCGAGATAATTATATTAGGCGACATGAATGCACACATAGAAGACCTGGATGGGTACACGGATTCGACAGGAAGCATGCTGCAGGACATGTGTGACAGGCATGATTTAGTTGTATGCAACAGCACCGAGAAGTGTGAAGGGCTCATAACATGGGAGGCGGGGAGTCTGCACTCGACGATAGATTATGCACTAATGTCACAGAGGATGTATAACAGATTAGGGGTAATGAGCATAGATGAAGATGGTTCCAGAAGTCTAGGTAGTGACCACAAGCGTATCAAGTTGAGCTTCAGAAGAAAAAGCAATGTAGGACTGAATCAAGATAAACAATCGGGGGGAAATTTTTACTCAGAAAAGCAATTGGAAGTAGCAGCCAAACAAATCGAGAAAGTAATTTTTGAGGATAGTGAAACAGAATGGACTTATACCAAATTAACTCGATTACTGGAGCTAGAGCTAGCTAAGGTGGGAGTAAAGCTAAAAGGGAAAAGATGCAAACCCAAGAGTTGGTGGGATGAGGAGGTCAAGAGGGCAATAGAAAAGCGCAAGGAAGCATCCTGGGAACACAGATATTCCAAGAAGAGGGGGGAACCAAAACCCGATGTAGACAGAAAATGGGATACCTTCATAAAGTGTAGAAGGGACGCATCCTATTTGATTAATGAGAAAATTAGAAGAAAGGGTGCCCAATGGATGTCAAAAGTAAATAAAAAGGATAGAAAAGCAGCCCAAAAATTCTGGAAACATCTAAATGCAATGAGTAATAAAACTAGGCTAGAACAAAGGTTTATTGTTACAGATGAGGGTATTCGACTAGAAGGGGATGAAGCAATAAAACACATAGGAACAAGGATGACGGAAAAATTTTCAGCAAAGCACATGGTACATAATTTATCGAAGGAGGATAGACCGGTTACAGCAATAGCTTCACTTGAGCAAGGAGAGTGGGAAAGGGCAGAGAAGAAGGTTCCTAGTGGCACATCAACAGGACCAGATGGTATCCCGATTATGTTGATAAAGAAGTTAGGACCAAAATCCAAGCAAACATTAATACAGGTAGTGAACAAAATGATAGTGGATGAGAAAGTCCCCGATGAATGGCGATTAAGTAGAATGAACATGATATATAAGGGAAAGGGGGACAAAGCAGACGTAAGTAACTATCGCCCCATAACAGTGACGTCTGTGGTTTACAGGGTGGTGATGCAAATTATAAAGGATAGACTGCAGGCTTGGGTGGAGAACGAGGGGGTGCTAGGGGAACTACAGAATGGGTTCCGGAAACAAAGGAGGTTGGAGGACAATCTATTTTCATTGACACAGTGTATAGAAATTGCGGAAAAGGAACATAGGCTCTTATTGCTAGCATTTCTGGATATTAGGGGAGCCTATGACAACGTTACTCAGGAGCATTTGTGGGACATATTGGGCACATTGGATGTGGAAAATGGAGTAATTAATCTTTTAAAAGATATATATAGAGGTAACAGAGTGCTCATAAAATGGGAAAAAAATGTATCAGGGCCTGTAGAGATACAGCGGGGGCTTAGACAAGGATGTCCTCTGTCCCCTTTGTTGTTCATGTTGTACCTGCAAGCTTTGGAGGCCAAGCTAGAGGGGAGCGGACTAGGTTTCAACCTATCTTTTTTCAAGCAAGGCGAATTGATTAAACAGACATTACCGGGACTAATATATGCGGACGATATAGTGATAATGGCTGACAACAAGGAAGACCTGCAGAAGTTGTTAGACATATGCAGTACAGAGGGAGATAGATTAGGCTTCAAGTATAGTAAGGAAAAATCTGCAGTCATGACATATAATGAAGAGGGCGGCGAGCATAGAATACAGGAGTTCGTGCTAAAGGTAGTGAATGAGTACAAGTATCTTGGGGTGTGGATAAATAACAGTGTTGAGTATCTGACAGAGCATGAAAAATATGTAATGAATAAAGCTAGTAGGAATGCAGCTGTCATGAAAAATAGGGCACTGTGGAATTACAATAGGTATGAGGTGGTAAGAGGGATCTGGAAAGGGGTGATGGTCCCTAGCCTGACCTTCGGGAATGCGGTCCTGTGTATGAGGCCAGATGTTCAAGCAAGGCTGGAAATTAGGCAACGGGGAGTAGGGAGGTTAGCTTTGGGAGCACATGGCAATACACCAAATCAGGGGGTACAGGGTGATATGGGATGGGCGTCTTTCGAGAGCAGAGAGGCTAGCAGTAAGATAGCATTTGAGGAACGATTGAGAAGGATGGAGGAAAAGCGGTGGGCTAGGAAAGTTTTCAGATACCTGTATATAAAGAATGTTGACACGAAATGGAGAAAGCGAACTAGAAAATTCACAAGCAAATATCTGGACAGCAGTAAGGGGGCAAATCAGCAATTATCGGTTAAGAAAAAGGTTAAAGGAACAGAGAGAGCTTTGTGGAAAACAGGGATGCTGACGAAATCGGCACTAGAAACATACCGGACCTTTAAACAGGAAATTGTCAAAGAAAATATCTATGATAATTGTAGGGGAAGTTCTTTGTTGTTTGAGGCCAGGACTGGAGTTTTGCGGACTAAGAAGTATAGAGTCAGGTACCAGGAGATAGACACTTTGTGCATTGCGTGCGGAGAGGAGGAGGAAACGGCTGAACACTTGATACTTTTCTGTAAAGGGCTTCACCCTACAGTGGAAGGCAGCGGGGCTGACTTACCCAAGGCATTGGGGTTTAGGGATAGTGAAGGGAAAGTGGATTTTAAGAGGTTAGAAGTAACCAAGCGAAGGTTATCTGATTGGTGGCTAAAAGCAAGACAGGAGTAAAATTTCACAAGACATGGCTAGGTGGCTTGAGCCACCGCCCGATGTAAAGGGTTCAGCCGTATCCATCCATCCATCCATCCATAGAGAGATACGGCCAAGGCGTACCACCCGCAGTGGGCGTAGTTAAGCTGGTGATGATGACGATGGTGACTTCATTTTGGAAGAGCAAAAAATTATGTCAATGCTACATTTTGCGCCTGGGTTTCGAGACGGCATGAAAAAAGGGGGATTTTCTCACTTTCACCTCTTAGCGCAGCTCGCACTTTTTATGATAAGGAGTTAAATAGTCAACGGGAGGGATTTATGCTCCCATTGAGGCTAAATTAGGTTTACATTGTACTATCAACAATTTTTGCACGCCTGTTATGAACAATTGGCATGCACCGTGACACGACTGAGGATTGGCTCTCCTAGTGCTGAAATTGAAATTGACGATTGTAATGTACTCGCCTGTATCTGGGCGTGCATTGGCGCCTTTCCGTACCCCAGGTCGTTCAGGAGTTGCATGCACAACCGCCTATTTTCCCACCAGAGGTGGCCATTGAGACCCACGAATCCTGCAACAAAATGAGCGCAGGTTGTATGAACGGTTCGAGACTTCAGGGGCGGCGAGGAGGGAATTGAGGAGGGTTTCTTGGACTGTGAGAAAAATACCTATCTTTTCATAATATCTAGCCTTCTTAACAAGGTGTGTACAAAAAGGAGAGTGAGAGATTCGTAAGGGAATGGCCGGAACCAAGGTCTATCATGGTCTGAAAACGGTGCTGTAACCTTGCCCTCGCTTCTTTCGCTGATTTAAATTCACTTTTCTTGACTGCGTCCCTCAGGCCACAATGAGTCTTTCTAAAAGATCCTCCGTTAACAGTAAAACCACACTGGTCTCATTACGAGAACCAGCGGTGGGTGCGTGGACGTGTTCACTGGCAAAAGGAAATTGGAGGACGCCTAACCTTCACCTTTAAGAGTGGAACGCGACAGCTTGTTGCAGCGCTGCCAGGAAGTCCACGGATTGCTATCGCCCGTTTGGCGCGACGCTTAGCTCTTTGGATTAATCGCTCGTATCTTTAGGAGGCCTCTGAAAACTGCCAACCCGCCGCCCGAGGAGATCGCGAACGGGCTGCAGTGACACTGCTCCCTGAATTGGCTGCTGTGAGTCTGTTGTGATGGTAATTTTAGAGGAGAGTAAAGGCGCGGTAACTGTCTCATATATCGGTGAGCACTGCAATCACGCCGGAGGAAAGGAAAGAAGTTTCTAGCGAAAGAGAAAAGACAGAA
Source organism: Amblyomma americanum (assembly GCF_052857255.1). NCBI lineage: Eukaryota > Metazoa > Arthropoda > Arachnida > Ixodida > Ixodidae > Amblyomma > Amblyomma americanum. The sequence goes on from NC_135501.1 coordinate 16,862,734, forward strand.
AGAGTGGCCGTAAAGGATGTCTGCGTATCCGTTAGCGTCGCATTCTTTGACCATAACACCACACAGACGAGTGCATCAGAGGCGCTCGGGCGGTACGGGCTGCATGACATCGCAATGGTTGACGCCCACACAAAACATGACGCATTCAGATCTTGTCACCACTGCCTGCCAGTCTGAAACGCGAACGTGTTGCCAAGATTTGCACCCACGCTGCCACCCGTAGAGGACAAACCTACCTGTTATCACCGGGCGTCGAGTACGGACCAGTTGACATCTTTAGACGTTTCATCTGCCAGTCCTCCAAATTATAATCCACAACGCCTGTGCGATGTCACTGGACGTTAAAGAACCCCAGGTCACGGAAATTACATTATCCCTCCATTACGGCATCCCTCATAGCCTGAGTTGCTTTGAAACGTAGAACTCTATAAACCATAACTCAAACCGAAGACGGTCATAACACCAGCTATCATACCTCAGCGCAAGCTGTTCTCATTTACTTTCATCTCTACAATATCGATAGCGCTGCGTTCCAATGTGATATTGGGTCCCGTTTTAAAATTTGCATACTCATAATTACTCATCTATATGCGGTTCAGTGCACAAAGACACTTAACGAAGTCAAAGGCCACAACACATTCACTACATCCAGTTTTTATTCAGCTCTAACCAGCGAGCCTTCGCTTCATGCGACTTCTGTACCATGATCTGCGAACGGTCGGTTGTGTCAGCAGTCAGAGGCTATTGATCACTGTTGTGTGTTTTGTCTTGATGCCGTGTTTTTGGAACATTCTTCAACAGGCTGTCAAAAAAGGACATTGAGATTACGTCTTACGCTATGAAATGTTTGCCTACAATGGAAGGTTCTTAAGTTCCATGCGATCTTTTAGTGCTCATAGGACTTTTTAGTCCTTGGAAGAGTCGCCACGTCCATCGAAGTCTGTTCAGAGATCAGTGAGCTATGGTGCGGGGGGTATATGCTGCGCAGGATCGACCTCCTGCCTCGGTCCCTCTCCTCGATGCATGCGTGTGTATCACATTATTTTGATGTGCAGGCAAAGTGACTGCTGGATGCTTGTCTGATTGTGTAATACCAGCTCATTAAGTCGGACTTGAAGCCTGTCAGGGTGGTCCCGGTGGGTGTACTTCCATGCAGTAAAGAAAAAAAAGGCAGCCATTGTCTGGAAGACGTTGAAGTAACAAGAGTTAGCTTTATTAGCCGTGCGTAAAACTAAAGACTTTCCGCATCCAGCGGGGCCAGCGAAGAAAACCCTGAACGGTTCCGAAAAGTAAACCAACTTTTCCACCTAGCGGAGCGATCGACGCCTAGCGCCATCTATCAGAGAAATTACGATGCACGTCTACCCGCTGTCGAGTTGCGCCTTTACAGGATACATCCCAAACGGAATTTGCTTTATTTGGGGAGGTCAAGGTAGACCTAGATTTCGTCTTCCGGTGCGATATTGTGACGCTTCAAGTATAGATTGCGTAGTTCATCAGGCCAATTCGTTCATCTTGGTGGCAAGCCTTTCATCTTCTTCTATCCTTCTGATCATGCTCATCGTCCCTTCAACATTCAGAAGTCAAGCAATTGATCGGGACGATCGCTCAAAGTACCCGGGTAATGTTACGAAAAAGAAGAAGAGGGCAGTGGGGCGGGACGGAGCACTCGGGCTAGGCCCGCAGCCATTAGATCATTTTTATCTGTCATGTCATCCTGTTCCTTGGCTTGCCACCTCGTAACAATATACATATATCTGATAATAATGAGGATGATCTGGCAATGCAGAGCCCTCGGCTTTGTTGCTTGCTACAGGTTTTCACATTTTGTCTGAGGAAATTATTATTGTTAGCCGGTGACATTGAATCGAACCCAGGTCCTGACATGACCCGAATTTTACAACAGCTTAATGATATTGCAGTTGACATAAAAGACACGAAAGAGAACAGATTAGTGAACATAGAGAACAAATTAGATGCCCTGTCCAGGCTTGAGAACCGAGTAATGTCCTGCCATGAACAGGTTAGTTGTATGAGTACAACAATTGAAAGGTTTGAAGCAAGACTTGAGCAGCTTGAAAATTATAGCAGGAGGTCAAATTTGATCATATATGGCATCCCAGAAACTGAAGAGGAAACAAATGAAACGCTTGAAGAAACCGTAAACAAAGATATTTTTCATGATATTTTAGGACTCGACCCTATCCCTATTGAGCGGATACATAGGTTAGGTAAACCGGCAATTGACAAAACACGTCCTGTAATCCTAAAACTTTTAGACAGTAGGCATAAAACTGTGATACTCAAGAACGGAAAGAAACTAAAGGGAAAAGATTATTCAATTGGCGAAGACTTTTCAAAGAACGTTCGTGAACTCAGAAAGAAACTATGGGATAGCGCGAAGCAGAACCGAGATAAAAAAGAAAGGGTTTCTTTGGTGTTTGATAAGTTATATACCAATAATATTCCTTACGTTTGGGACTACGAAAAAAATGATGAAGTGAAGGTTCAAAAAAACGACGGTATCGGCGCAAGTCGGCCCGTGACGCGAAGTTGTACGCATTTGCGAAACCGCTCACCGATAAAGTGAGTGGTTCATATACCTCAGCTTCTTTCTTCACTAAGACAGATAGCTTGTCTTGCCATAGTAACACGGGCCAATCTAGTATAAAAAGCTTGAGAATAGTTAACATTAACGCACGCAGCGTTGCAAACAAGAAAGACTCGCTTGAACTTAAACTGCTGGAGTTCGACCCACACATATCAGTCCTGACGGAAACATGGTTACATGACGACTTAGCAGATGACCTGGTATTTCCTTCTCATTATAAAGTCGTTCGCAAGGACAGGACCTCAAGGGGTGGCGGAGTAGCCATTCTCTTAAAAGACTCTGTAGAATGCGACCTTGTATATGATGTTCCAGACCTTGAATGCCTTTGCATAAAAATTTCTTGCTGGGGTCATTCTTTCATCCTGTATGCTTGCTACAGGCCACCAGATGCCACACCCGACTATCTTATTAAGCTACAACTTCACCTGTCTCATTTCCAAAAAAAAGAAAATACTGTTAATAGGTGACTTCAATCTGCCAGATGTGTGCTGGGACCGCTTACAAGGCGGTGCTAAATCTGGGAGCAGTGCAGACGTTCTGTTTGATGTCATGCTTACTCATGATTTAGCTCAAATTGTAAATCAACCTACTCGTGTACAAGGCACATCTTCCTCTATACTAGACCTAGTTTTTGCTAACCGTCAATAATCTATGCATACTGTATCGGTCGAAACAGGCATTTCAGACCATCACCTCGTAAGCGTATCGATAGATTTAGTTAAGTCCCCATACCACAACAAAAAAGCCAGTCACGTACGATGTTTCAAGGATTATTCTAGGGCTGATGATGCCGCAGTGATTGAACATATGGAAACTTGTTTATCGAGCTTCGATGATAATGATGATGTCTGCAAGCTGTGGGAGCGATTCGTCGAAATGTGTCAATATTGTCTAAATGCCTTCGTTCCAAATAAACGCAAAAAAGTTCACAAACGCACACCTTGGATGACGCGGAAGATTATTCAACTGAAGCGAAAACTAAAAAGATCTAAGAAAAAAAAACACCAGTTAAGTCAGATTGAAACGCTTAAAAATAATCTTGAACGTGCGGTTCGTGAGTCAAAAGACTTGTACTTTAACACAACGTTACCCAGTTTTGTTAAAAATGACCCAAGTAAATTTTGGAACTTCCTGAGTGACAGCAAGAAACATATCTCAAAAATAACAGCGGAGGGAGAGACATTGACTGATCCGATTGACATTGCACGCCATTTTAATTATTTTTTTCACAGCGTATTCTCTGAAGCAGGTGTTCAAACTGTACAAAGCGCGTCATATTTTCCTGTATCGGAGGTTGACTTTCTTAGCCTCCCTGGTGTATTTGCTTTGCTTTTAGAACAGAAACCTAAAACTTCTTCTGGTCCCGATAATTTACCAAATGTATTTTTGCGACGCTATGCCGAAATAATTGCGAAGTTTCTTTTTGTGTTGTTAAAAAAATCTCTGCTGTCATCAAAACTTCCGGTTGAATGGAAGACTGCTCGAGTTATTCCCATCTTTAAAAAAGGAGACTGCACATTACTACAAAATTACCGTCCTATTTCTTTAACTACCGCATGCTGTAAAATGCTCGAACATATTATTGCTAAACATATTAACAAATTTCTTGAAGAACACTTCATATTAAGCGACTTTCAGCATGGGTTTAGAAAGGGCTATTCTACAATAACACAATTAGTTACAATAGTACACACTTTTGCTAACACACTGGATATGAATGGTCAAATAGACACCATATTTATGGATTTTAGCAAAGCATTTGATAAAGTTCACCAAGGAAAACTCATTCACAAACTAAAAAACATTAATCTTCCAGACATTTTAATATCCTGGATTCAAGATTACCTCACGAATAGAGTGCAATTTGTTTCAGTCGATGGGTGCAGCTTCAGTTGTCTCCCAGTCACCTCTGGGGTGCCCCAAGGAAGCGTCTTGGGGCCTTTGCTTTTTCAGATTTACATCAATGATATTGTTAATGTGGTTACTCCAGGAACTCATATTCGCTTGTTTGCTGATGATTGTGTCGTTTTCCGTCAAATTACGTGTACTAACGATCAAAACGAACTTGACCAGTGTCTTCGAAATGTTGTTGATTGGTGCAGTGAGTTTTCCATGGTTCTTAACACTGAAAAAACAGTTTCGATGCAAATAACACATAAAAAGAACCCAATTAACCACGTCTATACACTCGGATCATCAACACTAAAGCAGGTTAACAGCTACAAATATCTAGGTGTAACAATCACAAGCGGTCATTCCTGGAACTCACATATAGATAACATATGCTCCTCTGCATTTAAAAAGCATTGTTTTCTGAGGCATAAACTAAGAAATTCACCTTCTCATGTAAAACTGCTAACGTATAACGCTTACATCAGGCCAAAGCTTGAGTATGCTTCGGTTGTTCTGGACCCATTCACTAAACTTAACATATATAAATTAGAAAGGGTTCAAAGAAAAGCTGTTAGGTTTATCTATTCCAAATTTAAAATCACCGACTCCCCCATTGACCTCATGGCGGCTAACAATATTGAAACATTTGAAACGCGAAGAGGAAAATATCGCCTTGAGTTTCTTTATTCTTTACTTAACCATAAGTTTGCTTTGGATCCTTCACAGTACATATCCCCCTTAACCACCCGTTATACCAGACATCATCACATTCACTCATTGACACCGTATTTTGCGAAAACTGACTGTTTTAAATATTCGTTTCTTCCGCGGACAATATCCGATTGGAACCATGTTATGACATCGTAATAGTTTGCAAAATTTGTCTCCTCATTTTTATGTATATTTCTTTTCATTGTGTTCTGTATCTTTTGAGTTTAAAGAATATATGCCTGTCCTGCTTGGACCCTGAAAAGGGTCTGCAGTATGTACTAAATAAATAATATATATATAATATATATATATATATATATATATATATATATATATATATATATATATATATATATATATATATATATAGTGAAAAGGTCTTAACTGGTTCGATTATCTAGATTTATTCACCAGCGGTCTCAGACGGTGGACCGTCCTTCATCAGGGTAAAGTCGAAAGACTTTACCGTCTGAAACCGTTGGTGAATAAACCTAGATAATCGAACCAGTTGTGACCTTATCACTGTGCAAGTTTTCACTGGCCCGTTGAGCAACCCTGACTGCTTCCACTATATATATATATATATATATATATATATACACGCAGACAAGTTAAGGGAAATGTGGGGCTCGTTTGACAAATACATGAAGGAAGCCAACAGTCACCGAAACCAAGGTGCATTGGGGAATGTTTTTTTTTAATTTATAATGCGGATTTGTGGGAGAAAAATACCTCAATTAATGCTTGATTTAAAAAAAACTACTTATAAAGCAGCAGAAAAAAACAACCATGCCGCCGGTGGAGTCCGAACCCACGTCGTCCGAATATCGCATCCGGTGCTCTACCAACTGAGCTACGGCGACGGCTATCCAATCTGCTGCTCTCGTAGGTAGATGTTTATTACGTGTAAGCGAACGTTGGATGGATGGATGGATGGATGGATGGATGGATGGATGGATGGATGGATGGATGGATGGATGGATGGATGGATGGATGGATGGATGGATGGATGGATGGATGGATGGATGGATGGATGGATGGATGGATGGATGGATGGATGGATGGATGGATGGATGGATGGATGGATGGATGGATGGATGGATGGATGGATGGATGGATGGATGGATGGATGGATGGATGGATGGATGGATGGATGGATGGATGGATGGATGGATGGATGGATGGATGGATGGATGGATGGATGGATGGATGGATGGATGGATGGATGGATGGATGGATGGATGGATGGATGGATGGATGGATGGATGGATGGATGGATGGATGGATGGATGGATGGATGGATGGATGGATGGATGGATGGATGGATGGATGGATGGATGGATGGATGGATGGATGGATGGATGGATGGATGGATGGATGGATGGATGGATGGATGGATGGATGGATGGATGGATGGATGGATGGATGGATACGGCTGAACCCTTTAAATCGGGCGGTGGCTCAAGCCACCTAGCCATGACATGAAATTTTACACTTCTCTTGATTTTAGCCACCAATCAGATAACCTTCGCTTGGTTACTTCTACCCGCTTAAAATCTACTTTCCCTTCACTGTCCTTAAACCCCAATGCCTTGGACTCCGCTGCTTTCCACTGTAGGGTGAAACCCTTTACAGAAAAGTGTCAAGTGTTCAGCCATTTCCTCCTCCTCTCCGCACGCAACGCATAACGTGTCTATCTCGTGGTACCTGACTCTATATGTCTTAGTCCGCAAAACTCCCGTCCTGGCCTCAAAGAACAAAGTGCTTCCCCCACAATTATCATAGATATTTTCTTTGGCAATTTCCTGCTTGAAAATCCTGTATGCTCTCAGTGCTGATTTTGTCAGCATCCCTGTTTTCCACAGAGCTCTGTTTCTTTAACCTTTTCCTTAACCGATAATTGCTGATTTGCCCTCCTACTGCTGTCCAGATATTTGCTTGTGAATTTTATAGTTCGCTTTCTCCATTTCGTATCAACATTCCTTATATACAGGTATCTGAAAACTTTCCTAGCCCACTGATTTTCCCCCATTTTTCTCAATCGCTCTTCAAATGCTATCTTACTGCTAGCTTCTCTGCTCTCGAACGACGCCCATCCCATATTACCCTGTACCCCCTGATTTGGTGTATTGCCATGTGCTCCTTGCTTGAACATCTGGTCTCATGCACAGGACCGTATTACCAAAAGTCAGGTTAGGAACCGTCACCCTTTTCCAGATCCCTCTTAGCACTTCATACCTATTGTAATTTCACAGTGCCCTATTTTTCATGACAGCTGCATTCCTACTAGCTTTGTTCATTACATATTTTTCATGCTTTGTCAGTTACTCAGCGCCGTTATTTATCCACACCCCAAGATACCTGTACTCATCCACTACTTCTAGCGTGAACTCCTGTATTCTATGCTCGCCGACCTCATCTTTAAAAATCATGACTTCAGATTTTTCCTTACTAAACTTGAAACCTAATATGTTTATCACATATGTCTATCAACTTCTGTAAACCTTCCTTGTTGTCAGCCATTAGCACTATATCATCGGCGTATACTAGTCCCGGTAAAGACTGTTTAATCAATTTATTTATTATTTCATTTATTTCATAATACTTCAGGCCACTGCTTGGCCCAAGCAGGAGTGAACATATAATGTTACATAACCAAAAGAATAAAGTTATTTCAATATTAGCAGCACACGGAAACCAAAAGAATAAAACCAAAAGAATAAACTTATACAATGTTAGCAGCGCACGGATACCAAAAGAATAGACCAAACGAATAAACTTATACAATATCAGCAGCACACGTATACAAAACATACATATAATCAATATTAGCAGGTAAATAGACGATTTAACGCATCAGAAAAATTTTGCGAGGAAAAAACAGATTCCTGTAACGCATTCCAATCTTGCACTGTTCTAGGGAAAAAACTGTATTTAAAATTGTTAGTATTGGCGAAAAGGGGAGTAAGTGAATGTTCAAGAACGTTCCGAGTCCTTCTCACTAGAGGACGCTTAATGCACTCCGGAAGCTTCAGTTTATTTTTACCTGTTAAACTATTAAACAAGAATACCAATCTAATAATCTTTCCGCGGACTTCTAGTGTAGGAATGTTATTTGACATCATTAACTGCGATGGAGAGTCTTCCCTTTTGTATTTTCCGTATATAAACCTAACCGCTTTCCTATTTACTTTTTCAAGGACCATTATGTCCTTTTCCGTGTACGGGTCCCAAACGACTGAGGCATATTCAAGTAAAGACCGCACACAATTTCGTAAGCCAATTTTTTCATGTGTGCTGGGGCAGTTTTTAGCTTTCTTCGTAAAACCCATAGCTTTCTCAATGCGGCTGTAGAAATATTAGTAATGTGTGACGACCATTTTAACTTACTGTCAAGTGTTATACCTAAATATTTATATTGCTCAACTTCCAAACTCCTACTACCGCGAATAAGGTAAGGCAGCAAACTTGGAGACTTTTTTCTAGTTATACGTAAGACAACAGTTTTTTCACTATTAAGTTCCATATCCCATTTAAGACACCATTCTTCAATGGCAAAAACTGCTTTTTGTACAGAGCTGTGGTCATATTCGGATGAAATTTGTTTAAACACAACACAGTCGTCTGCGAATAACTTAACAGAAACATCTTCAGGTACGACCGCAACTAAATCATTAACATATATTAAAAACAACAATGGCCCAAGCACACTTCCTTGGGGGACTCCTGATTGAACATTAACAACACTTGAAGCGGTCTTAATAATTTCTACATATTGCCGTCTGTCTGTAAGGTATGCTTGAACCCCTGAATGATAAAAAGGCACACCCATACATTCCATCTTATAGAGAAGTTTACCATGTGGCACCTTATCAAAGGCCTTGCTAAAATCAAAGAAAACCACGTCCGTTTGCCCGGACATATCAAGCACCAGCGCAAAGTCGTGCACAGCCAGAACAGTCTGAGTAACTGTAGATAAACCCTGCCTAAACCCGTGTTGACAATCAGACAGAAGATTATGATCGCTCAGGAACATTCGCAGGTAGCCGGCTACAATGTGCTCCAACACCTTACAGCACCTGCATGTTATGGAAACAGGCCGATAATCTGAAACTGACAGTCGATCACCTTTTTTATACACAGGAACCACACGTGCTATTTTCAAATTCTTCTTGCTTGAAAAAACAATGGTTGAAGCCTAGTCCGCTCCTCTCTAGCTTGGCCTCCAACCCTTGCAGATACAACATGAACAACAAAAGAGAGAGGACATCCTTGCCTGAGCCCCCGCTGTATCTCTATAGGCTCTGATACATTTTTCTCCCATTTTATAAGCACTCTGGCACCTTTGTATATATCTTTTAAGAGAAATACCTCAATTAAAGTTTGATTTAAGGAAATTTATAAGGCCTTCCTTCACACATATATATATGCATATATATATATATATATATATATATATATATATATATATATATTGCTGCTTTATAAGTAATTTTCTTTAAGCAATTTATTATTCTAAGTATTATTATCCCACTGATAAGCATAACACATGAAAAAAAATTAACGTTCCCCTATGCACCTTGGTTTCGGTGACTGTTGGCTCCCTTCATATATATATATATATATATATATGTGTGTGTGTGTGTGTGTGTGTGTGTGTGTGTGTGTGTGTGTGTGTGTGTGTGTGTGTGTGTGTGTGTGTGTGTGTGTGTGTGTGTGTGTGTGTGTGTGTGTGTGTGTGTGTGTGTGTGTGTGTGTGTGTGTGTGTGTGTGTGTGTGTGTGTGTGTGTGTGTGTGTGTGTGTGTGTGTGTGTGTGTGTGTGTGTGTGTGTGTGTGTGTGTGTGTGTGTGTGTGTGTGTGTGTGTGTGTGTGTGTGTGTGTGTGTGTGTGTGTGTGTGTGTGTGTGTGTGTGTGTGTGTGTGTGTGTGTGTGTGTGTGTGTGTGTGTGTGTGTGTGTGTGTGTGTGTGTGTGTGTGTGTGTGTGTGTGTGTGTGTGTGTGTGTGTGTGTGTGTGTGTGTGTGTGTGTGTGTGTGTGTGTGTGTGTGTGTGTGTGTGTGTGTGTGTGTGTGTGTGTGTGTGTGTGTGTGTGTGTGTGTGTGTGTGTGTGTGTGTGTGTGTGTGTGTGTGTGTGTGTGTGTGTGTGTGTGTGTGTGTGTGTGTGTGTGTGTGTGTGTGTGTGTGTGTGTGTGTGTGTGTGTGTGTGTGTGTGTGTGTGTGTGTGTGTGTGTGTGTGTGTGTGTGTGTGTGTGTGTGTGTGTGTGTGTGTGTGTGTGTGTGTGTGTGTGTGTGTGTGTGTGTGTGTGTGTGTGTGTGTGTGTGTGTGTGTGTGTGTGTGTGTGTGTGTGTGTGTGTGTGTGTGTGTGTGTGTGTGTGTGTGTGTGTGTGTGTGTGTGTGTGTGTGTGTGTGTGTGTGTGTGTGTGTGTGTGTGTGTGTGTGTGTGTGTGTGTGTGTGTGTGTGTGTGTGTGTGTGTGTGTGTGTGTGTGTGTGTGTGTGTGTGTGTGTGTGTTTATATACACACGCAAATCCGGAAGTGGGCGACATTATTCGGAGCCCTCCACTACGGCGCCTCGTTCTCTCGTTCTTCCACTCTTAATTCTCTCTTCCCTCATGGCACTGATCAGGTGTCCACCGAGAAGAGAGATACCTCGTCATCCATTCTGTGACAACCAACCACTTTTCGCACGCAAGCATACTTACCCGCGTTTTTGTCTTCCACCGTCCATTGTGAAGGGCGGCTGAGGACTACTTTCTTGCAAAGGCACTTTTGGATAGAAGCTTCATCCGTGAGCACAATGACGTTCGTAGCAGCCAGTTTCAGCCTGCATGGAAAAGGCAAATGTCTCCAGCTCTCAATAACCCAAATCACGTGGTATTTAGACGATTAATTTCCTACAACACAGAAGGATTCCGTTGGTCCACACCACTGGTAGTTTACTACTGTCTTGCCCTGTGGTGTGCGATTTCAGTATCATGCTATATCGATATCAGTACTATGGTGTTCAATATCAGTGCTCCTCTCAAACATTGTGCGAACACGATAGCTTCCATCGAGATCCGTTGACGTGGCTTCCCGCAGTCGCCATTGATGTCGGTCGCAGTATACACGAAGACCTACAGCCTCTTCACCCATCGTCCATATGAACAAATTAGATGACGCACACCTTCAGACACAATACCTTAGACTTGCCGCGAGCGCCACTGGCCGCCCTATACTCTTCTTTCTTCGCATCAGCATACCCGCTAACCAGTCAATCGTTATAGCCATCCCTCGACCCATCCATACACCTCTCGTTACGAAACCCCTTCCTCCAAACGTCCATCCCCAATGTCATATCCCTCGCCGATTCGCTCGCGCTAATGCCCTGCATAAGTGCGAGTATTACGGGCAAGCCCACGATGCCATTTGGGTAAACGCCGCAAGTACAACGCATGAAGCGGTAGCAGTTGCCTACAATGAAATCCTACCCCACCCCCTAACACACCGTTTTCCCAAGGGCTCTACGCCCAAGGAGGCAGACGAGACCGCCATCGCCCAAGCCTTTTCACATTCATACGCTCCAATACATCGTCAGTGACTCCAAAACGGCTCTTTCGAACTTTGGAAGGGGCAGGATTCACACCCCTGCCTGGCAATTGTTGAACACCCCAACCCAAAATTTATCGCGCAACGTAGAGCTCCAGTGGGTGTCGGCTCAATCTGCAAAACCCTGGAAACGAGGCTGCCAACAAATTGCCCCGAGGTTTGATTTGCCGGGCTCAGAAGAGCCTCGATCCAGGATTCTCGAGGGAGCGGGCGCACACCTTTGCGGGCGCACACCTTTGCGGCGCACACCCCGTTTGGACCGTCGGACTTACCCTCCTTCCCACCCCTCTCTTACACACTCCCAACAGATCCTATTCAGACGCTGCCAGACCAGCTTTCTCTTATCCCATCAGCTGTTATCCCACTACTGTGGCACGTCCCCTGCATTCTCCCTATGTGGTGACCCTCCCGCCACACTCTCCCACATCCTTTTCGGCTGCAGTGCTGACCCTCCTCCGCAGGGACAGCAAGACATCTCGAGCTGGGAGGACTAGGAGGAACTGAGGATTGGGCGAGTTGGTGGTGATCCATCGTATTAAAAACCAGCGCTAAAAACAGAGACAGAGCACGAGACTAGACACACAGGAGGCGCTGAACTTACAACTGAATTTTATTCGTAGTACTAAGTCAATTTATGCAATACGCACACTCGTGCAAGCACGCCTTGTCAAACACAGATATACTGCAATCACCCACATGTGATAAAAAAAAGAACATGAAACATTTCCGAGCACGTGCGCTATCGTCAACTTCGCTAATCACAAAGAAGCAAGCTCTTTTCCCTGCTTGGCAAGTTAATCGAGGTTTTTCTCACGCATCCATCGCCCTTTCTGAGAATGGGGAATGCCTCAGCGATCTCTCTTGTGCGCTGATCATCATCTGCAAACAGCACTGTCATGTCAACAAAAAACTGAGAACAATTAAACGCAAGACAATGCTGTGCTACATTTCTATTTTCTTCGCGGCTGACGGAATTGTCATGCTCTGCCAGGCGAAAATTGATACACCACCCGGTCTGTCCGATGTATATATGCCTGCAAGACAAAGGGATAGGATAAACCACGCCCTTCTAACATGCAACATAATTGTTCCCATGCTGAATCTTGCATTGTTTCTTACTATTCTTTCCCTCATTTTTCCTGTGCACTGCAACCTCTACTTTTCCCAGTTTATTCGGATCAGAAAAAACCAAGCTTACTCCGTTTCGGGCCGCTACTCTTCTAAGCCAACTTCCTTTCTTTTGGACCAGAGTTGAGTTTTGGGGGGAACCCGGATGTCTTCGGCGTTTTAGACACTTTTTCCGCACAGGACACGATAAGAGCCTCCGGGTAACCTGCATCCCTGCACCTGCTGACCTGTGCGAGGAGGCTGGATCCCATTCTATGGGGGCGATTTCTTCAAGGCCACACCAATGCGGTTCTTAACAATACCAGTTTTCACAAGTGTAGGATGGAAAGAACCGAAGCGTGGCCTTGTGGTAGAGCATCCACCTCGCATTCGGGAGGTGCTGGGTTCGATCTCTAGTGCCGCCGGGTACCGTTTTTGACGGGTAAAAGATTTCCCCCGGCCTGGTGCTTGGCTCTTCTGGGGTGAAATGCTTGGGAAAAAGGGTCTTGACTACAGTTGCTTTGACAGATCGGGATAAGTTCCGCCGTCAAACAACGTAAATCCGCCTCGTGCGGTGCCCATTTGTGGCCATTTTTTTCTTACAAAGTCTGAAAGCCGGAAAAAACTGACTTGTCCAGGACCGCATTGATACTCTGAATCCCTTCTGACGAGGGGCCTTAGTGTTGAACTTGACGCTGGTTAGAGCGTGCGAGTTTTGAGTCGAACTCTTCACTTGGGAGTGAAACAGGAACCACCTTTGTAGGCTGAGTGTTCGAAGCTGGGTTTCCTCCCAAAAGGGCGCAGCGGGGTTTGCGGAGCCTCCTCCAAGCATACACCCCTGAAGAAGCCGGGCGCCAGGCCGGGGGTGGCTTTTACGCATTTTTACCGGTGGGTGTCCGGCGGTGGGTTTCGAACCAACCACCTCCCGCAGCCGAAGCGGATGCCCAGACCACTAGGCCTTGTAAATATGTTGCATAATCTTTTTTTGTTGCATGTGGGTGATTGCAGTGTATCTGTGTTTGACAAGACGTCCTTACACTTGTGTGTGTGTGTATTACATAAATTTACTTACTTCAAATAAAATTCAGTTGTAAGTTCAGCGCCTTCTGTGTGTCTAGTCTCGTCCTCTGCCTGTGTTTTTAGCGCTGTATTTTAATACGTTAGATCACCACCAACTCGCCCAATCCTCAGTTCTTCTACTGTTCATATCTTGTACCTGGGGTTCTTTTATGTGTTACAACCTGCACGTTTCAAACCCAGCTTCGGTGCCACCATTCAAAGCCGTATGCATTTGCAGAGCGCGCACTGCGTCATAGCATTTCCGCTATAATACCTACCTATGGGATATGCAGGCACTTTGCGATTGATTGTGACCTTCGCAGAGCCGTACAAAAAGGGTCTGCAAAATCTTGAAGAGCGAGTTGTGGCGCCAGGCCAGATTTTTCAAGGATGTGCAATGGACGAAATGCGGCGGCCGTTATCCTCACCAGAACGCGCGGTGCTATTCTGATTGGTGCAGGACCACTGACCAACTTACCGACTTACTATGGAACGGCATATGCCCTTCTCTTCCCAAGCCTCCTAAACGACCTGCATCGGAAGGGAAGGTTCTTATCCTCGGCGACATCGACTTGGCTCCCGATCATTAGAGGACTTTACGTCCAGGACCTATGTATGTCCTGGAACCCGATATGAAAGTTGTTGAAAAATTGGCCTTCGCGCGTCACGTTGCGTCTAAAGCCCCCGTTGAGGAGAGACCTAGATGGGTGTCTGAGAGCATTGATGGTGTTGCCGCTGGCGGCTGTACGAATAGACAATGTAACAAATACCGCTCTTTAGTTAACTATTTATGTGAAAAAATGTGAAAAATGAATGCGCGCCATGCAAGCAGATAAAAAGAGATTTTTTGTAGTACATTCTGAGAATGTGTTTTTTTAAGAAAGCACATGATGCGGTGCTAAAGAATTTTAGAGCTGTTAAACCAATTCATCTCTGTGAAGGCAGAAGGCATTAGCTTTTCTTCAGAGTTTTAGTCTCGAGGGTTGGGAAATAAAGGTGAAGGGGGCTCAATCTTCTGTGCTAGAAATTATCTTCACAGCCAGAACCCATAAACCAAACGTGCCCTTCAGAACCATCGTTTCTGAGCTTAACTCGTGGCCAATGATTGTTTCCACTTTTCTTTTCAAGCACCTTTCGGTCCTTAAGGTTAATGACCCGTTCCTTATTCCCAACTCGGAAGCCCTTGCAAACCTTCTTCTGAAAGATAATCCTCGCACTTGCCTGGATTTTAGTATTGATGTGGTTGATTTGTTCTTTTCGCTCACACATGTTCAACTTATGCAGTATGTTCAGGAGTGCATCACAGATGACAATGATGAATGCAGTTTTCAAAACAGTTGTGGCATTAGTACTGCGTCCTTCCTGGAACTGTTGCTTTTTATTTAACAACACGCATGTCGAGTGGAATCGTCCGGTTTGTTTGCAAAAATCTGGGGTCTGCATAGGCTCCAGAGTAGCCCCCATTCTTTGTAACATTTTTCTTGGCAGGGTTGATAGATTAGTTGGGGAAGAGCTGGCCGGAAGTAACACTCGCATTTTACACTATGTCGACGATTTTTTGGTACTAGGCAGGTCTCCATTCCAGGGAATTATTTCCCACGTTCTGGATGTTTTTTCCCGCAATGGGTCAGGACTAGAGTTTACACATGAAGTTCCTCATTAAAGATCATTGCAGTTTCTGGATTTGAAATTAACCTTTGATCCTGAGCATGTCTGTTCGCAGAACTCCACTCGGAGCGAGAAACCCTTGCTCCACTACAGTTCTTATTCTAAACTTGTGAAAACTGGTATTGTTAAGAACCGCATAGGTATGACCTTGAAGAAATCGCCCCCATAGAATGGGATCCAGCCTCCTCGCACAGTTCAGCAGGTGGAGGGATGCAGGTTACCCGGAGGCTCTTATCGTGTCCTGTGCGAGAAAAGTGTCTAAAACGCTTAAGACATCCGGGCTCCCTTCAGAACTCAGCTGTGGTCCAAAAGTAAGGGAGCTGGCGGTTATACCGTACAATCACGCCCTGTCTCACCGGCTTAAAAGAGTAGGGGCCCGATACGAAGTAAGCTTGGTTTTTTCTGATCCCAACAAACTGGGAAAAGTAGGGGACTGCAGTACAGAGTAAACGTGAGGGAAAGATTAGTAAGAAACAATCCAATATTAAGCATGGGAACAAATGCGTTGCATGTAAGAAAGGCCTGGTGTATCTTATCCCTTTGTCTAGCGGGCGTATATACATCGGCCAGACTGGGCGGTGTATCAATGTTCGCCTCGCAGAGCATGCGAATTCTGTCAGCAGCGAAGAAAGTAGAAATGTAGCACAACACTGCCTTGCGTGTAATTGTTTTCCGTTTTTTGTTGACACGACGGCGCTGTTTGTACATGATGACCAGCGCACAAGAGAGAAAGCTGAGGCATTCCACATTCTCAGAAAGGCAGATGGATGCGAGAGCAAAACCTCGATTAACTTGTCAAGCAGGGAAATGAGCTTGCTTCATTGTGGGTAGCGGGGTGGACGATAGCGCACGTGCTTGGAAATATGTTTCATGTTCTTTTTTTATCGCATGTGGGCGATTGCAGTACTTCTGTGTTTGACAAGACGTCCTTGCATCTGTGTGTGTGTATTGTATAAATTGACTTCTTACTTCGAATAAAATTCAGTTGTAAGTTCAGCGCCTTCTGTGTGTCTAGTCTCATCCTCTGTCTGATTTTTTTAGTGCTGGTTTTTAATACGATAGACATGGAGGGCCTGCTCACGTCTGCAGATCCGAAATCATAGCTTGCGGCGGTGACTCGGGCTGCCGACTTCATTTCCCGACATGACCAACATGATGGAGCGCGGGACCGCGCAGTGGCCAAGGGACCCAACAGGGTCTAAAACTCACTTGCAGCAAAAAAGTTTTTCTATTTGTGAAAAACGAGCGCTTCGCACCCTCTGTTTATAAAGCGGCCGACCATTGACGCGCATCTGTTGCCCAGCTGTTTATTCTTAGCGCACCTGTAGCTACTGGCCCCGCCGCGGTGGCTCAGTGGTTAGGGCGCTCGACTACTGATCCGGAGTTCCCGGGTTTGAACCCGACCGCGGCGGCTACGTTTTTATGGAGGAAAAACGCTAAGGCGCCCGTGTGCTGTGCGATGTCAGTGCACGTTAAAGATCCCCAGGTGGTCGAAATTATTCCGGAGCCCTCCACTACGGCACCTCTCTCTTCCTTTCTTCTTTCACTCCCTCCTTTACCCTTCCCTTACGGTGCGGTTCAGGTGTCCAACGATATATGAGACAGATACTGCGCCATTTCCTTTCCCTCCAAAACCAATTATTATATATAGCTACTGCACATGCGCGACGCGCGCAGAGAGGCGGCGGAGTCGGCGGCGGCAGCGGCAGCGGCGACGGCGCAACTCCGACGTCACGCGCGGCGTACCTGTTGCTCGCCGCAGCAAGGCTGCGGAACCGGTGGCGGCAGCGGCGCAACCGTCACGTCACACAATAACGGCTTCGGCTTGGCCCGGTGACCTTGGTTTTACGAGGCGGAGTGAAGCTCTCGCTTCAAAAGTCAAGGTGTAACGAAACATTAATCAAAGGAACAAAGCACTCGTGAATCATCGCATCAGTATAGTGCACGGCTGTAAACTGAGTCCGACGCTCATGAACAACAAATAAATAAGAAAGGTGTGGCTAGCAATAACTTTTCACAAAAGTAACTTTTCTTAACAGAGAGAACGAACATTTCTAACAAAAGCATCAAGGTACAGGTAATTCATTGACTGATGGGGCAGGGTATCCTATAATTCTATGAAAGGAGGAAAAATGTAATATTAAATACGTCACACCGTGCAGCCAGCGGTCTTATGCACATGTCGTGATTGATTCTTTTAGAGCTGTGATCAAGTGGCTTTGGGTAGGCGTCATTTTCTATGCTAATACAATCGGAATAAAGCAGGAAAAGAATTTTCATTCTCGCGACCTGTCATTGCCAGTCTAACGTCGAGACGTCGCTCTTTTGCGCAGATGTGTCACGCCATCGTAATATGAGTAACGAGAATAAACAAAACGGAATGCTAGGTTTTTAATTATTTCTAGTTTTCTAATCTCATAACACAGATTGGGATCTAAACTATGGAGCCGTACTCATGAGTGGGTCTTAATAGCGTCTTGTTGGCGTTAAGCTTTTCATCCGAGGGCGCAGCTGAGAGATTTGGTCGGGTAATCCGTGTTGTCGGTGTGCTTTTGTATTGAGGTTATCTATGTGTGATTCCTAACTCAATTTTCCAGTGAATATCAAGCCCAAGTATCTTACGTGATTATTACGCATGACAGCAGATTGTGATAAAAGATACATCTTTTTCCTGGTTACGGTAATTGATGTCTTATTGACATTTATTCTTATACCCCAAGTGTTAAACCAAGAGGCAATGTTACGCAGTGTTAGGCTGAAATTAAGTTGGTCATCTTCAGAACCAACTGTAGTGTACACAACGCAGTCGTCAGCAAACAGTCAACATTTGAAGTAACGGAAAAAATATTATTGCTACATATTACAAAAAGTGTAGGCCGTCATACGGATCCCTGCGGTACACCAGAGAAAGCGTGTAAGTTATTGCATTTGGCGTTTTTGAATTGGACGTACTGAGAACGGTCCGAGAGGTAGGTCGAGATCCAAGAAACTATTCTTCTAATTCCTATAAGACAGAGTTTTTCTATTGCCTTGTAGTGTATAACAGAAGTAAATCATTTTGCAAAGTCAATGAAAACTGCATCTACCTGCAAACAAGAGCTAAAGGCAGTCGCGATGTCATGTGGAATTTCAAGTGGTTGGGAAACTGTTGATAACCCCTTCCTAAAGCCGTGTTTGTTCGCACATAACAGTTTGTTTTTTCCATGTTCGACATGATTGCTTTGTGGATAATATGTTCCATCAGTTTGCAGCAACAGCTGGTTAGTGATATGGGTCTGTACATGTTTACTAAGTGCATGCTACCATTTTTTTTTAACTTGAACCACCTTCACACAAAACCAGTAAGCCAGCAATGACGCTGTTTCCATCGATGAAGAGAAAATTTTGCGAAGAATCGGAGATAGTTGTTGCTCATTCGCGTTATAAAAACGTTTGATAATGAGTCAGGCGCACGCCGTTTCTTTTCATCTACATTGGAAAAAAATTCCGTACCTATAACGTACACCTTCTATGCTCTCAAAATAGAACCACTTCTGCTTTGGATGAAATGTAGGGAATGACCGTACTACGGCCCAGTAATGAAGGAAGCGTGCAAAGGAAAAAACCTAAACTTTCTATTTTAGGAGTCACAACTTAACACGACTCGACGGCTAACCTCATCGGCGTTGTGTACCACCAAATGCACAAATAACTTGCTTAAAGGCAGCAAAAGGGGAACAAGTTGCTCATGATGTGATGCCACTTTTACACAACGAACCGCTGGCCCGCGAACTAGGCGTCACATGACGTCCATTTCTGGTCCGTCTGAATTACTCTTGGCCAACAATGTCCACAAACTAGCAAGGCGAGTAACCGTGAGAATGCCTAACGAGATTAACCCCATGTGCAGAAGTGAAGGTCTGTGAAGGGGTGATATAATCGGATTAGACCCAAGTAACACATATGTTGCTTCAACGCTGGGTGATTGTTACAAATTGGGAGGAGCATTAAATAACAAAGGCCTTACTTTGCAATAACGCTAAAAGAAGAAAGTTGACTTCATACAAAAACGTTTTGACTACGTTGCTAGCCACATGACAGAGTAACATTTATTAAAAAATTTTACTGCAACATTTGCTTTCCGTAACAAATCAAGCGCCTTGAGGTCAACAGTTAGAAAAAATTTAGACACAAACAACTGTTAGACAACTCCTCTAAATTGAAATTGAACACCAGCTGAAAGCAGATTGCAAACATGATGAAGTGCACAAGTTGAAAGCCGAATTTCTATCTGCCATTTGGTAATGAAACGAATCACTGAGAAGGCCAAAAGCAAGGGCAAACAAATCTGTGAATGCAGTGCAATGTAGCAGTCACATCTTTGCTACACAACCATCAATGAAAAACGATAACTCCTTCATGGATAACAAAAGCACACGCACAACAAAGTATTGCTCATTGCAATGCTTAATTTATTAGGTACCTATTGCCTCCCATTCAAGCCTGCTCTTCCTGCAGATAAATGAAACGCTCCGAAAAAGCAGTGAGCAGCCATAACTGCGGCAGCGACAAGGATGATATTGCCACCTGGTGTTCTCAGGTGGCGCTGAAGTGTCTTCGAAGACGTTGAAGGGTCTCGCGCTGGCTAGCTGGCTGCTTGCTGTATTCTGCTGGTTAGCGACCTGTCTCCCTGTTTTCCGTTACATATTTTGGTGGAGGTGCTGGGTTGCGATCCCAGTACCTCTCGCAGAACACTGAGCGTACTATCCATTACCGCGTGAAGTAGGGTTTCATGCGGACAACGTGCACAACCTCAGAGCGGGGTGGACGACGCTGAGGCTGCACAGTCCCGTCAGGAAGAACTTCGTAGGTCACTTCGGTGACGCGGCGCAAAACTCGGTACGGTCCAAAGTAACGGCACATCAGTTTTTCAGACAAGCCTGGGCGGCGTACCGGGGTCCACACCCAAACTTGGTCTCCCGGATGGTATTCGACGTGCCGATGACGGAGGTTGTAGCGGCGTGCATCCGTGCCCTGCTGCCGCTGAATGTGAAGACGGGCAAGTTGACGTGCTTCCTCGGCGCGCTGAGCGAACTGCTCGGCGTCTGGCGTGAGTGGGTGGTCATCAGTGCTGCATGGAAGCATTGCATCCAGCATCGTCTGAACGTCACGTCCGTAGACCAGACGAAATGGTGTAAATCGGGTCGTCTCCTGGGTGGCCGTGTTGTAAGCGTATGTGACGTACGGGAGAATCTCGTCCCAGGTTTTGTGCTGCGAGTCTATGTACATTGCGATCATGTCGGCGATCGTTCTGTTGAGTCTCTCTGTGAGCCCGTTCGTCTGTGGGTGATAGGCAGTAGTTTTGCGATGGTTCGTGTGACTGAGCTCGAACACGTCGCGCATGAGCTGTGCCGTAAACGCCGTACCTCGATCAGTGATTACGTGGGACGGTGCGCCATGACGCAGCACGATTTGTTGCATAAAAAACTGGGCGATCTCAGATGACGTACCGCGCTGCACCGCTTTAGTTTCCGCATACCTTGTTAAATAGTCGGTCGCGACTATGATCCATTTATGACCGGCCGATGACACAGGGAATGGGCCCAGAAGATCGATGCCGACTTGATCAAAAGGCGTCCGAGGGGGTTCAATAGGTTGGAGCAAGCCCGCTGGCTTGAGAGGAGGCGCCTTACGACGTTGGCAATCGCGGCAGCCTCTGACGTAACGCTGGACGGCGTGAGAATGTTTGGGCCAATAATACGCCTGGCGCACGCGTGCAAGTGTGCGGGCAAAGCCCAAGTGGCCGGAGGTCGGCTCATCGTGACAAGCAAGAAGGATATCGGCGCGGAGATCTGCCGGAACGACGAGGAGGTGCGCTCGGTCAACAGTGCTGGAGTTTTTCTTAAACAAAATGCCGTTCCGGAGACAGAAGGCCGGCAGGTTTCTAGAAAATTGTCGGGGTACGACAGAAGCTCGGCCCTCCAGATAATCAATGATAGGTCGCAGGTCTGGGTCAGCTCGCTGGCGGGTCATTAGGTCTAAGGCGCTGACAACTCCAATAAAACCACTCTCGTCCTCTATGCTATCATCCGCTAACCCGACGGGCGCGCGAGAGAGTGCGTCAGCGTCTTCGTGCGTCTGGCCAGATTTGTGCACAATGGTGTAATCGAATTCTTGGAGGCGGAGGCTCCATCGGGCTAGGCGCCCCGATGGGTCGCGAAGATTTGCAAGCCAGCACAACGAATGGTGGTCGGTAACTACTTTGAACGGGCGGCCGTAGAGGTACGGACGAAATTTCATGGTTGCCCACATAACCGCAAGGCATTCTTTTTCTGTGGTCGAATAGTTTGTTTCAGCGCGAGAAAGCGTGCGGCTTGCATACGCGATGACCCTTTCCACGCCACCTTGGTGTTGGACGAGTACGGCGCCGAGGCCGACGTTGCTCGCGTCGGTGTGGACTTCGGTTTCAGCCTCTTCATCAAAGTGCGCAAGAACAGGGGATGTTAGCAGTCGTCTGCGCAGCTCGGCAAAAGCCTCCTGCTGCTCGGCAGCCCACACGAACTGTGTATCATTGCATCAGGTGGAGTAATGCCACCTGGTGTTCTCAGGTGGCGCTGAAGTGTCTTCGAAGACGTTGAAGGGTCTCGCGCTGGCTGGCTGGCTGCTTGCTGTATTCTGCTGGTTAGCGACCTGTCTCCCTGTTTTCCGTTACAATATACACCGTCGATGCTGTTCTCTCATCCTGAGTAGGTAAGAATAGCTGTTTTTTTTTTCTAGAAAGTACTCTGAAAGCATGAATTTTTTATCCTTCTTTTACTCAGCTTGAACTGACATGACCCATCATATACTCTGCAGCTTTGACAAACATGTGGGCCAGTCGACAGCCACAAAACACTGAAGAGCCTTGCTAACTTCCAAGAGATCAATGGTCAGAAATAAAAAGCAGACAAAAAACTGAGGAGTTCCTTATTCGCACTGCATTTTATATGGTACTAAGAATGTGGCTAAGACATGGCATGAATAATGTTTCTTTTCTGCTCAGTTACAAACTTTCACTGTACAACATGCTGTAAGACTTACGAAATACTCCCCCTACAAAGCACCCACATGCCACCTACATGCCGTAATGTTTACACCTACGGAACTACCCAGTCTGTAAGATGAGACACCAAGCCTCCTACATCTGGAGATGTGTACCTCCCATGTTATTAGAGTGATTGGAGATGCTCCTGTTTGATGGCATTTCAGTTGCGGGGTGTGGAAGGCACAGGTATGAAAGCGAACGACTACACACCAACATTTTAAGCAACATCGCAATGAGCAATGCGCCTTGGCTTTACTTCTGTTCAAAAAGGAGTTTCCTTTTTCAACTTCATTTTTCAACTTCTTCACATAACTGCTTTTATGTGCTCGTTTTGGCTTGCTGGGAGGTCATTTTCTGTTCATCGGTTCATTGCTAGCAGGGCGAGCAGTATGGGCGAAACTTGACCTTTACGCATGAACTTCCTTCTAATGGATTGTTGCAGTTTTTAGATATTAACCTGAACTTCGGCTTACAACATGCCGGCTGGCACTATGCTCCTCGAGCAAAGAAAGAGCTACCGCCGTATGATTCCGCGCATTCGAAGGTAGTCAAGAGAGCAAGCAATTACAAGCTTGTGCCTGGAATCTGCTCTTACCAATTTATGCTCGCATGCAATGGATATAAGCTTCAATAACCAAATTGAAAGGTTGCTTTCAGCCGGCTTCCCCTACGACGTCGTAACAGCTGTTGCCAAGAATCTTCTTAGGAAGATGAAAAGAAGAAATCAAGGTAGCGCGAATGAGCCGCTGCCAAAAAAAGAATATCGTGGTGGTGCCATATACACACAAAGTGGCGCACAATGTAAAAAAGTGGCGAAGAGGCGTGGTGTCTCTGTCGTATTTTCTTTGCCACAGAAATTCGCAGGCTTGTGCCCGAGAATCGGTAAGCAGGACTAGAGGCAGTGGATGCGGCATAAACATGCTGAAACGTTTGTGAAATATGCCACGGGCGTGGTCTATGAAATCCAGCTCAAGTGTGGAAGCACCTGCGTGGGACAAACAGGCCGTTGCGTGAATGAACGTGCAAGGGAACAAGCCCGATCAATTCTAAATAAAGAAGGAGCGAATCTGGTTTGGTTTGGTTTATGGGAGTTTAACGTCCCAAAGCGACTAAGGCTATGAGAGACGCCGTAGTGAAGGGCTCCGGGAATATCGACCACCTGGGGTTCTTTAACGTGCACTGACATTGCACAGTACACGGGCCTCTAGAATTTCGCCTCCACCGGAATTCAACCGCCGCGGCCGGGATCGAACACACGTCTTTTGGGCCAGCAGCCGAGCGCCATAACCACTCAGCCACCGCGGCGGCCGGAGCGAATCTGCCCGCCCATTCCTTTGCTTGCAGTGGATGCGAGCCTGTGCTTAAGAAGATAAAAATTCTAGAAAAAAGTAAACACAATAGAAGAACTGCAGATTGGGCTAGTTGGTGATGCATAGTGGTGGTTTGACAGCGCAACAGCACACACAGACCAGGTAGGAGACGAGACACACAAATCAGCGCTGAACTTACGACTGGTTTTTTATTGGGAGGAAGCACGTCATATATAGTCACGAAAAAACAGTAAAAACAAAACAGCGCGTGAGCTTTTGGAGGCCTGCCACATAAAATAAAATGGCGATAAATGTATCAGGGGCACTTCTGTCAAATTGTACAAGGAGAATTTCCCGCGCACCTGTTGTTGATCAGGAGATGGCCGGCTTTAAGCCCTCTCTCATTCTCCTTACCATTTTGCTGTGATTCTGCATATATAAGGCACATTCACACAAATAAACCCTGTTGATAGTTAGCGCTCTTCGTCTCCTTGGCCTTTTCTGCGTTTGTCTCTTCTGAATGCGCAACGTGGTTCTTCAAAGCAATGCACCCACTAGCCCAAGAGGAAGTTCTTCTAAACTCCCTTTGTTAGCACGTGGTACAGTCAAGTAACGAACGCGGAGGGGAGTGTTTCTGGAGTCCTATTCATCGGAGCGCCTTTATGAGCCGGAAGTGCCACGACTCCACATGTCGCCTCTTGAACAGGTTTGGCTCCATGGCCAAGACGCTCACCTCCTCGAAAGCTATTCTGTGGTCTGCGCGCTCGCAGTGTCCAGCGAGGAGGTTGGATTCTGAATTCATTAGCCGGATGTCATTGTTGTGTTGCCTTATTCTTTGTTGGAGGTTTTTGTTTCGCCGATGTATGAATCCGGGCACTTGGAGCATGGGATCTTGTAAACTACACCGTGTCGTTTTTCTCTGGGGACGCGGTCTTTCGGTCGAAGTAAGAAGCGGATTATTGTCGACACAGGTTTGTGAGCCACGTAGATTCCATGTTTTCCCAGAA
Organism: Amblyomma americanum; assembly: GCF_052857255.1. Lineage (NCBI taxonomy): Eukaryota > Metazoa > Arthropoda > Arachnida > Ixodida > Ixodidae > Amblyomma > Amblyomma americanum. The sequence goes on from NC_135501.1 coordinate 16,887,750, forward strand.
AGCGTGCAAGTGTCCCGCTGGTTGCTCTCACCTATGGAAGCACTGCGGGTGCGTGTTTTGTTATTTCACTGCTGGCGGGTGACCCCGTCCTCCGAGCCTGACGGCGACCAACGCGTTGAATGAAGCCACGTATGTAGCCATTCTTCTGTAGGTCAGCGAAAATGGTGGCTTCTGCTTTTTATTCCAGTTCGAAGGAGCCGAGTTACTTTGTTCTCAGAATGCAAGAGACGACGGATACCTTGTAACTAGTAGTGTGGTTGTAAGTGTAGGTAGCGGCCGGTATGGGATAGCTTCCTATAGAAACCGAACTTTGGGTATGTCCCTTTTCTTTCTATGAAGACATGCAGGATTGGCAGTGTGTTGGTCACTTCTCGTTCTATTGTAAACTGAAGAGAAGGCTCGACTCAGTTGAAGTGTGCAAGAAAATTTTCGACCTGCGATGTCTTCAGAATGCAGGAGCAGTCGTCTATGTAACATTTGGTTTTTCTTGAAACGATATCAGTCCTTCCTCTTCGATGGCCTCCATCTTCAGGTAAGCAGTAGTCACCGAGATCGCGGCGCCCATGGCGGCGCCGCTTGTATACTTATAAAATTCTCCTTTGAAGGAAAAAGCTGTGCGGTTTAGGCAAAGCTCCAAAAGCCGACAGAGTTCTTCTGGGTTCAGGCTCGTCCTGGTGCTCGGTAAACGCCCGCTTCGAGGGCTTGCTTCGTTGCCGAAACGGCAAAGGTCGCAGGAACGCTGCTAAAGAGCGAGACCACGTCGAATGAAACCGCGCATTCGTCCGCTTCCAGTTCTACGTGGGAAAGACGTTCGACGAAGTGCCTGGAGTTGCGCAGGTGCGTTGACGTGTTGCCTGTCAGGGGCGATAGAACTCGGTGGAGGTAGGCCGAGAGCGCCTTAAGCGGTGTGGTGGTGATGTGGACAGTTGGGCGCAGCGGAACGTTGGATGAACTTTTAGCATCCACCTTCAAGCACCACCCGGAATCAAAAAATCTCTACTTACGCTTAATCTGCTGAGACGGTTCAGCACCGGCCTTTTACGGACTGCCAAAAAATCATATACCTGGAGTTCCGCTGCGCCCCATCGTCGACTTCACCACCTCACCGCTTAAGGCACTCTTGGCCTACCTCCACCGAGTTCTATCGCCCCTGCCAGGCAACACATCAACGCACGTGCGCAATTCCAGCCACTTCGTCGAACGTCTTTCCTATGTACAACTGGAAGCGGACGAGTGCATGGCTTCATTTGACGTGGTCTCGCTCTTTTCCAGCGTTCCTGTGCCCTTTGCCGTTCCTGCAGCGAAGCAAACCCTCGAGGCCCATGTGGAATCATGGCACTCCCGGCTCACAAAGGCGGCGATGAATAGGACTCCAAGAGCACTCCCCTCCGCGTAGGTTAGTGGACTGCGCCACGTGCTAAATAAGGAAGAGCGAAGGCACCACCCCTCTGCTTCTGGCACACTTTAGTCACCCCTGTAGAAGGAACCGAGTTGGTCCCGAAACGTTGAGCAAAGTTAAAATATTCGTTTGCGTAACTTTTCTCTCAACTTTGTATGTGTTGCGCACGTGCCTTTTTTGTGCTACAAGGATTATAATAAGATTAACTGATATCATATAGGAGAGAGCACACAAATGGTTTTTGTATATATTGCAGCATGTTTCTTTCAAGTTTTAAACTGGTCATTCAGCTCGAGACTCAGTAACTGCTGTATGTGCAGAAATTTTATAAGTCAAGTGATTTAATTAGCCCCCTGCAAGCATATATTATATTTTCTTGCTTTTTCTAAGCATTCCTAATTTTATTTTATTTTTTATTTAGAATACTTTCCAGGCCTGAAGGCATTACAGAAAAGAGTGGTATTGGTACTTAACATAAACAGTGCATATTACACAATATTATTTTACAAAGCGGCAGGAAATACAGTGGTGTTGAAGTTGTTAATGTCAGAAATGGCAGCGATGGAGGGAGGAAGGTCGTTCCAGTTTGCGCTGGTTTTGGGAATAAATGAATTACGACACGCTTTTGTTCTGAAAAATGGGACAGCAACTTTAAACATGTGGTCAGAACGGGAGGATATGTATGATGGGCGAGCAGAAAGATGATCCTTTAAACAGGGTTATGATGATACATTCTATGAAAAAGACAAAGTCGAAAGCATTTACGGCGCGAAGAAAGCTCCGGCAGGGCAAAGGTGCTTTTCATGGAAGTAATGCTGGCGTGACGGGAATAGTTAGATAAGATAAAACGTGCTGCGCGATTTTTAATGGATTCAAGTGTGTTTATTAGTGTGATTTGAATGGAATCCCATACTGCGCATGCATATTCTAGTTTTGGCCGCACTAATGTTTTGTACAATGTTAGTTTTATCGGCAGTGGCGCAGCAAAGAAATTTCGACGTTGGTACCCAAGAACCCAATTAGCGTTATTAATGACGTGTTCGACATGCATATGCCATGATAGGTTACGTGAAATATTTCGTGCCATGATAGGTTACGTGAAAAATTCTGCATGTGTGGGTTGCCGTAAGTTGATTTGTACATTTTGTAGTGTACAGCAGGCACATACAAACGTGAAATCTATGTTAAGCGGACCTCGATGTTCTCTTCGGAGAGTTTTTTTGTGCTGAAAACATAGTGCCAGAATGTTCTCGCAGCACTCAAATTTAACAGCTCTGCAATGCTTGCTGCCCATGCCTTCCTGTAAATTTGGTCCAGGTGATTGAAAATTGATGGGCAAGCACCGGTGGCGTAGATTACGTGCAAAATGATCATGAACCTTGATGTTCGCGTTTAAACTTTAGACGGATTGGTGTAGTAGAGCAACGTGTTTTCAAATATCAAAACACGCGTGGTTTGACAGAAGTGCAAAAGAAAGGAAAAGAAGGAAGAATTTTCTGCTGCTGGTGGCAGCTTCGAAGAGAACATGGCTGCTTGTGCTGTTTGGGAAAGATTTTTTCCAGAGACTTGTTTCAACGCAACAGCTCTTGTGTTCTCGCCTAGAGGCCTTAGCATGCTGCTTAGTCTGTGAAGCTGCTGCTATTCTCCTTAGCCACTTTTTTTTTGTTCATCATCACGAGGGCATGCACGCGCTGCTGGCCACATTGATGTTGACGATGATGATGGATTGTTATGGCGCAAAGGCATCTGTGACCAAAAAGCGCCATGGCGCAGGTTATTTTCTTCTACTCAAGGTGGAGTCAACGACCCATGCATTTCACCCTAAATAAGCCGAGCACGAGATCACGGGAAAGCTTGTGCCCATTATATCACCGGTGGGTACCCGGTGACACTCGGAATTGAACCCGGCACCTCCCGCTCCTGATGGTGATGCTCAGACCACTTGGCCACCGCTGCTGTCCCCACACGTATGTTGCTTGTACCGGGCACTGTTCAAGCCCCTATAATTATGTTAATTGCATTTTAGAATGTCATTCGCTTCCCAGAAACCATTTCATCTTTATAGCAAAACCACAGTTCACCTTGCTGGAGAAAACTGCTGCATAGAGGCCAGCAGAAGGTAGTAGTAGTAGTAGAAAACATTTATTCCAAAAAGGTAGGATAGAGAGGCGAAAATACAGATTTTGGGTGGAGTCCTTATTTCAGGACACCAATGTCCAGCCCAGTTGCTCTTGCTTGGGATATCAGCTTTCGCTGCGTCGCCAATTCAGCTGAGCAGGGCAGACTCCCACTATTCCTCGGAGTGATGTTTGTCTAGTTCGGGGGGCTTGGGACCGGAGCAGCCCCATGTTACATGATATGTGGTTGGAATTCCGCCACACCTGGGGCACATGCTGTCATATCTGTCGGGGAAGATGATGTGGTACTTGGGTAGGTTAGGAAAGGTGTTCGTCTTTAGTGGTCGCCATTCTCTCGCCTCTGCCGCCGTTAGCTTACGGTAGAGTGTACTAGAATGTTTTGAGTGAAAGGAGCGGAGACCGGTTCTATTGTTAGCCGCGGCCCCGCTTGTGTAGAAACTTGCGGCGGCGCTGTCGTCGCCCGCACTTGAAGAGCCTTGCTTGCTAGGAACGGTCGTCGTGCTTGCTTCTGGAAGTTCTTGCTATCGAGAAAAACCTCTGCTGACCTGCTCTTCGCCTGTGATGCCTGCCAAGCGACGGCTTAATCACTACTACGCGCCAGGGTGCAAGACGGGATATGCTCGAACTGGCCCACCCAAGCCCACAGCAATTCCTAATAACCTCAAGTTCCTCAATTATTACAATCTGGCAAAGAGCGTCGCTGGGTCAAATGTTCCTGAGGTTGTGGTTAGCTCGCTTCTATCATGCAAGGACCCGGCGGCAGATTCTCACAAGCAGCAGAAACTTCTTGACATGCTGATCCACATGGGAAATCTTGATGAAGCAGAAAGAGCTCTTAACAACAACGAAGCTATGACAGAAAATTCTTATATCAGAGGAGTGACTCAACGCTTACTTACTATATTGCGGGGTGTGTTTAAAGAAGGTGTGTCTTGAAAACAAAATGTCGTGTGTGCATGGATCAGCTTCTTTTACCAGCTCCCGGTGGCAAAAATTTGAATGCTGCCACATTTACAAAAGCATGCGATTTTGGTGGCTTGCTCAACCCCGCACAGAGCATCTTCAAGTTCATAAGTCAGCTTGAGGACGTTTTCACCGGTTGTTTTAGCTATGGAGAACTGCATCACGACAGCATCATGATTGTGCTTGCTCTTCTGAACACGACGGGCATGAACCGTATTGAATGCGATCAGCACTTCAAGGAGCTCGCCTCAAATGTTACTGGATTTTTTCTTGTGATCAGAATACATTTTTTTTTTGTCAAAGGTCTCAACATGTCTTGTGACTTCATCCGAAGGAAAGCACAGCAGCATTTAAAGTTTAACCGTGGGTAGCAAATTGAGATGGAAGATTTTGTTGAGGACTGAGTGGGGCACAGTATGTGTAAATAAAATTAGTTGTGTCATGCATATTCGTGTATTTTTTTTTCTAAGCGGGGGGGGGGGGGTGCGGCTACTGCTGCCTTAAGACTGGGTCGCCGTGCACAAATTGTGCCGGATCTACTTTTGGCGCTTCTTTCAAGTTCGTGGAAAGTTGGATTTAGATATGAACTGCAGTTTTACTAGGTACAGCCTTCGTCAAGAGCTCAGAGCTCACGGGGTTTGCTTCTAGGGCGTATAGTGGGGCTCCTGTAGCACATTTGGGCGTTCAGCCCATTGGAGGTAACGGGACAAAAAATCTTACCTTCCGGAGATATCGCACGCTGGAAATGCATTACGAGCTATGCAGTGTGGCTCGGAAGTGAACTCCGTCGGCTCTAAATTTTTTACAAAGCCTCTACTTGCACTGATGTTGCGAGTAAGTCTACTAGCTCGCCCTTCTAAAGAACTACATGCTTTAAAAGACGACAACGTAAGTGTTTCATGTGACCGCGGCACGCTCCTCGCCCAACCCTGGCTTATTCCCCGTCGTGGGTGTGTGCCATATCATTAACGCAACATCATCGCAGTCACTGCATTCCGCTAGGCTCTTACGGAATTCCGTGTCGGAGCGTCGTGCAAACTAAACAAGATCGTGGATGTACACGGGGGAGGGAGCTCCTGTGTAAATTTCTAGGCATTTCACTTACTGCTATGCATTGTTTTGCAGTTTTTTATGGGGTGCGTGAGGTCATAGAGCATTTGCATAATTAATTTTACTAAAGAGGAACGATGCATTAATTTGAACATCACGCGGGCATTACGCAGCGACTTCCGTGCGCGGCAGCAAACGGCAGGCAGACAGCGAAGACGCATTCAAGTGCGGTTGACTGCAGCGCCACCGGCAACTTCCACGCTCACCGGCCCTCTCCGCGGCGGCTGGTCGCGCCACTCAAAACATTCTAGTACACTCTACTTACGGTGTGGTGGGGGATAGACTTTTCTTTTTGTTCGGAGAAGGAGGAGGCGCTCGCCGTACATAGAGGAGAGAGGGGTGAGGTCGGGGAGGTTAGTCGCTCGGTTAGTATATCCTCGAGCTATACTGTCTGCGGCCTCGTTTCCCTCGAGCCCCTCGTACCCAGGAGTCCAAGTGATTTGGTGCTTGCATGTGGAATTTTGAACTTGTGGGGTAGTCAGAATGGGAGCGACGGAGTGTGGAAGTCTGCCAGAGAGGAAGAGGCGACACGCGAACTGGGAGTCGGTAATAATTTTTAACTCATTTCCCGTAGCATCGCCGTGCTGGATTGCGAGGGCATTTGCAACAGTTTCTGCTACTGTGGGGGAGCAGTTTCGCATGGAGGCGCTGGCGATTTCCTTGAAATTGGTGTCCAAGACGACCGCCATCGCGTTTGTTGAATCGGGGTACATGGCTGCGTCGACGTATACAGCATTTTGTGCCTGTCGATGTGTGCGGCGCAGATAGTCCACTCGTGCTTTTCGTCGTCCCTTTTGTGAGTCCGAGTGCATGTTCTTCGGGAGTGGAGCTACATACACGCGAGTTCGCAGAGTTGAGGGTAGGTCTCGGTTGTCCTGGACGGCGCGTATGTCAGCCGGGGAACCCACTCTTTCCAAGATTGCGCGTCCATCTTTGGTGCTGAGGAGGCGTTCCTTTTGCGATGCTAGGACGGCTTCTCGAATTTCTTCTATTGTGTTGGTCGGTCACAGGTCCTCGAGGTGGCAGTTGGCCGTGTACATCGGGAGGCCTAACGCATGTTTGTAGGCTGTACGGATGATGGCATCTGCTTTCTCTAGCTCATTCCCCAGAAGTGGTAGGAATGGGAGACCGTATGACAGGCGGCTCATAACTAGAGCCTGTATCAGTCGAATTGTATCCTCCTCATGCCTTTTCGGTTGCGGGTGACGCGCCGAATCATGCGGGAGATCTGGAGAGCAGTTGTCTGGAGACGCTGTAACGTGTGGTTGGCTTTCCCGTCGCTCTGAAGCCAAAGGCACAGGATGCGGATAAGAAAGACTTCCTTTATTCTCGTGCCTTCGAGGTAAATCTCGATGTCGCCGGGAGATTTTTAGGCATAGCCCTGAATGCTGATAATTTCGGATTTTTCGGGTGCGCAGCGGAGGCCGCAATTTGCTGCTTGTCTTTCTACGCAATTGACTGCCTCTTGTAGGGTGTTTTCTTTGTCGGCAAGGGAACCCCAGGTGGACCAGATGGTAATATCATCAGTGTAGATAGTATAGCCGGTGCCTTCAATAGCCTTGAGTGCTTTTGCCATGCCGATCATAGCTATTTTAAAGAGGAGAGGAGAGATGATAGAGCCTTGGGGAGTGCCTTTGTTGGGTGCCTGCTCTGTGCCGGAGCAGACATCTCCCATGCCAATCGTGGCCGTGCGGTTGCTGAGAAGGTTTTTGATGTAGTTGAAGGTCTTGGGTCCGCAATCGAGGGCGTTGAGCTCTTTCAAGATGGCGTCGTGAGAAACGTTGTCAAAAGCGCCTTTCAGATCAAGGGTCATAATTAGGTGCTCGCCGCCTCTCGGGATGTTATTGAGTACTTCTTCCTTGAGAAGGAGGAAAGCGTCTTGCGTAGAAAGACCTTTCCTGAAGCCGATCATAGTGGGTGGAAAGAGGTCGTTGTCCTCTATGTAGAAGGGTTGCACGTACATGCTTCGCCAGGAAAACAAAAATCAAGCAGAGCCTGCCCTTCATGGTGCATTATACCCTGATTGCAAGCAATGATCAAGATGGGCAGAGGGTAATTTTGTTGAACACTTGCATGTTACATTTGTAAAATCAAAGACAAGTATTACTGCAAATTCTTCAAGCTGTGTTTATTCTTAGAGGAAACATATGAGGACAGGGTTGATTGGAGAGACATGGGAAAGGCCTTTGCGCCGCAGAGGGTGTAGTCAGGCTGCTGATGATGATGATCATGAAAAAAGTTTTGCATTAGTTATGGTGCACCTTGTAAGGTGAAAGGAGCTCTCACTTTGTAAAGGTTTAATTCTGGAATAACGGCAGCATTTGGGCTAGTTGGTTAACCACGTTTAGATGAGGAACGCGCTCGCAGTCACGTTCTGAACGGAATTTTGCAAGAGGTCAAGGAAACCAAAAGTATATTTAAATTCTGATAATTAAGGATAAAAGATCACGTTTTACTGTGTTGCTTACAGTGTACATTGTATCGCTATTGCTGAATTGCAGGACTTTCATCGTGTCATTGCATTGCAGCCTCTTGACTTTTGTTTATAAAATAGGCGGTCTTTCTTCCATCCAATTGCAACACTTTATGAGTAATCCCAGAGTTGCATGGTCGCTAACTCGCGGAATAACGGTGTTGCATCATTACGCCAGCGTAACTTTCTAAGCATTTAACTGGTCTTGTAACTAGAACAGGCTCTTGAAAGCACTCAGCCTGGTGGTCATTGAGGGTTACTGTTCACATATCAAAAAGCCGGATGAGCTGTGTACTGTTTACAGCTACCAGAACTAAGGCACATGAAGTGCTGGCTTAGGAGTGCTGGAGCACCAGACTGGGGATTTGGATGAAACAATTCTCAAATGTGTGCTCGGTATCACCCTATTTTGTTCCAGTTGTGAAGATGTTTTCTTTTCATTTTTGTTCTGTCAAACAATCAAGTTTGGGGCAATTTGGGAATACCTTTAGCTTGTGTTCTCTTTGTTTTGAGGTTTACTTTTGTGGCACAAGCACTCCACTCTATTGTTTTTCAGTATAATTTACAGTTTGTATTTCACACCATGAAGAATAAAACTTCTACTTGGATTATCTGCATGTGTTTAAGTTCTTCATTGTAGCTATAGAAACTAAGTTGAGACAACCCGCTGGTTAGGCTCTGGCTAAAATTTCTAAGAGAGCCTCATTAACATTATCACATGACTGACACAAAGTGGGTATTATTGTTTGTGGAATGAAAAACAGTTTTCAAATCTTTGTTAACAGCTGTCTGGGAAGGGCTGGCCTAAAAATGCGTTGTGCTCTACGTAGCTCTTCTCTCTGAGGCAGGATTAATTCATTTGCACCTGCAGCCTGAAGAGCAGCTGCGGCGGCTGAGTGGTTATGGCGCTCGCCTGCTGGAACGAAAGACGCGGTTTTGATCCAGACCGCGGCGCTCGAATTTCGATTCAGGAAAATTCCAGTGGCCCGTGTACTCTGCGATGTCAGTTCACGTTAAAGCACCCCAGGTGGTCGAAATTTCCGGAGCCCTTAACTGCGGCTCTCTCATAGCCTGAGTCGCTTTGAGACGCTAAACCCCCATAAACCAGAAACGAAGCCTGATACAACCATGATACCGATTCTTGGGTGAACTTATATATATTTTTTCTCTGTCACACTGAGAAAATATGCCTGTTTGGAAGCAAGAAGCCTGAGCTGGATTCTGAACAGCTCAAGCAGGGCTGTGGCAAATTTCTATATTGTCATCGCTTAGTTTACATTCACTTCAAGACAATGGCCTCTTCTGGTGATCTCTAAGCATATGTGTCTTGCACCAGCTGCATGCCATACTATCCTAAAAAAAATGAGCTAATCTTATCTGCCGACTTTATAATCAGCTGCCTCCTGGTATATTTTTCGTTGGTTGAAATTCATTTTGCTGTGATACGATGTGCACAAGCTGTTTCATGGCCTGGTGCTCGAGTTATCTGGAATGAAATGATTGGGAAATGTGTCCCTGACCTCACATTGAGACACGAAATTACCTTGTGCTCGGGCACTCTTTGACCACTGATGCCCTTATGTCATTAAATCTATCATCAAATTCATTCTGTTGCCCTTAGGGACCTTTGTTGCTTCGTTGTCTGCATCATATGCCCTGCCCAGGTCCATTTTGTTCTTTAAATTTTTGCCAGAATATTGGCAACTCGGGCTTGTTCTGAAATCAGTCTTCCCACAGTCCAGTCATACTACTAAAATTTTCATCTCTGTGGCCTACTATTTTTCCCGAATTTAATCTCGAGCCTCCAAGTTTCAAGAAAAGGCTTTTTTGAGCAAAATCTCTAAGCAGCTTCAACACACAAGAATGCCCATCGAGTTGACTGCAGGCAATTCTGAATTTAATGAGAATTTCTTTCTCATGGTCTAGCTCTCCCAACTCTACTTGGCATAAACCGAGCTTCCTTACCACTTCTGGTGTTCCTCTACTCATCATAGGCTGTTGGTCCCCTTCGAGACTTGTGGTCTCTGCGTACCCTTTTAAAACCCCCAGTTTTTTCTGTCCTTAGGTCCTCAACCATACACTGCAATTCATCCTCGTAAATACTGAACAGCACCATCAACAAATCGGAGCAAACTTGCTGTCTGTCTCCCACTGCCTATATTTCGCTTCTACATACTCATTGCTTGTTGCTGCTTTTAGATTTTCTCCATGCTTTTCTGTTTGTTCAATCCTGGCCTTGATATATTTTCTTCTGCTGCTTGGCTTCGAATTATTGGCTAGGTTAGATAGTTCTGTAAATTCTATGTTCACTGTGAGGTTTGAGTGCTTCGTGCTTGGTTTTTCCTTTCTAAGCATCTTTGTCTTCTCGAGATTGATTGGCGGTCCGGACCAGAGCCCACATGCATAATTTATGTTGAGATGATGACATGATAGCCTAACAAGTCGCATTATTGCTATTATACCTCCCCCTCTCCATGTACTTACTTTCTTCCAGTGGGACCAAAATAAAAAGACCGCCATGATCTGGAAGACGTTGAAGTAACACGCGTTAGCTGCTTCGTTTACTAGACGAAGAAAGCGAAGAAGAACGCGCCCGTTGTCTTGTTACACCTCTTCAAGATACGTCCCAAACGGAACTTACTTCGTTTGGGGGTCAAGGTGGGCCTAGAATTCGGCGATATGGTAACGCTTCAATTAGTAATAGCATATATACAATATTTACCTAGTATTTAAATGTGGTTTTATTTTATACCACAAACCATACGGTTTTATTTGCCTACCGAATTCTGCACACAACTGTCCCCGGATGGGTGACGCCTGCTGTCGGAGTATATGTAGCGGAACAAGTGTATACACATGCAGCGGTCCCGCAACTGGATAGTTTTCCTCCCGTTGTAAGATATTTTTGAGGATGAGAGGAAAAGAGATCGGAGGGCAAAAGCAATCTTAATGGCTGCCAACTCGAATTCGAGAAACCAAAACTATGCCGCCATTTCGTCCCCTGACGTCATTCTCACATAGTTGGACCCTTATCCACCATATTGCACCGCGACATCATAACTGGCACGCGGCAGGTGGTTTTTTCTACAATGCTATTGTAGATGGCGCTACAAGTCTCCTTGCGAGATATGCTGTTTTCTAGTTGCTGCCAAACTATTGTGTAAATAGTTTGTACATATTACTTCTCCCCCTATCCTCTCTTCCTGTCCCCTCACCTCTTTCATTTAATTTCTCCATTCTGTCTGCTATCCTTTATTTCCGCTGCCCCAGCTCAGGTGCTTCAGCATCGATGGCAGATGCCGGGGCTAGCAAAAACCTTTTCCTTCCTTTTTGCTATTATTTTAATAAAAAAACCACTACCGCCACCACCACATATGGCGATGTGAGCTTGTAGGAGACCCCACGAAATCTCGAAGCGTGATGAGTAAGAGCTAACTTTCTTAAAAGTTTGGTGGAAGTCGCGATGAGAAGCACTTTTTATTAGACTAGTAGCAAAGGTTTACTGTTGCTTCGCGTTAAAGCACTCCCAACTGTGGCGGACGAGCGTTTATACGGCTGTTAAATACTACTATCAAAGATTTAGCCGCTGTAGCTTCACAGGTCTGTTGTGAAGGATTTAAGATAATGGTATTGCACTATTACCGAAGCCTTTTGTGTGTCAGTCAAGCTACTATACTGCTGTATTTCTGTCCAGTTTAAAAAATATTTTCTGTGACTATGCTACGTGCACTGGTTCATTGAGAAGTAAATATTTTGTGTTGCTTCAACCAGATGATGCTTCAAAATGAACACACGCACATGTACATGCTGATAAAGCCTTAACTTGTGTAACCAAGTGTGCGGAGAATACTATTATGGCAGGGAGTCTTGCATTGCAGCCTTTACCTTCCTTTTTCGTAACAAGAATGACGAGAGCGTTTATGAGCTACACCTCTATTTCATTGCTTGCTCAGAGAAAGCGTTTATTTTAAGTAAGCAATAGTAGCTATTTTCTATTGTTCTAGTAGCAGCATCAGTATGCTTCATCATTTTAGTCTTGAATGACAGAAGATGCTTCCAGAACATTGCCTCTTTTTTTGTTGCTTACTCAACGCGCAATATTCTGTCTATATATTGCAATTTAGCTTTTTTTTTGTTCTCCCAAGCAAATTTTAGGCGACCAAATTCAGAAGCACCTTGTATTGACCTTACATGCTCGCTGTTAATGCAGAAGAATTTATATGCCCGGCCAGACATCAAATCTGCATCCTTTAGAGTGTGTCTAGAAGCTTGTCTCTATACTCTTGCCTTCAAGAAGTTCTTGGAGGTTTCACATGTCTGCTTGGTGTTGGAAGTGACAGCCTTGAATGATAATGATATGCATTAGAGACAAGTTCTGCATTTAAGATTAGGCCGGAGCGAAATGCGAACATACATGTGGCATACTTTTCTACTTTGCAGCGAGATATTCATTAAGAAAGGGTGTATAAATTTGTACTTAGGTAGATCTCTTATGCTGAAATAGGAATCAGGCTAGCTGCATACTCAATCTGAAAGTACACAGGTGAAATATTTTATTTTTTTTCATAGGCGCTATTTGCATTTCCTTCCAGCCTGGTTGTGCCTTCTGCCATAGTATGTGCCCCCTCTAAACGAGACACTCTCTACTGGCAAATCATGTGCATATGTTTTAGACAAGTGCGTGAAGGAATGCGCAGCTGCAAACGTTGCATAGTTGGTTATTACTGATATTTTTTTTCTGATGTGCGTAGAAAAATGTTCGGCTACATTGCATGCTTTATTGTTACTGCTTCTATTTTTCTGCTAATATTAAACTACAGTCGAAACCGGATATATCGAACCCGCATACTTCGAATTATTGGCTGTATCGAACACAAAGATTTTCCTCTTGAAAGTACGATGTAAAAGTACTGGACAGTTGCGTAGTATATCGAACTCCAGTTTCGGAGTTTCGAATGCCGCACAGGGCCGCTGGAAGGTACGCTTTCCACAGAGAAAAACTTATCTCCGGTCGCACAACCCGCAGCACGGAGGCTAGGAGCGACGTTTGCAAGCCATATCTCCTCTGGAAAGAGAAAAAAACCGGTCAAATCGCTTTAAGTGAGGGCAGCGCCTCCTCACTGCTAAGGGAGACAAGAGAACTGGAAAGAGCCTGGCAGTGGTTGCGCCCACGACGCACCACGACTGGCACAACTACCAATAACGGCGCATTTCCGCTGAGTTTTCATCCTCTCTCTTCTTCATTTCTCTTTTTGCCTTGGTCATTCCTTTATAAACTACTTACTCCTCGACTCCACCGACGCCAGTCGGCTCCATCGGTCAGTGAGAGCCTGTCGCATTGTTCTTGTACGTGTCAATGTTTTCAGTGCGCCAATTGTAGCGTGCCTGACGGCTGTCATCTACTGTGCTTATGGACCTAAAAAAAAGAGAAAGAATCTGGACTTCACCACAAGGCTTGAAGTGACCCGAAAGTGGAGCATGGTGAAAAGAAGTGCTCCGTGGCACACGCATTCGGCATTCAGCGGAGCACTATAGTACACTGTTGAAAACAAGCAAGACATCACTCTCAAAGCAGGTCAGCAAAATCGATTGGGAGCTTGTTGCTTACGCCCTGCTGCTTTCGACAAAGTTAAGAAGGCGCTCTTTTCAAGGTTTCTCGAAGTCCGAGCGAAACACATCGCCGTGGATTGCCTGGAGAAGTTCAAATGGCTTGTCACGGCTTTTGGCGAAGAAAGCATTTGTGGTGGCACTGGGTGGCTGCAACGGTTCAAAAACTGCCGCCGCATTTTGGAAATCCATTTCAGGCAAAATTGGGGCTCGTCTCGTCTGCACAGAAGTACAGGCGAGACTGGTCTTTTTTGGCAAATGCTGCCGAATAAAGTACTAAATCTCCGTGGGAGCTCGTCATGACAGGAGAATGAGGAAAGTGCGTATGATGTTTCTGCTTGCGGCAAACATGGATGGCCCGTTCAACCTGTGTCCATTTGTTGTAGGAAAGAGCACGTCACCGTGCTGCTTCAAGAAATGGAAACAGCTTCTCATCCGCTATGGCTGTAATAGAAGAGCCTGGATGACACACCAACTTTTTGTTGAATGGCGTCAGGCTTGGAACACCGATTTGGGCAGGTCGGGACGCCAAGGATGCCTTCTGTTAGACAAATGCTCGGCCCACCAAATGAATTGTAAGCTATAGAACATTGAACTCAAGCTTCTACCGCCGAACACCATAGAGAGAATGCAGCCCATGGACCAGGGCTTTCAAGGTAGGCTACAGAAGGCAACTTCTTCAGCGGCTCCTCCTAAACCTCCGCATGGGAACTGATCTCAATATTAACCTGCTCGGGGCCATCTAGATGATTACCGGCGCTCGAAACGGCATAAAACAGGCCACGGTAGCCAACTGTTTCGGCAAGACAGGCCTTGAAGTGATTGGAGATAGATCTCCTAAATCTTTGGATGACGACGATGAATGCTTGGAGGACACGTTTCGCGACTTGTCCCCTTTTCCCTGTGTCGTCCCGTTGGAACTTGCTGTTGAGGAGTTCATCAACGCTGCAGTGAAGTTCAGACTGTAGATGACCTCGCTGACGAGGACATTGCGGCCGCAATAGCTAGCGTCGAAGAAGGCGGTTCGAGCGATGACGAGGACAACTGTGTTCTAGAATATATGCTGCCGTGCACAGCCACTTATCTGGCATCAGCATTCAGCCTCAGGCGGCGTTGTCACGGAAAAATGGAACGTACCGGGCTTTTCATAACCAGGACAGTGTCGAGAAGATTGACACTTGCATTATCAACTTCGTTACTCACAGCAAAAACAGTCGAAAATTAGGAATTTTTTTTCGTGAAATAAAGTGCTTTCACGTTGCGTGGCCGGACTTTGTGTACATGACTCCTGCGATTGGTAAACCACAATTTGTCATAATCTTGAGTGTGGTGTAAGCCTCTATTTGTATATTGAATTTCGCTTTATCGAACTATTTTCCGATCACCTTAGAAATCGATTTATCCGTGTTCAACTGTATTGGTCTCAGCGACCTGACGTTCAAATTAATGATCCTTCTGTCTCCCACTAGAAAGGCGCAAGCATCAAGCCTAGGGCTAATTCACCTCCTTTCCTTCCTGTTATGGTTTCACTCGGTAAGTTATGCTGTTAATAATTATGATCACCTTATAGCACAAATATATGTGAAAACGTAGTTTGGGCTAAATGAGGTTAACAAGTTTTCCACTCCCCAAGACGATATATATGATGGGTCTTGAACATCTTTACTTGGTTGTTAATGTTTCGTTTTGGGTTACTGTCTAAATAACCTTGCCTGCCTCTTGCATGCTAAGTCCTTTATGCCTACCTTCCTTCCTCCTGGCTCTTTCTCTTTTCAGTCATTCTTCTTCTTTCCTTTACACTGGCTATTGATCACAAGTCTGCTGTGGGAACGACAGCCAGCACTAGGCCCCTTTTTTATGCAACTTGCACTATTAACAGTAATAGTACTGTATCAGTATTTCTGGGATACTGCGTTTTTGGTATATATAAGTATTTGGCTAAGCCAATGGGAGCAGTCTTGAATATCACAATATTTGATGCATATCTTGCATGCAATATATCAGTATATTCACTCTCGCACTACTCTCTATTTCTTTCAGTTCAGGCATTTGGGTGTAGATATTTTGTGCTTATTTCCTAGTTTAGTCCACTCAACCTAAAATTGTTTTTCTGTGTCGCAGGTAGAATCTACAATGAAGGCCGCTCTGTGTCTTGTCGGCAGGAGACAGTGCTAATGGAGCCATGAATTTTTCTTGGAAATGACAAGCATTTGCGCATTATGTGCTGAGCCTCGAGTGTGAAGAAGAAAATGTCATGTCTTGGATTTCTGCACAGGTGAGACATCACGGTGAATTTGCCAGTGTGAAAGATAGGGGCGAGAAATTAGACAAGACAGGTGCTGACTCGCGATTAAACTTTATTGAAGTGAACAGGAAATATATAATAAAGCCAGGCAACACCACAAACCCCACAATTACAGATAAGCATACATTACAACATGAGTCAAAAATCGCCTTGAACATTCACCTGATAGAGATAGTCCAACTTATTGCGTGTTAATGCGACAGACAACACACTTACACACTCGTCACCGAGTCGTTAAGATGTGTCTGGCCTCGATATTCTCCCCTTTAATGTTCTTCGAATTTACTGCCAAAATGCCTGTTTCTAAAAGGAAATGCTAGCAGCCTTCACATTCCTTGCAATGTACAGCCAAGTTAGAACTCCTGCCCTCTTGTACTACTGTAATCTTACATTGATACACCTTCCAGTTTGACCTACGTAAACCCGACCACAAGAGAATAGTATCTGATACCACATTCATTTTACAAGGTGCATATACATTTCACTCCACAGGCGTACTGGTCTCAAGCTGCATTCACAGAATTATTCTCAACAGTTTTAAATATTTTAGACAACATATGAGGGGCCGAGAAAACCACTTTTGCATTATACCTTCTCTCCACATTTTTCAAGCTTTGGGCCAAACTGCGTACGTACCGTAAAACAATCAGTCTTTTGGCATCTCGTCGACTAGCCCCGGCCTAATTGCGCTGGTCGTCGCGACACGGTTTCAGCTTCTTTAACAATTTATCGTATGCTCTTGCACTAACGTGGTTGGGAAATCCTGCGCTCGTTAACCTTAAAATCTGCTCTTTGAAACAAGTCGCCATGCTGTGAAGGCATGATTATATCGATTCTGAGCCTAGTCTAGAGGATGCAATGCTATCTTTCACTAGCTTGGAATAGTTCACCTGTAGCCAAGTAGCAGCTTAACACTCCTGGATGAATATTGCCAGCACGCTTGGCGTGTGCAAAACATCAAGATAAGTTCCAGAAACCGCAGCTCTTCTTGTTGGGACATTTGCTACAAGGTAAACCTAAGAAAAAGGCCTTGCTGCTTCATCAACTTGACAATATGTACAGTTCCCAAACTATCGCAACCTTTGTGAAAGATCAGAAAATGATCAAAATAGCGTAAGATTTTTCCCTCACGCCGTGCAAGTTCTTCACAACAATTCTGTTTACCCTGCTTATGAAAGGATCGCTTAGAACAAGACCAATCTTCAAACCACTACATATACCAGATTTTTGAACACACACCACACTGTGATACACCACAAACATGCTCTTCAAATAACTGCTATTCAATAAAATGCTCTTCAGAAAAATTTCAAAAGAAAGGTTCATGAAAAATTTGGCCTCTGGTTATTTGCAAAAGCATCTGCCTAGTTCTTGTCTTGAAGATCTGTTTCTTGTACTCAATTCAAAGTGTTTTTGAGTATATCAAGAATGACAAAGCAGCGGATTGTTTAGCGGTTATTGTCCATTGTTGTGATCGGAGGCCCCGACAGCGGGAACAGACGAGCCCGGCAGGCGCCATCGAACTATGTTTGACCAAAGGTGCTGTCGTCCTGAGAAGAGGATTAGGAACGGCTCCTGGTGACGGTGAGCTGTGACGAAAGGCTTCTCATCCCTTCGTCCGGAGTATGGAATGCGGCATTTCTCCCGAACTGCGCCCTCACGTGGACCGGCAGAAAGACCCGAACAAAGGCGCTGGACCCTCCTCGCTCGCTTGCACCTGCGCGGCCAGACAAAGCGGGGGCGGACACGGCTGATTCATTTTACCCTCTGGAATTCACTGGGACCGTCAGGACGCATCTTTCCATGGAGGGAATCACCGCCTGCAAAGCGAACGACCTTATGCACCTGGTCAACCCGTCGGAAACAGCATTCCAGGACCTCAAGGCGCCAGGATTCCTTATCGCCTGTGCACGTGTTTGTGAGGGCGGAGTGGTCACGGGGTTAGGGCGGAGACTATGAAGAGTGTGTCTGCCGATTGGACGCTTGATCAGCCACCGGTTTCCCTAGCTAGGTGCCTAGGGAATATCCACGGTATTTCAGCCGCAATTTGGCTGGTTTCACGGCACTTCATCTCTGACTTTTGGACTCCCTGCTTCTCTTGTAAAAATGTAAATAAACCTTCAAGTTTACCAACCCTCCTGAAGGCTTCCCTCCGTCGTCTGCAGAGTTCATCGTCATGCGGTGAAGACCTCGGTCCCGATAACCAAGCATATCACCATGTAGAACTATTTTATTCCATCTCGTATGAGGACCTCATGAAAAACGTGTGAATGCCTATAACGGAGCACAATGAAGAGCTTGTGTTTAGGAACAAATGTGCATAATATGTCTTCTTTGGACCTTACCTCCTTTTAATTAAAAAGGATGTTTGTGGAGTATGGCCGTGCGGTATATGTTCAAAAGTCTGGTATATGTATCGATGCGAAGGTAGCATCTGTACGAAGCAATATTCTCGTAAGCATTGTGGACGAAATGATTTCGGAAAACTTGTATGGGCTGGGGGAAAAATCGTTTGGTACATCTACGATTTCCTGGACTTTTACAATAGCTGCGATAGTGTGGGACTTGTACATGTTGTCAAGTTGTTGAAGGAGCAAGGCCTTTGCTTTAAGTTTACCTTAGAGCAAATATCCCAAGAAAAAGAGCTACGGTTTTTGGACCTTACCTTGATGTTCTGCACGCGCATGTGTGCAGGCGATATTCACCCAGGAGTGTTAAGCTGCCACTTGACAATTGTTCGAACCATTCTATGAAAGACAGCATGTGAAAGATAGCATTGCATCGTCTGGACTAGGCTCGGTATTGATGAAGTCATGCTTTCACAGCGCGACAACTGGTTTCCAAGATCAGATTTTAAGGCTAACGAAAGCATGACTTTCCAACCATACTATTGCAGGAGCGTGTGATACATTGTTGAAGCTGAGCGTATAAGATGGGTCCAGTACGTCAGACATGCCAAAGGTAAGAATGGCGCAGCATCACGTAACGAGGATAGCAGGGAAGCACACACATGCACAGGCGCCAACCTTTGAGTCCTGGAGAATCCAAGAGCGCGTCCTTGCCATTCAGCGTTGCCAGTCAAGGATTGGGCTCATTCAATCTTGAATGTTCAAATCCGCGTTTCCTCGTTTCCCTGACTGTCAACGTAGAATGTCAACCACGCACTCTTGCATTCTGTATCCGCTCCAAGGTTGGCACTTGTGCGTGTGCGTGCTGTCCTGGTGTCCTCATTACTTGATGCTGCGCCATTCTTCTGTTTAGCATGTTAAAACTGAGACCCTTTCGCAGGGACTGGCATGATCAGGCCGGGGCCAGCCAGCGAGATGCCAAAAGGCCAACTGTGTTACTGTACATACATAGATTGCCGCATAATTTGAAATATGTGGCCAGAAGGTATGATGTAGAATTGGTTTCTCGGCCCCTAATAAGTGTCTACAATGTGTAAATTGTTAAGAATAATTTTGTGAATTTGGTTCGGGAAAAGCATCTGTGTCGAGGGAAACGTGACAACATATATGTTGCGGGGTTTATGTGGGTCAAGCTGGAAGGTGTATCAATGTAAGGCAACGAGAGGACAAGAGGTATTTGGATATTGGTAAGGTTAAAACTTATCTGTACATTGCAAAGAGATGTGAAGGCTGCTATCCATTCCTTTCGGCAACACGCATTTCGGCGATATGTTCGGAGCCGATTAACCGGAAAATTATCAAGGCTAGACACACCTTATGACTCGGTGACGAATGAATGAGTGTGCTGCCCATCGTGTTAACACAGAGTAAGTTGGACTATCTATTTGAGAGGAATGGTAAGGGCAATCGTTTATTCATGCTGAGATGTAGCTTCTCTGCAATTGTATGGTGTGTCGTGTTGTTTGTCTTTTCTATATATTCCCTGTTCACTTCAATAAACTAAATTTGTGAGCCAGTGCCTGTTCTGTCTCTTTTCTCGTCCCTGCCTCGTGCTGGTAGATTTATTTATTTATTTATCACTATACTCACAGCGCTGTGAGGCATTACAGAAGGGGGGGGGGGGCAAAACAACTCATACACAGTCGAAAAAGCAGGAAATGCAGATAAAGAGCAAACAGGCAAGCAACTGAATCAAACAAGCATACAGGCAAAAATTTTACAATCATTGAAAAAACAAGGGCTTAACTACAATGCATATTTTGCAAAGAGGAGAAAAATACATCAGTGGAGGTTATTGTAGCAATATCATGATGGGGTTTACTCCATTCGGGAATTGTTTGGGGGAAGAAGTACATCTTAAAGTACGTTTTACACCTGATATCTTTAATTTTAAAGGCATGATCAAGACGGGGTGAGGAAGTCGGGATGACGCAGATAATGCTCTCGGTTAGTCCCAGTTTTATTGTGAAAGACTCTGTGAAGAAATTTTTTTCTAAGAAGTTTCCTTCGCTGCTGGGGTGATTCCCATCCAAGGTTATTCTTTGCAGCGGAGACGCTAAAATTTCCGGAAAAATTGGCATTAACAAATCGCACGGTCAAATTCGGGATCCTTTCAATGTTGCGTATATCTGCCTGCAGCGAAGGGTCCCAGACACAAACATTTCAAGTACTGGTCTAATGCTAGTTTTATGCAGGAGCTATTTGGCATAAGGCGATAAATTCTTCGCATTTCTGCTAAGAAAACTCAGCACTCTGTAAGCCTTCCTTGTAATGTAATCCATATGGTGACGCAACGGTACATTTGCAGTAAACACCAAGATATTTACGTTTGAAAACTTTTGACAATTTTTCCGCATTAATACTGTATTAGAAGTCATGACATTTATTTTCCTAGTAAAACACATGTACACAGATTTTTTCACGTTAATATCCTTGCGCCAAGCATTGCGCCAGTTAGTAATCAAGGACAACTCATTCTGCAGGGCACTGCAATCGTCGCAAGTATGTATGCCCCTGTATAGAACGCAGTCGTCTGCAAACAGACGTATTTTTGAAGAACTACTCAACATATATGATTCATAGAGATTAAAAGAATAAGTGACCCTAGAACCTACCACTGATGCACACCAGACGATACGTCTGCCTGATCAGACTGCGCTCTATTGAACACTATTATCTGACGTCTCAAATTCTTTAATCCAGGCCATAACTGAACAATTTATGTTGTACCAGGATAGTTTTTTCAAGCAGTAAAGAATCAGGGACTAAGTCAAAGGCTTTCTGAAAATCCAAATTTAAACAGTCAATAGTGAATCCGTCGTCCAAGGCACCAGCCAGATCATATGTAAATTCGCTCAATAGCCTGACACAAGAAAATCCAGTGCAGACGCCGTGTTGGGGGGGGGGGGGGGGGGGGTAGTAACGAAAAAGCATTCAAATGATTCATAATGTTTGTAAAGAAGATGTGTTCAAGCACTTTCCAGCTAATACTCGTTATCTACATTGGACGGTAATTTGAAACGATACTGCGGGGCCACGACTTGTGCACTGGCATGACGTGAGCAAACTTTCAGTCATCTGACAAAGCACTTTCTTGAAGGGATTTTGTGAAAATAACAAGCAAATATTTCAATACAGCACCCGCGCACGAAGGAAGTAATGCAGGTGGTAAGCCGTCTGGCACAGTGGCTTTCTAAGCAATCAATTTTTTAGCAATGTTTGAATTCTATGGAAATAAAAACGATGCATTCCATGTGTTCTGCGCCCACATCGTTTGTCTGCGCATTATAGTCATGGCTGCTCAGGCGACCAGCAAACACAGAGCGATATTGATCAATATGTCGTCATCTTCGAGCGGTGGAACTGATACTGCATCTTTGCCGTCCAGTTTAATAAGTTGCCAGAGTTGCTTTGGGAGCCTCTACATCCTTGAAGGAAAAGACTCAAACAACTTATCTTTTCTTTTTCAAGACACGTTTCATGTCCTTTTTTATTTGCTTGAGTTTCTGGCTCAAGCGGAACGAAGGCGATTTCTTATATGCAGCATAAGTAGTCGCCCTTTTTCTGGCGATCCTGCGCACCTCCCGATTACACCAAGACTTTGATCTACAGCGTCGAGGCGTCGTTATCTATGATGGCGCATATTGATATCGCAACTCGAGAAGTTTATTTTTGAATATGTTCCACAACGTCTGCACAATTTCGGTTTCCCCTAAAGTTTAGAAGACATCGTTATATGCTTCTAAGGAAAGTGCTGTATCGTTTGTACGGGCTTTTTGATAGCTGTAAATGCGTCGCCAAGCACAATTAGCAATTTTTTCTAGTGCAAATTTATATCACAGAAAACAACATCATAGTCTCTAATACCTGATAGTACTACAGGACGTCTCGCAGCCGTGCAAGCGTTTGTCAGATCTAAAATCAGATCTAAGATCAGATCTAAAATATTAGCTCCATGCGATGGCTGATCGACCAACTAAGTCAGAGCATAAGAGCAGCAAAAAAATTTGCTTGTAGAGTAGATTCACTGAAATATGTACTTGCAGAGGCTTTAAAAGAAAAACCAGAGGAATTTTCTTTCCTTTACGCAGAGTGGCAGGTTGAATTTTTTTCGAATAGTTAGATGTATGCAGCATGAAATTCCATTCAGAAAAGTGAAACGCTCAAAAATGTACATTTTGTGTGCTAGGATGCTGATGCTGCATGCACCTGAAAACATTCGTCCAGATTATCTGGTTGGCTTCCTTCTTCCTTGTGCCCAGATTTTTTCAACAGTCTTTTTTTGGTTTATTTAGATCAAAATTTCTAACATAAAAATTACTCCAAATTTTGCGATCACATATGACAAAATTAAAAGCGTGATGTTCATTGCCATTGTTTAGTGTGGGGCAGTATAATGAAAAGCATCTAGTACATAGTGAAATTTAATATGACCAGTTTATTATAAAGAAAAAACACCTTTTCAAAGGAAAATTTTTGCTACCTAAGGGCTGGATCGGCATGGCATGATGGAGACGGGGACAGTGTGCATTGAAAAATACCTGAATTCATGGTGGCACGAGAACTTGCGCACAGTGCTTCAGGCAGTTCGTGAGTACCGTGGTGCAGTGCTTCTACTTAATTAGCAAAATTATGTTTTTAATCTAATAAGAGTGTGGTTTTGCAAAATTGAGCAAAAAGTGAGTAGCATTTATACATTTTTGCACGAAATACCACTGTGAGAATTCGTTATTAATGATGTGTCTCACAAGTGCACTTATCTGCTAAATATAGTAAGCATGGCTTGCGAGCTGAGTGCATCTGACGTATGAAAAAAAAATGAACGCGTGGAG
This sequence comes from Amblyomma americanum, assembly GCF_052857255.1. Lineage (NCBI taxonomy): Eukaryota > Metazoa > Arthropoda > Arachnida > Ixodida > Ixodidae > Amblyomma > Amblyomma americanum. The sequence goes on from NC_135501.1 coordinate 16,910,985, forward strand.
CAGCCCAGTGTAGTACATTTAGGCTTCATAGAGTAGGAGTGAAGGCAGTAATTACTTTAAGAATAGAAAATGCAGCACAAACCATAGGAACAGGAAGCTGACCGAACACACTGACCCTGATGACGCTCTGTGCATGAAGGGTGTTATTTAGTTGCCTGTCATGCCATGCAAGCTAGATGACGCACAGGACGGGTGTTAAACACGAGTCGATGCAGACACCTGTCATTACATAGCACTCTGTGCAGAACTCAACAGGCAAGAAGCAAAGGTGACAGCTGAGCATGGCCGACTTGTGCTTTCCTCTGCAAGCAATCTGGAAGAGTACTTCGTAGAAATCTTTCATGCTTTTGTTGGACATATACATCATTGCAGCATGTGGCGAGGAAAAGTGCATACCCTTTATATCAAGTGACAGTGCACTCACGGGGCCCGGTAACAGCTCACTGAGGTGTTCTGATACATCTACAGGCCACCTCATGAGAAATTCTTAGGCTTCAAAACACGGAGCCCTTGCAGAAATTGTCTCAAAGTTTGTTGCCGCATGGACCTCTTTGTGATGATGACCCTAAAAGGAGAGCCTTCCTTTAGTGTCACAAAAAAAGCCTAGAACATGGGCCCTTTGCATCTCCATTCGAACCAAAATGTTTGCGAGCGAGATCTTTTGCAGATACGGAATGATTTCTCAAAACTTCAAAAAGGAGACTGAAGCTGTGCGAAGCAGTAGCAGTAACAGACGTATCACAGCTCATGAAGTACAGAAAGACTCATGCCTTCATCCTTTTTTTTTTGCATCAGACACATGAGGACACTTAGTGTTTCTGGGGTCATCATTTTTAAAAGGTTCATATGGTAGTGGCCTTCGGTTAAATTTCTGCAAAGAGCCCTTTCTGGAGACATTACCACCCGTTCCTCGTGAGGCACACTGCAGAGATATTTGAATACCTCAGTGAGCTGCGACCGGTACCTATGAATGCATTTTCACTGACATCAGAGATTAGTACATTTTCTTGCACATGCTGAGATAATGGAAACTGTGAGCGAAAGCATAAGATTTTGGGGAAGTGCGCTTCCTGATTGCTTGTGGACAAGTGCCGGGCACCCACCGGTGATACAAAGGGTACAAGCTTTCCCCTGGCCTGGTGCTCAGCTTCTTTAGGGTGAAATGCTTGGAAAATGGGTCTTTGGCCCCAACTTGAGATGAAGAAAGGATCTTGTGCTATGGCGCTCTTTGGCCTCAGATGCCCTTGTGCCATAAAAAATTAAAAATCATCATCCTTGTGGGCAAGTCTCCAGTCTTTTTAAGATGTTACCAATGTTCCTTGCTCACTAAGTAGTGCATTGTGTACTATGTACAGAAAGGCAACTGCATCGAATTGTAATTGGCGCCCATCTTGAGCTACTTTCTATTTGCACAAAATGACACAATCGTAAAGACTTTCATGCACACAGTGGCACCCGGGTAAGCGCATTTTGTCTGCTTCTTCCTGGTCCTGTGGTTTTTAGTGCTATGAGAAATGAATTTTGGGCAATGAATCATAATTGTTTCGTTCTCAGTAAATGGCTTTTGCAAGCTTCTGCGTAAACCCATTGTCCAATTGCAGATAGTTCAAATATGTTTGTGAAAATTAAAATTTGGTTTTGTGTGACTACTCACTGAGGATTTTTTTAATGCTTTTTAGTTGAATCCGACAGCAATGTCCAAGGGTACAATGTGTGCAGTTTGTCATGAAAATAAAACGTATGCACCTGTACTCACCCAAATACCACTCTTTCATTTTAGGCTGCATTCTTTGTGCGTATGCAATACATAATATGCGTAAGGAAAGTCTTGTATATAATACTTATTTCTTCGGCACCTGTACTGCTACACCTGCAGTGAACATTGTGGGCAGAAGCTATACGACGACTGATGTGCATGTACTACCGAAAGTACATAATTACAATACAGATTATTTCCGCTCAAGAGAAAATAATTTCCGAGTGAACGGAGTAAATAAGGATACACATTGCGGAACCATTAAAAAGAACACAGCAGAAGTGTTTGTTGCGAAAAAAACGATTTTGTTCTCGTGCATAGCATGTCGCAACTTTCCGTCACCAAGAATGTGACAGTCGTCATACCGAGGCGCTGTTTCTGACATTTAGTCCGCAGCTCATGTTGCCGAAAACCCTCCGGCAACCCATTACCAGCGGGTTTTTCAGTACAGCGGAGCAATTTTTTTTACAGTGTACCTGTATTAGGAGGTTAACAACGCCACACTACGTTTAACAACGTAAGGCATGCGGGAATGGCACTCCACTTGATTGAATTCTGTGCTAGAGGAATATTCTACAAAAGAGGAATATCACCAAAATACGATCAGTCTCAGCGCCGATTGTTCACGACAGAAATACTCCGTCGAAACTCCTGATGACGCGATTCAATGCGCTTGCAGCCTAGACCGCTCGTACATCCTGGAAGAGAACAAGATAAAAAACGACAGCAAAAACTACCTAATCGTTACCTGCTCTTTCAAGGTTCCCTGGGTAAGCAACATAGTAAGTCCACATTTTATTGTAATTATACACCAAACTGGAAAATTCAAAGTTCGGTACTTTAGTGTTTTATAATTATCAGTACCTCGACAGCGAATTAAGGAATGTGACTCAAAAGTTCATTGACAACTGTGTGGGCAAGAGTATATTGATCAGACGAAGACATCATTTCACTTTCGCTTTGACAGCCACGAAGCCCATATGTCATCCTTACCCAGCTTGCCCCCTACAAACTGCGTCTGCCACTCCACAGTTTCCATATCACACGTGTCATCCTTCTCCAGTCCTGGTTCTCTACAACCTATTACAGGGAACAAAGGGAATCATAAATTCAGCACATTCGCCCATGCCATGAACACTACTCCAGGGAGACATTTCTGCTTAAAGGAACTAAGCTAGGAAATCTGACCGCTCAGTGGCATTGGACAGCATTATAAATCGGAGTGCGCCGGAAGTGGTTCTTGACAACTTCAGCAACGCTCCGATATTGCTGAGAATACAGCTGCTTATTTTTCCAGTAACGCCATTTGTCAAGCTCTAGAAACTGTCCTTGCTCTATCCCAAATAGCAGCCATAATCTTTTATCATCTACACCACTGGGACCACGCGGCGCTCTGCGGGTCGTAGACCTTGCGCGTTTTCAGCCCACAAGTATTATTATTTTCAAGGCGGAAGCCTTTTAACGGCTCACACTTGCGACCATGACCTTGTCCGCTCTCACGTGATTTCCGATGTCAAGTCATGTCCCACCGATGACTAAATTAACTCGATAAGAAAAAATCCTCGTGCACGGCCGGATTCGAACCACCATCCTTCGGCTCCGCAGCTGAGTGTGCCAACGACTACGCTACTTCCTGCGAATTAATATGCAGTTCTCTATTTCTTTTTCGTTCTTTTTATCGTCCCACAATAATTTTTGTCCAAGCCCCGTTAAGCACGTTGTGCCATTGGTTGTGCGGGCCAGGCAGCATTATTTTTCTTGCTTTTTCCTTTGCCCGCACTAATTTATGTCCTAGCGCAGTTGGTGCGGGCAGGGACACTTTATTAACGCGACCGCGTTAAGGGCCCCGTGTCGCAGAAGGGCCGGTGTCGTCGGCGTCGGCGGCGTCGGCCGTGAGCGAAAAATTCCTCCTCTCTCTCCTCCTCCTCCTCCTCACAATGAACGCCACTGCCCCAACAGATAGCGCGTGACGGCAGCACCTCCCGCTCGTCTCGTTCGCGCGCAGTGGGAATGTGCGGGCAAGCAGCAATCACGCGAGGAGCGGAGAACAACGCAGTGCACATCCAAAGCGCGTTCACCACGAAGCCTGCGGCTTGCTGCCTATTCGTTCGGCGCGGAAGCTATTCTGGCGTTCGTGGCATCGGGTTTGTCGAGAACGATGTGCCGACGAACTACGACTGTAACTTGAGTCCCGCGCGTTTCCGCAAGGCGCCTGGCAGCGCTTCTACGTGGTTTGCCGCTCCGCGCGTCCGTTTCACCATACGTAGCAGAGTTATTTGTCTAAGGGGCAAGGCGTCGCGCCGAACGGGCGATGGCGTTCCGTGTACTCCCTGGCAGTGCGGCAACCATGCTGTCGCTTTCCACTCTTAAAGCCTAAGCTTAGGCGTCCTCCAACTTTTTGCGCTCTTTTTATCGTCCCACAATAAATTTTGTCCAGGCGCAGTTGGTACGGGCGGGGACACTTTATTTTTCGTTTTTTTTTATCGTCCCACAACCATTTTTGTCCAAGCCTAGCATTGAACACTTTCGCCTCAGTACGCCACGAGCAAGCTAAGGGAGAAAATAAGCGCATGGCTGGCTGGCTGGCTGGCTGGCTGGCTGGCTGGCTGGCTGGCTGGCTGGCTGGCTGGCTGGCCGGCCGGCCGGCTGGCTGGCTGGCTGGCTGGCTGGCTGGCTGGCTGGCTGGCTGGCCGGCCGGCCGGCCGGTTGGCCGGTTGGCCGGTTGGTTGGTTGGTTGGTTGGTTGGTTGGTTGGTTGGTTGGTTGGTTGGTTGGTTGGTTGGTTGGTTGGTTGGTTGGTTGGTTGGTTGGTTGGTTGGTTGGTTGGTTGGTTGGTTGGTTGGTTGGTTGGTTGGTTGGTTGGTTGGTTGGTTGGTTGGTTGGTTGGTTGGTTGGTTGGTTGGAAGCACAGGTGGGTTCCCCCGGAGGTGTTAGGTCATGGTGCCGAGGGCCGGAGGGCCGATAGGCTGACGACCTAAGCCTCCATTGGCTGGATCACACCACACATATTTCAGGTGTCTGAAAAACCGCGAAAAGCACTCGACGGCAAGTAGCTGGCAGGTCCAAAACAAGCCCTGAAAATCTTGAAGGGGCCCAAAGTAGCTGACCCCGGGTTAAGATTTCCTTTCTCCGGCGGCCGGAGCTCGTGGCGTTTGTTAGTGGTCGGGCATTCAGTGATCGGCGCCGCACCATTCGGCAGTCTTGACGCTCTCCCTGTCCTAGCCAGGCAGGCCAGTAACGGAGTCGATATATATGAAGGATCAGAGCAAAAACTCGCTGTCCACATTCCCATCCCAATGCATATAACCCATTTCACCCAACTTCTCCACTACATCCCAGGGGAGATCTGGGGAGTCTCCCCGGGCCCGCTTCCCCGGCTGTGAGCCGTTATGTAGCTTTTTACCCCCCCTCTCATTTT